>NW_028262380.1:30468000-30773500 GCF_047370975.1 Nipponia nippon
TTGTCTGTTCCTGTCATAATCACTGACAACTAAAATTGCCATAAGAGCAAGGGAAATGCCATGCCAGCTCGGGCAGTCTCCATGCACAAATAGAGGATATGTAAGGAGGTATTAGAAGGAGGGCAGGGCATATATAAAGTGGACATTCCAAGTAAATTATCTATTGCATCTGACTAATAGTTTTTGAATAATATTACCTTTTTGGTCTTTACAAAAGTCTGTAGCAGTGTCCTACATTTTAGTTACAGGAGCATGCACAAAGGCAGCAGGATCACAAAAACTCACATGGGAGCAAGTAGCAGGGAGGACAAACTCTACCCAGTCAAAATCAGAAACAAACAAGAAAATATATTTCAGCATCATTACAATATATACCTTCTCGTAATTTTGACAGTGATATAAACATGAGGCCAAGGAGTGGTGCATGTGACTGATTACCTGGTGTGTTGGTAGTTCTGCTAAAAAAAATTAATGGTTATTTTCCAAAGTTTTCAGTAAACCAAAAAAATAATTTCAGTCAGGAGGGTGAAATATTCATATTCAAATGTGTAGAGAATTTTGAAACAAAATAATTCTTAGTTATAAAATATTTTGTTGATATTTTTAAGATAATGCAGAGGTTTTTAAAACCATGTCCTGCCTTCCCCCAGTAGAAATAATTTGCTGTGATAAAGCCAGTTTTTTCAAAGCATATTGAATTGCTGCCTACACTCATTAAAGAAGTTCGAACTAAAATATTTCACTCAACTCTTACTCTCTCAATCTTGTTTAGACTGAAATTTGTTAATCTAAGGGAATAGCACTGGTATATTCTTGTCATATTATCAGCCAACAGCGTTTGGAAAAATGCATGCTGTTTTCCAAAAAAATAACTGCAACAAGCACTCAGGGAAAGTGATCTCTCTATATACAAATTATGAAGGGTGAAAAAAGAGAGATAGACTATTCCTAATCTACATGAATGCTGAAAACTGAGACATAAAGGGATGCTTTCCAAGTACTCAGAGCAAGAACATTGCTAAGTTTATCCCATGGAGCTGATACACCCCAGCATGATAAAAGTGACAGTAACTTCACTGCCTTTCTTGAGGCAAGTGGCTGTGAGCTTATAGAAAATTTTTTATCAAACAAGGTCTAAAAAGCTGTTCTTTCTACCTGCTGTTCTTCAAGCAAAATGCTTTGCTTTTTCTTTATGCTAACCTACCAGTAATATCTTTCTAATTTTAACTTTTAGTGCCTGGAACAATTTTCTGTACAGTAACGCTGAAGCTGCTCTGCCTGGCTGCAACTGCCTATGGCATTACAAAATGAGAACAGAAGGGAATTATGTGTCCTGGTGAACAGATAGCTGGCTCAAGCAGGGTCTAAGGAACAGCACAGTAATAAATACGTTCTTGAAGAAAAAAAGAACTTCTAAAATATGAAATTTGAGTGAAAATTTAAAAGCACAGCTGCAAGCTTCAAGAAAGGTGAAAAACTGCAATTGATTTCAGAGTCTAGAAGCTGATAGTAACCTTCCACATAGACACATGGTCACAAGATGGGCAGTGATGACTCCTGAAGAGATGCAGAATATTAAACGTCACTGTTTATTACTAGTAAATAATAGCTAGTGATTTGTCTTTTTTATTAATAAACTCCAGAATATGCTTCCACATGGCTCATTGTATTCCACTTTTGTGCATCAACTTCTACTACCTATACTAGATTGTGCTTGTAATATTTCTTTTCAATGAACTGAAAAGGACAGATGTTTCTGATTTTCATCTATGTGGATGACAGCGTAGAAATGTATTGTGGAATCTGGCATTGACTCATTCTTGAAGTAGTTACCACATGTCCCAATCACAAAACAGCAACACATAGTATAACGTTTCTGGAAAGAATCTTGCTGCAATAAAATGGATCACAAAAAGTTTGCAATCTATGAATTCTGAATATAAACCACTGAAGATTCCTTCTATTAAGTATTTGAAATTGGAAACCAATTCACAAAGCAGAGTGGGGGTGAAGAGGAAAGGGTAAAAGTTAGTTGTACTTTACAGGAAAATGCATTCATGTTTGAAAATCAGTGCAAACTGCTGATCACAACAAATTTTTAAAATCACACAGACCCTCTTTTGCAATCTGGGAAAAATATCCAGTGAACATACTACTTGGAGAAAAAGTTACTAAATTCATACATCAAAAGAAAGACTAGCACAACTACCTGGTTTGCTATCCTTTTTCACACAGGCCAGAGGGCTCCCCTGAGTTAATGCCAGTTTGAACTAAACCCATCTCCTTTAGTGAAAACTCAACTCGTGGTTTCAAAAACTCCCAGTGATGAGGAACATACCACAGAACTTGGTAAGCCACCCGATTAACAGCTCGTTGAACGTCACAGGGTGTGTGTCCAGGCTCAAGGGTGTCATTTCCCAGGGAAGTGCTTATAATCTTCAGGTTCCCTTCATTCCTCTGTTCAAAAGCTGAGCGGCTTGCTTGGCATTTTTCAGGGCACACGCACCTTCGTTCCCAGGCTAAACCGTCTCTCAGTCTGATGGCATCCCTGCTCCGGACTGAAACCTCCTGAGCTTCCCTTGAATCCACATTCAAACCACCCTGTTAGCACTTCTGGCCACACTGCCACCTTGGGAGCTGATGAGTAAATAAATAAAATAGAAGTATCCCTTATCTCTTTTACGGTTGCTTTTCATAAAGTCTAGCACGTTTCTTGTGCGTTCGCAGACTACTTTGCCCAAGCAGCATTAACTGAGGAGCACAGCAGCCCACCTGGGGCAGCGGGTGCCCTGGCAAAACACATCTGCTCCCACCTTGCTTGACCAAATGACCCGTCAAGGTACCCTGGGCAAGTCACCCCAGGCCCTGGCAACTTATTTTATTCCACCTTTAAAATTAGACTTGGGGACCCACAGCAGGGAGAAGGACGGCGGAGTAACCTGTTCAAAATCATTACGGAAATGATGACTCACTCGCACAGACCAAACCATACAGACTCACTGTTATTAAAAATGGATTTCTTAGGTGTTTGACCCCTACACACTGTGGACTACATCCACAGTTCAGAGCTCCCTAAAGCATCTTTATTTCATAAAATGCAGCCAAGCTCAGGAAGCTGAGGGTTAATTTTAACCCATGCCTCTTGCCAATTAAGTGACCAAGTTAAAGCAGTGTGAAGTGCTCAGGATGCGGCTGCCTGGCGGGGTGACTGGGTACCAGCCAGCACTGACTAGCAGGATGCCTGCTTCACCTGTCAGGCTTCCAGAAGATGCTTCTGATTT
Organism: Nipponia nippon; assembly: GCF_047370975.1. Classification (NCBI taxonomy): domain Eukaryota; kingdom Metazoa; phylum Chordata; class Aves; order Pelecaniformes; family Threskiornithidae; genus Nipponia; species Nipponia nippon. The sequence goes on from NW_028262380.1 coordinate 30,471,282, forward strand.
TTCCTTCAGGGGAAAATCCAGCGGTTCAGGAGCGGGGCAGTACCTCCTGTAGCTTCTCAAAGCACAGCTCTCCCCTGAGATGTTAACTTCATTGAGTGTCACAGGCTAGTGGGAGGTTGCACATGCTGCATCACTAAGTAGAAACTTTCTTCTGAATCTGGTTTTGCTCTCAACCCAACAAAAGGACTTTCAGGCAACTCATGCTAGGAATGGGAAATAAATTACCAAATGGTAAAAAAAAAATAATCAGAAATTTAGAGAAACAGAATAGTGACAGTGCGAGAGGAAGACAGCCAGCCTTTTGGCGTGGTTTCTGGATTACAGGTCTGCCACAGGGAAGATGCCAGGCATGTTTAATTTTTCCACTCTTTTATACATCTTTCTTTTTGTCTTTCCTATTCGCAGTGATAGCTTTAGAGGAAAGGGACACCTTCTTGTCATTTGTTTTATATAAAGCTATTTTGCATAGTAAAGCCAAAGTCCACCAAGATGCAAATGATAAGATGCTCTTTAGACACACTGCAGCCCCCCAGGCTTCCTATTGCAGAAACGAAGGAAACCAGCAGTATCAACAGCCACAACAAAGCTATGACAGGACGTAGGATGACATTTCCTAAAAGTCAATGGTCATCCTCAGGATCAGCACGACTCTTTGTCCGCTCCTCATCTGCTACATGCTCCAGAGGAGATGGTGGGAGCAAGTGCATCTCCATGGGGCTGTTCATCATCAAATGTCTGGAATGCTAATGTAAACACCTTGCATTGACTTCATGCTTTGCCTTTAGAGACTTTTGCCAATATTAATAATAATGCTACTACCCATAGAGCTTTTGTAAGGATTAATTTGTTATGGTCATTAGAGTCCCCGGCTCTTTACCACAATCATGTAATAACATACTTGGTGTATTCTCCAAAACAGAAAAAGAGGCCAGCTGCAGTACATTGACATCCACTTATGGGAATCCAGTGATTTCTTCTCTACACCTTCTGATGATGACATGCAGCCACATATGATAGCCTCTTAAATCCCACATCTGCTCTAACCCTCGTATGCACCCACAAAAAATAATTGTCACGACATCTGCCAATCTACCATTTCTTCTCTTTCGTGAGGGCACTTGCAAGTGTATGCCGATGTACCAAGCAGTACTGTTACTGGCATCTCTGTGAACACTTCTTTTCCGTCAACATGGCTCACTCCATCCTCCCAACCTCTTCCAGAGGTCTATGGAAAGATAGCAGCTGGCTGGTGACCTTGTTTTCAAATTATTACAGAGAATCCAAGCTTTGACCCATCAAGCCTATAAGGCAAGTCTGACATTGTTCAAATCCTGAAGAGTTACTTGGTACACAGCACTGGTGCATGAAGAAACAGGCTGGGTTGGTCTCTAAATAAACATTTCCTGCCCTGCTCCCCATTGCTGTCGCATCAACATGCCCGGCAACCCTCAACGCATTCCTTCTATTTACCCTTTTCTGATGTAAAGACAATTTCTCCTACTTCAGAGAAGAAAATTGATGGCTTTTACCTGATGGTTAGTCCTTCACTTCAGTGCCTGGTGGTAATGCCTCTTCTTTTCTGGTCTCTTTATATTTTCCCAGCCCTTCCCCGACCTCCTCAGTCCCCTCCCCAGCTTCTGAGAAATATAAGGCACAGAGAGACCACAGCCCAGCGTCATCCCTGCCTTCTCTGGAAAGGAAGCAAAGCTCCTACCTCAGGCAGAGCTGTTAAGCGCCTAAATTTAGCTGGGATGAATCTGGGATTAGACCAGCAGAGCAGGGAATAAAACCAAGGCATCTCAAGTATTAGGCGAGAGTCTTAACACCATCCCCTACATTGCACTGGGGATCTCTGCCATTCAGCAGTCCAAGTGCGCAACATTAAAAGAGACACTGATAAAGACCAGCATGGAAATCAGAGCAAGTAGAGATCAGATCTTTAAAAAGGACAGTATCTAGCGTACTTCCACTCTCTTCTTTTCTTCTACTTTTTTTTTTTTTTAGGGAAAGCAGTATTTTTTTCTAAGCCTGATTTTGCCAGTAAAGTGCTGGAGCAATATCTAGCTCTCCATGTGCACACGCAGGAGGGTGCCACCACACACCCCATGGTCCTGACCAGACACCTTTACAAGATAACCTCACGCAGCAGGCTGTCATGGCATTCCGCAGTGCAAATGGACCCTGTGTTTTGCTCTGTGACGGTGTTTAATTGAGTCTGTGAGCAGTCGGACAGGTAGACAGCCTCTGATGAGTCATGAATGCTTGTGCTCAGAGAGCTGTGCCTAATGGAGGCAATTGCATCACGTTGGGAAGAGCAGAGCAGCCAAGGCACACCCCTAGGTAAATGGTGCCTGATGGTTTGCTTAATTATAGTTAACATGCCTGGCCGTATGATCTCAGGAATCAGAGATGGAAAAGACCTGCTATATAACCTAACCATTACCCTGGTGAAGTATGTCCCCCTTCGTGTCGAGGCAGTGAGGCTTTCACTGCTTTCCTTCAGAGGAATAGTCCACGTTTTTTACTGCGCTCCTACTTCCTGGGAGTTTTTGCTGTCTCTTGTTATTACATTTCATTATTTTCTGACTCAACCCATTTCCAGCAGTTAATGGCTCCTTGCAGCCTCCTACTCTCACCTGCTTAGCACCTTACTGAGTGCATTGACTTGCACCCACCCTTCAAAAGAGGGAACGGAGGTGGCTGTGGAGAGCCCTGACCTCCCTGTAGCCCACGGGAGGTGCTCACTCCCCACAACAAGTTTGGGGTGCTCATCTGCAGGGCCACTGCCCAAGGCAGGGGGCTTGGCCCTCCCACCACAGACATTCATGGGCTTCGTTGCAGAGCCTCAAGCCCAGATTCGACTTCCTTCTCTCCTCCCCTGCCTGCGCCGCCCGTGTCCACCCGTCTAAGGCACCTTCCACTTGTTTGCTGATTTCTTTCTGCTCTGCTTGCTGTGTGACAGCTATCCACAGAAGGAAAGGAATATGAAATATAAAAGGATCACTTTCCTTTAATTTTTTCTTCTTTTTCTTCTCACCGATGTTGACATATTTTGGTGGTGCTTGCTCTGGGCTTCTGAAATTTTTGCAGCGTCACCGGTGCAGCAAGTTCCACCGAGACAGGACCCTGCGTGTACAGCACTAATCCCAAGTCACAGCCTCCTTCCCTGTTATTATCTGCTGAGCTCTGATGTGAAATGCGTCACCACAGGAAGTTCATCCAAAATTTTCCGTCTGGTAAATGAGGAAACACCTCATACATACAACAGGGAGTTCAGATGTGCATTTCTCCACACCAGAGTCAACAGAATCTCCTATTTATTTATTTTTTTAAACCCCGAGATGGCTGCTGTGCACTTTTGACCTGCTGTCAGTTTGACCAGCGATTAGCTATTCACAAGATGCAAGTACATTCTGCAGCAAGGATGCATTTATATAACTATGACATACCAGAGAGTTCAGTGATTTATCTCCCCTTCTCCGCATTCAGCACTAGATATAAACAACAGTGAAAAGAAAGGAATGGGTCTGAAACTCAGAAAAAAGCCTCCTGTGTTCAGGTGACAGGTTCCAACAGTGAGCTGAGGCTGCCAGCCAGCTCAGGAGCTACGTACGTTTTCAGACTCGTAGTCTGACTATGCAAATAGGCCCTTCATTTCTACCAGTCTTTTAGCAGAGCTCTTCAGGGATTTTTCAGGAATGTGTCATTTTTACAAAGAGATTTAAAAAAAAGAAAACAACCCAACTTTTTGTTGTCAAATGCGGACAAACTCTGGGTAAGAAAGGATTTGAGCAAAGGCTTAACCTTCGTACAACGTTACAGAGATGTCTTGGTGCCCTGACCAGGGCTCAGCTGACCGCTCTCGGACATGGTCCCCTGGAAGTGATGCTGGGGAAAAGCTGCCCAGGTCACCCCATCACATTTGCTCATTACTTATTGCTATTTTGTTGTTGTTGGCGCACAGTATGCGGAGAGATCCCTGGTTTCCCGGAGAAGGGCTCGTGACGCACACTGCTGGGACACATCGCTGGCTGCCAAGCTGGAGGCAGAGTCACGGCGCAGAGTCTGGGGGGTTCAGGGGTGGTAATGGGATGTTAATACCCTAAATGAGGGCATGGTTTTCTTGGAAGTCCTGATTTCTGAAAGAGAATTTTCAAAGTTGTGAGCCGAAGGAAAACAATCTTTTCTCTAAAAGAGTAGCCCAGATGAGAAAAAAAAAGCAGATGTAGGAAGGCCACATGATCCAGAACAACTCAGAGATGTCCAAAGTAATGCTTTAAAAAAAGAAAACTCGCTGCATAATTTAGACCAATTAGTCTCATTGAATTATTGCTATTCTGCTGCCCAAAACAAGCTCTTGGCTGCCTAATGAGAAATAGCTATTTTGCTTTCAAAATTGCCATTCGTCATCCTTCCTGAATTTAAATGAAACTGAAATTTTACAAATTAAGCAGTCATATTTGCATAAAAATTATTTGAGTATTTTCTGTGTCACTATGATAGGACAATTCCTTCTGAGGGACAAAAAGAGAGAGAAGTGATATGAAAAAACTGAATTATGCTTAAGAAAGTCAGTAAGAAGTAAACTTGTGAGCATCTGCTCTGCGCTGGCACCAAAGTAGCAGCAGCAGCAAAATAAAATATTAATGAAATGTGGTTCAAAGATTTATATCAGAACTCATCAGAAAAGAGTTATTCATTCCTTCTTCTGCCCTTGAAAATTTTTCACCTGAAATAGCCAAAGTTTTTGCAATTGAAGAAATAAAAAATATTTTGAACCTGAATTGCATGAGGAGAGGGGTGCTGTCATTCTTGCACTTTGGTTAGGTTTTGGAGGAAAGCCACGCTTCTCACGCTACAGTGCATTTTCTTCTCTTTGTGAAGAAGAGAAGGCAATTCCTTATGGCGGTCATGCATTCACAGTGCATCGTATGAACCAAACATCTGCTGAAGATCATTTTTACCAGGGAAACACAAGTCTCAGGTATCCAAACAGAAATTCCCATGAACTTTTGTGGCATCTTTACAGCCAAAATGTTTATGCTTGGGTCAAATGCTTTAGCCTTTGGACAGATGAGTAAATAAACAGCATTTCTGGATATAAGATGAATGTTCACTTTTTTTCTAAAAGAAAAAAAATTCCACACCAATGACATACTTGTAAAAAGTAAACAAACCCTCAAACCAACAACCTTGAAAATATATTTATCAAAGAAGAAGTTTTTGTGTGAAAATACCTTTTATAGGAAAACACACATCCCAGCCGCAGACCAGTTTCCTCCAAAATATAGCTCAAACTACGTGAACCTGTGTTTGGAAGTGCTGCTCTGATTTAGAACATTATTTCTGGACATCATAAAAGAAACTAACCTTCACTGTTGCGAAGAGAAACTTCCTTAGAGAGAGCCTCAGCAAACTGATGCAAGATTTCTGCCATCCTCCTGCATCCCCAGTTTCCTGGGAGGTAGAGGTAGCAACCCATGCTTCTTTTCTGAAAAACACCTTAGATCTCTATTTTCCAATATTGAACTTTTAGGGATTGTGTTTACATTTAACAAAAATCCATTAATTTAGATACGAAGAGCTACTGTGGCTGCTATTCAACTATCCACTTCACAGGGGTATCTAAAATTTCCATGTAAAACTTTTTTTCCCCCAAACCCATGGAATTCCCATCACGAGTTATCCAGTGCCAGAGTCAGCCTAAATGGAAACTGTAACCTTCAAATGCAGTTCAAAAAAAAGATAAAAGGAAAAGGTTTTGTGCTGATGCTCTTTCCAGGATCCTCAAGAAAAATGAATGAAATTCATAGTCTTCTGGCACTTGCAGCAGCTCTAACCTGAAACCGTCACACTTATTAGAGCCTTGCCAAGAATATTTTCAGGTTTTGACTGAACAATCCACCTGAAACAAATGCTGAATTCTCCCAGACGTTAACTCTAATGCTTTACTGTTTCTACATGCTGAGAACACATACATTATACACTGACTCAGGGCTGCCGTCATGACATATGGAAGTTCTTAACTTCCCAAACTCTAAAGTAGATGGACATGGTTTATACTTCTGTAAAATTCCTTTAAATGACACATTTTGACATTTTTGTGTTTCTGAACAAAAACAAAAACACATAGAGCAAAAATGGGATTATTAACTGAAGGCACTAAAATGCCAGGCATCATCTCAAAGGGGAAAAAGAAACAATCTGGAATCGCAACACTGACTTCACCTCATTTGTTTTGAACCTTTCTAATGTCTAGCATTGCCCAAGGATAAATCTGTAACAAAATTATAAGCAGTGTAGTTTCCATTTTCAATCTAATGAAATACATCAACTCCTTCAGGAAGAACAAAATCTATGTTGAAAAGCTGAGGTCAGTACAGCTAGAAGTCGAACAGATGTGAAAAAATCTCAAAGAATCAGGCGGCTGCTTTCCATCCAGGGGGTCGGTCGATGGGGCTGTCTGAGGTGAGTGGGGAGGGCGATGCCAGGGGAGCATCCCATGCCCTAGGGAAGGGGAGGATGGAGAAAAGCAGCCGGGCTGCCTGCTGCCTCCCTGCCCTCCCGAGAAGGAGACCAATGTTGGCACTCAGCTGGTGACTTTGAAGCCTTGTCAGAGAGTTTGTCCCCAGGAGTCATTTCCCGCTCCCCCTCTCCCAAGAGAAAGCTCTTCCCAATGTTTAACCTGAATTTTCTTGGCTGAAATTAAAGTCCATTCATTTGTATCCTCTCTATCGATGCCAAGGAAGACAGACTAGCCCCAGTAGCTTTTATGCATCCCTTAAGGCTGCAGCCTGGTCCTGGACCACTGCTCTTCTTAGACAACAGTAAGCTTAATTCATCCAGCCTCCCTTCATTGATCACAGGCCTCGGAAACATGACCTCTCCAGCTGCTGCCCTCTAGACTCACTCCAGTTTCTCCAGACCCTCTGGAAATGCGTCATCTGCCGTACTCCAGCTGAGGCACTATGCATGTGGAGCAGGACGGAAGGATTACTTCACATTTCTCGTGGGCTATATGCCTGTTTATACAAGCCAGTGGGATGTTTGCTTTTTTTGTGGCAATGTGACTCTACTGACTCACGGACAGCTTGTGACACCCTGCAACCTCCAGAGCCCACTGCTTGGACACACCACCTACGCGGCTGCCCCTCATCCCACATCTGCACGGTCAGCTAGTCCTGCCTCCACCGACTGCTGCAACAGGCAACTATATCCTCATCATAATCACACTGAATGAAAGAGTCTTGGGCTACCTCTGCAAGGCTGTTGAACTGTACTCATTAATTAAAAAAAAGAAAGGAATAATTACCAGCAGATGGCAGCCCCCTGGCACGATGCAGAGCCCATGCCACCAAGGTGACCATCTTCCCTGTCTGCGTTGTAGGGAGGAAGGAGAGTTGATCCAGAGACGGTTTTCTGGGTGGGCTGCTGCAGAGCAGAGGGACAACCCTGGAAGAAGGAGCAGTGCAGAGGATGGCTTGCCAGCTCTCACTTCCCCTTTTCTCTTGTTCCCAGAAGGGAGACTGGGCTCGGCATGTCTGCAGCAAGGCTGCCCAAGCAGAAAGTCCATTTCTAGCATCACCACCTTTGCAAACAATCTTTCCTCTGTACTTGTCTCTGCTCATCTGGAAGCAATCTAAGGCCGTGATGAAATACATGCCCTACGTGTGGGGAGGTGGGAATTTAGCTTGGGGGTTCTTGTGCACACACACACATGTGCACACACACACACAAACACACACACCAGCCATTGGAGTCAATGCCTGGGGTCAGGCTCCCAGCTGACCCCAGGACCACATTGCGGGGAGGGCAGCAGCACGGCCACCTCCATGGACTTGCCATCCTGCCCAGCCCCGCAGGGATGAGGTCTGGGGAGGAACAAGCCTCCTTTCTCTGAGCGGGGTTGCTCAAACAAGCACCACACAGGATGGGACTTTCTGTTCTGCTTTGCTACATCCTTTATCAGTTTATGGGAGATGTTCGTGCAGTAAATCTAATTCAATCACGTATTTATTTATCATATGCTCCAGAAGGAGCCTAGGCTACTGAATAAACATGTGGCAGCCTAAGTGGGGCTGCTTTTTCAAAATGCCTTTCTAGCTTTTTTTTTCTATGATCTGTGCAAAAATGCGTGTTTATAAACAAAGTGCAAGATCTATTTATACTGTAGCTCAAGACATTTAGACAGTAGCGTCTCAGAGACTTTTGATGGAGGTGGTAAACTGGGCTGAAAGTGGATCTGACAGGAAATAAAAGCTAAAATTGTTTTTCTAAAAACCAGCAGATAACACTAACAGGCTGGGATGAGTAAGAGCATGGAATCCAGATCAAGACATTGGATGCAGCAATCTGTGTACTACAAAATCCTCTGTCAACTGAAAGAGATTCACATTTACAGAACAAAAACAACAGCGTATTTCTATCATACAAGAACAGAAGTGGAGCAGAGCTACCAAAATCCCCAGCAGGATCTCATGTTTAGCAAGAGAAAATTTCATGGTGAGCAACACAAAAAATAATAAAATAAAAGCCAAGACTAATAAATGACTTGAATCCATAGACATATTTTTTGGATGACTGGTTGGGTAGGTCAGCACAATCTCCACAGTTTGTTCTAGAAGAAATCTTGATTAAGTCCGTTCATACAGATCGTTATCACACATGTGAACTTCAAGTTTTACCATTGCTCTAAAAGTAAAGAGCAGATACAAGATGGAAATCAGCCAAATTAAAGATGGAAACAAATACTCTTGCAGCAGTACAGTTGTTAATGCCTCTGGAGGGGTACAACTACATTGAAATACAAAAAAATACAAATGTAGCAATTTTTTATCCTGGTAATATAAATGTCAGATAAACAGTTCCTAGCAAGTTCATGCAACCAAGACAGCTGGGGGAGGGAAAGCCTGCAGCACCTGGAGGACTAGTATTAGACATAATGAGAAGGAAAAAATAGCCATAAAATGTGAGCATACTGCAGCTCCTGAGCTGCCTGCGTATGCAATCCATTTACATCCCCAAACGGCTTCGGCAGAGTCTCTGGAGGAAGCAGCGTCCAGCAGGCTGCCTTGCAACACCAGCTCCAGGAAGTCATCCATCAGCCAGGGAGAGTTATGCTGAGATTCTGCCCAGATGAGAGGTTATCAGCAAAAATAATGTTTCTGCCGAAAAAAAGTGGAACCAAAAATGGATGCTCGAATACCTAATCAAATCGCATCCTTGTTGTGATCAGCAGGGAAACTCAACATCCTTCGCAAGCTGGACGTCCCTGACCTTCTTCTGAAGGTCCTGTGGAGACACAGCAGTGCTGGTGGTAGTATTTCAGCGTGGCAAGATGACACATCAGCAAGAAATAAGCTAGCTCTTACATAAGCTAGGCAGTTTTGACTGGAAACAAAATGACTAACCCCCAAGTCATAAACAAAGACAGCCACACGGGGTCAGAGTGAGGATCCTGCCCAGCACCCTGCTTCTGCCCCACAGGAGGTGTCCGGGAAAGAGCAAGAGAACACAACATCTGCAGAGAGATGCTTTCCTGCTGCCTTCTCCACATCACCTGTGGTTGAGAAACCTTGACCAGAGGTCGCATCCTGCTTGATAAAGAAACTACGTGCTTCAACAGTCAATTCAAAGAAATGAGGGCACTGAAAGTAATACTACTCTCAGTGAGGGAGTACACATCTGGATACCAGGAAGCAAATAAAATAATAGACAGCTGAGGTGTGAAGTGAAAAGGTGTGAACCCCTTCAGTCTACCTCAAATCCTGGGGGAGTTATAAAGCACATAGATAATGGGGCTCCAGGCTCCTGCTGTCTGAAGTATCTGACAGCCGGGAATGCTGGCAGGAAAATGGGAGTTTTTATTTTCTGGCATAACTGCAGTGTCTGGATCAGGGTTTCAAAGTCGAATACAGTGCCACATGACAAGGTCAATATTTCCGCCAGCCGTGAGTGTTACGCTCGCAGTGATTTCACCCACATCAAGTCCCAGTGATGGACTGCAGGGATCATATCTAACTGGCAGCAACTACTAAGGTGTTGTGGGGCTCCTATCTAGAAACAGCCCCCCTCAAAACTGGCTAGCTGCCACCTAACAAAACTGTGGTTTGAAAAACAGCCCACTGCGGTGTTGAGATGAGGGGAACATTTTTCCTTTTGGCCACCAGCGACTGTTACACACACAGACTGACAATCTTTGGGGTACTAAAACTATATGTGGTAACCTGTACTTCGGCAAATACAACAAGAAAAAAATGGACATTTAAAACAAAAAAATGTCTACATCAATTTTATATGAATTTGGAACATTCAAAAACATTTTAAAAAAATGAGTATTTACTATTGCCCAAATCTTTATGAAACAGATATTTCTCATATATTCATATCCTTTGGGAATGTTGCCACAATGTGGAATGGTATTTTTTGTATATTCTTACTATAGGTTTAGTTACTAAACAAAGGGCTACCTATTAAGTTTTCATATGGAAAAAATATGTAGGTCCTCTAATGATGAAGACTGCTTTCCGCTTCCATAATCTGAAAGATGAGTAATAAAAAAATTATTTTTCACAAGAACAGTAGTAGTTTAATCTAGCCATTTTGCAGGTCCTGGCAAATGATAGAGAGCCTACATTGTGTTTTATACCTCTACAATCACATAAGAGCTAAGCATTTTCCGGCCATGATGGGCAAGAACACTAAATGAGCAAATTTGTTGGAAGTCTGTCTTCAGAGGATGGGTACAGGTGCTGCACATCTGGGTGTGCACCTAGTGGTAAATATTTGAAAATGCTCAGGAAAATAAAGGAAAAGGAGTCTTAAACAGGAAGGGAAAGCATAAAGGGGGTCAGCAAGGGTTAGCAAGGAATCCTGCTAACAAGGTGAAAATGAAAATACCCCAAAAAATCCACAGTAAGAAAGGAAAATTCAGTGATTTCACTGAAAACAAGTTATAAGTTCTTGCTGTTCTGGGAAGCAGGAGGCTCAGTGGCTTCAAGTCACAGTGTCTCATTAGATATGTTTTTCTTATTTTTACTTCTCCTTCAGTGTTCTCACCACTTCTCCTAGTTGTACTATGATGTATGATATAATCTGCAAGGCCGTTGACCAGCCATTTTGGGCCAATTTCCTTACAAGCTGATTTCAGATCGGTTGCAGACGGCTAGTTTTTTGTGCCAATGATGCTGAGCATTTGAAATTGTTTTATCATCCAGACGATTGCTTTGTTTCTGTGGAAGGAAAAACCCCATCTACTCCATTTCATCAGAAAGCAGGAATGCATTAGAATATTTTTGTTAATATAGACACTGTAAAGTTATATATGTATGAAAATTTCAATATACTATAGCATTTCTAAGCCATTTATGGAGGGTGACAATGCAAAAATATTACTGTTGACTGTAATGTGTGAACCCAGACAGAGATCATAAAATAATCTCTCTACTGTGTTGTAATAACAGTTTGATAAAATATCCGTTTTTTCTGACTGCTAATCAGCTGGTTTTAAGGCTGAGATTACCCAGCTGATTCTTACACCACCACTCATAGCAAGGCTGGAACATGCTCTTTTTTCTCTTTTTAGATCCGAGGTGCAGATTGCATGTTTTGTACATGAAGCCTGTTCCCAGAAAAATGCTTTCCAAGTATACATTTTATTTACAATGTTCTCTTAGTGCTTGGAGTTGTCTGTATCCTTATCTGTTGCCTGTTTTCATTTTGTGGAGTTTCACTGAATCCCACAGAGATGGCTCTTTTGCGCTTTTGGTAGGGATTGTCATACTCTTACTTTAATTGCCCAACACAAATCTCTTCAGATTTACTGGGTTTGAGACTAAATTTTAATAGAAATACTAGGGGAACTGTTTCCATCTCAGGCAGACTATTTGACTGTTCAGCACAGAAAATCTTTTTTTTTTTTTTTTTGTGAGAAGGGTATTTCTACTCTAAGCACATAGCACAGATTTGCCTTTAGCCAGAACACTATTTCTTAAAATGAGTCATCCATGAAAACAGATAGGTTTAAATTACAGAAAAATGCTTTGCAAACTAACCAGTGTTGCAAAACCAGAAATAGCTCAGGAGACCTGGAGAGATTCCAGTTCCACAGCATTCATCCATTCCCCCAGTCCCCAGCAGTTCAGTCTTCCTGTCATCCTCCCTCCTTTTGGGAGATTGTTAAGTTTTGGTTAATGCAAGACTAAAAATCTGTCCAGAAATGGATGTGTTAATAGGGAGTAAGAAATAAGTCATTCTTTCTTCTTATATTATTTCCAATAGGAGAGTCATGCTGTAGAGGCTGTATTGAGCTTTGTCTCGTAGTCTCTACCATGACTTTTGTTACATACACAAATTTGGGACAGCATACTTAAGTAACAGATAACCACAGAGTGTCTCATCCAATGCATTCCCTTGCCTGTTCATGGAAAGAGTTGACTGCAACATAGCACAGTGTTTCTGTCTGTGGTTTTGATGAGCTGAATCCAAAACCAACCATTTTCTGTTCCGTCTGGGGCCATAAAAGTCAGAGCCTGTCCTGGAAGTACAGGCATTTTAGATCAAGAAGGAAACTCTTTCAGCAAATGCAGAAGAGCCTGGCTTATTCTGCAGCACATAAGGCTTAGACTTTGCCTTTTACAAAACCTTTCCTGCCATGACACGCTGCAACCTGGACTCATGTATTTCAAGCATGAATCTCTTTCTGCCTCCCACTTGCAGAGGTCTGCTCAGGGACAAGAGCTGAAGCAGAGCTAAATTCCCAACCCCTGTCTCCTCATCAGCCAATGCAGCCTGCCAGGGCCACAGGAGACTGCTCATCCCAGCCACCACTCAGGCCCCATGCTACGTTGCAGCCTGCATATAATTATTTGGAGAAGTGGTTTTCGTAAAACAGGGTAGCCCCGTGACTTCAAAAATATTTGCATATTTACTGTGATGTACGTACTTCTTTGCAGAACTGTGAACCCTGAATCACAACACTTATCATGAGTCAACATCAACACATGCTGCTGACGGCCTGAAGATTGTGCCAAGGAGAGCACTATGCTGTGCGTGTCCTGGTCTACCTTTTCCTGAAAAGCTTCTGCTGGGTGCCTTTTCCCTAGCCCTCTCCTTGCAGACAGGTCTCAGCCCAATAGTAACTGAAGCAAAGCATGCTCATAGGAAGGGAAGACAGAAAACATGGGGGAAACTATTTGGATGACAATAAAAAGCAGGTCAGACGGTGACTTCCCTGCCAGGAGGACTCCTGACTTCCCGGGCCAGAAGGAAGCTCTGTGGCGCGGTGGGGGCTGGCAGGACTGCCTGGGATCTGACCCTCTGAGGCTTTTCTTGCCTTCCTTTCCTAATAATGTTGAAGCAGATCTTAGCTCAACAGCTTCTCTCCTCCCTGTGTTTGGCAGCAGGGTTCAGAGCAGAAACCAGCAGCAGCCCTGAGGAGCCCTTTCTCGTGGTCTATTACAAAGAATTGCTCTGCTGCAGGTAAGAATGGAGAGGCATACAACACTTCCAAACTTCAGCTTTTACAGATGGAGTATCTATATATCTTTCAGACACCTTCATAGGTGTCTAGCATTTAAAAATGCTGAGAGTATCTGGTCTTGGCATTAATTTTTTGTGGGGATTTTGGAGAAGGTTGTAAATACTAACAATAGGAAATATACAGGTAGCTTTGTGTGAAGATTTTTAACATCTTCAAGGTTAACCTGATGAATATTTTTCAAATATTTAATGAATCAAGTACACATTAAAAAAGTTTATTTTGTCCATCTTTCTTTGTTCAACTCAAACAACTCCCACCAACACTGCAGTATTTTATTTCAACACAATTAGAGGACATATGGGAAGGAAAATCTGTAACCATTTTTGTGTCAAATGAAGTGCATTAACTGTTGGACCTCTGTACTTGCATTTCCTTTCTCCAAACACAGTTTGTTTACACCTAAACAAATTCACAATATTTCTCCATGCCACTGAATACAGATGCATTGTTTGCATCTACCACCTCTTCTTCCTCTCTCCCTTCCTCCTTCTCTCTCTCCCTCTCCAAAAAGGTTTGACCCAACAATTGCACCCAGCTCAATCACTGTCAGCTTTTCCAGGCATTTGGCTGCCTATATGTAACAGCTGAGGATGGGCCCCCAACTTTGAAATCAGGCAGCCTGTATACCAATACTTGCAGTTTCCAATGGGAAACATCTTACTTCTGTTCTTCTTTCCCATTATTCTTTTCCTTTTCTTCTTTCAGTGCTCTCACGCTCATGGTTGAGGGAGGTATAAACAGAGTCTCACCATGCCACAAAATACATAGCAGCACTTTGGGAAGTTTGACAAACTGGAATACATGTTTGGATTTCCTGACTCAGAGACAATGCAGAAGAGAGGGTTCTGGCAAGCTTCCTGGAGATGGGATGCAATTGCTTTGCTCTGCGATATACAGTAGGGGTTACAGGCACTTTGAACATTTACAGAGCACCAGTTCAAGAAGAACAAATCATTTTTTAATCTTTATGTTGTAATTAAATGCAACTTAGTGGAGTTTCTGCATATGAGAAAGCTGACTGGAAAGAAATCAGATTGCTGTGAACTAAAAAGAAATTATAACATGACACTGCACAGCATGTAAGTATGGCACAGTGCCTCTCAAAGTACCTCTCAAATTTTGTTGCTGCTTCCTCCTCTGACTTCTTTAGGAAAGCTGTGCCCCTTCATCATTTTCTCTTGTGTGTGACAATTCATTTCCTGCACGCATGGCATTTGGGACAATTCACAAAATTTCAGCAGGTCCATGGATCCTGGGGAAAACGGGCTGGAATTTCCAGGTGATATTTGTGCACTTTGCTATAAAAAAGATCTGATCTAACTTCATGGCCATACGAATAACCTGGTTTGTATATCCAGTTTTAGTAGTAGACACCTAAATACACCTGAACCTCTCCTGGCCTATTGTAGCCTTTGGGCCCTAGCTTGCCTTCCCTACAGTGTGCTGTCTTTGGACCATCCATGGCTTCCCCACCCACAGCTCCTTCTGGCCTCCCTCTCCTCCATCGCTGAACTGCCTCCTCTTCCCCTTCAGTGCCCACAAAGCCCCCGACGGGCAGATCCCATCATCCCCAGATCTCCTCGGGGTTGACTCCTTGCATTCCCTCATTTTCTGTCCCCGAGGAAAGTGGGACAGAGGCAGGTGGAAATTATGCTAAGAAATTCCAAATTCTTCCCATTTTTTTAAACTAGATTTTTCATTTCAGAATTTAGATCATTATTTATGAGGTTAGTTTGCACTTGTTGATAACATCATTATTTATAATGCACTTTAACTCCAGTGATCAGTTTTAGTCCTCATCAATTTGCAGTTTTATTATTGTGATTCAACAGACCCAGATTTTTAAAACCAGGAAGCTAATGTTTTCTGAAAGGCTGAACAACTAGTACAAGAGGTCAAGCGCATTGAAACCGATCTCTCAAATTCAAAGAAGCTCTCATGTAAAAGCAATGCTTTCTTCTAAAAAAAAAAAAGAGTAGATCACAGAAACCTTAAACGAAGCTACGAAAACAACTCATGAACATATTTTTGTCTCATAGCAGTTATCAGTAGTTTGTATAGAAATCTCAATGCACAAAGCACACTCCTGCCCTTAAGGCACTGGGCTCCCCTCTTGCTCTGTGTGCATTGCCTAGAGTCTAGAGCAGGCAACTCGCCCTTGAAATGTTGGTATAATAATAATAATCATATCAAAATATTCTAGTTGACCTTTTTGGCTCATGGCCAGAAAAAAAACAACCATAAGCTGTTTAGAGAATACGGCGGGGGCGGGGGGTTCCCTTTCATGTGCAATCACATATATTTCACCTAGCAGATATGAGAAATAAAAATCATTGGTAATGGATAAAATCTTAAGAAAAACCAAACCTGTTTCAGACACATCTCAGCTAATAAAAGACAGCTTCAAAACAAAGCTCCACCATACTGCAGTCGTGCTAGGGTTTTGTGTTATTTAAGGGCAATCTCAGCATAGGAAACCTTCAAGGGAACAATAAGGCAATTCAAATGGATGTAAGAAGAAAGCCAGGACATACAGAACATGAGACAGCTTATTGCATTATTCTGAAATGATCTGTTCAAATATGCACGTTTTAACTCACATCACACGCACTTTCAAGCAATCTTGCTGTATTCTACTAGATTGTGTTATCTGTACAAATCTAGGTGGACAAACATTTTAATTCATAAAAACACAGCACTGATTAGGATCATGAAGGATGTGCAAATAAAATTCACAGAGAAAAGCCAAGCTCTTCCCAAAAGAACAACAGAAAAATGAGAGGACCTGTAGGGAAAAGGTTTTAGGAAGCAGTAAATACATCTGAGAGAGGCAAGGTTATCTGGGATTTATAAATTTTTCCAAATATTTATGCCAGGTGCTAAAAAGCAGCATTGCCCTTGCTTAAAACTATTTGGACAAGCAGGCTTACAGCTTTCCTGTCTGTGTAAACATTATAGCAGCATTCTAAACAGATTAATAGTGGTATCTGTTCAAGTCAAATATTTATGTAAGCTAGATGAGTGGAAAAGGTAGCCTAAGGAGAATATTTTAACCGCAAATTCTAAAAGATATTGAAGTATCCTGCCTGCATACAAACAGCCCACCTTGACAAAATCATGTTGTTTAAAATGAAAAGGTTTCACGACCTAATCCATTATTTCTAGTGACCTAAGAAAGATTTTCTCTCCCTTTCAGAGCTGTCAGAGATATTTATACTTGTGCTAACCATCGCAGCAGAGAGGTACCAGTACAAAAGCCTACAAAACCAGAGTTCAATGGCCAAGTGCTAGACTGGGAAGGGGTCACAGATTCTCTCCAGTCTTACTGTGGTTTTATTCTACAATTATGAATGAATAACTAATGCTCAAATTGTCTCATCTGCAGCCAGGTGGAAGGGAAAGCAGAAGAAGAGAGATGGACTCCATGCTGCTGTGTCACGTTGCAGTGCAGCAGAGTCCCTGGACCAGCCAGGGCTGCTGCCCTTGGGGCAGGCCCCTCAGGTGCAGGCTGCTCCCGTGGGGAGCTATCACTGCTGCTGTTTGCACAGCAAGGGCCTCAGCCGACTGTCAGTCTGTAAAAGAGGACAGTATGGAATAGCTCCTGTAGTCCATAAAAGCTATTGGAGAAACTCGGATTTTTATGGTGGTGTTCTGGGTCAGGCAACATTGACAGACACTAAACCAGGTCAAATTTAAGACGACTGAAAAGCTGAGGAGGTGTTTGTCTCTCTCTCATACCCATGATCAGTGGATCTGAAGAAAACTTTAGACATCCCCTTGCATATGAATCAGCATCCCTTATCCATTTCTGTCCTAATTTTTTAAATTTTTCAGTTCAAGTAAGAATTCATTTCAAACTATAAACATCTATGGAATTAGAGCAGCACATGACAGAGGCTGAACTATTTTATAGCTAAAACCTGATGGGTCGTATTTCACCACAATATTTTCAACATCTGCAGATTTCTCTTGTTTTGTGGAAGACAGAAGTAAATGTCTTGCAGAACAGGCACCAGAGAGGAGCAGCCAAGATATTTAGGTGGCACAGCTGTACTGCCTCAAGAGCTGGACGGAAAGCTTTCTCCAAGAGCAAGCAGAACAAGGAAGCCTCACACAGCTACATGCATTTACCATTGTTCTGTTACACTGGGCATTTGTCTTCTGCTCTGGAAGCCAAACAGCAATGGTTAATTGATCTGGATCACAGAAAGACTGGTGGGAGCAGTCAGCCTTCCCCTAAAGCCGAGTCTCTAAACACCAGTACCCGTGGGCTCTGGGGAGGTTACAAGCCCAGCAAACCCACCACCTCCAGGAATCACCCATTTTTGCACTGCAGCAGGCTGCCGTACAGCCCTGGACCTGGTTGTTTTGGGGACCTCGAGTACAGGCTGAGAGCAGAAGGTGCAGTGGCACCGCTGGGTCCATCAGCAGTGGGGAAGGGGTACGCTTGGAGGCAGACAGCTCCAGTGAAAGTAAGTGGGGGCCTTGTTAAGCCAATGGCTGGTGGTTTTTCTGCCTGGCACAGTAAGGGGAGTTTGTGCCACCCGTGAACTTGGGGGGAGCTGATGCACCTGGTGTGCAGCTCTACTGGGCCAACATCTCCTCTCCAGCCTCCACATGCAGTCTGAATTTGTCTCCATGTTAAACTGGAGCTCAAATCCATGACAGCACAGACCTATGACTAAATGGAGGAAAAGGAAGAGAAATCCTGTATGTACAAGAGCTGCAAACAAACAAAAACTGCAAAGGAGCAGCACCTTGTCCGGGCAGAGTCGTTTCTTCCCCAATAATTTCATGCACAGATGTGCAAGCAGGTGATAAAGGCTTTTGAGAGAGGCACTGCCTTACTGAGGACGCAGGAGCACCTCCGCTTGCTGTGGGTGAATGCGTGGGGTGGGAGCCAGTCCTGTGCCTGCAGCCATCGGGGCAAGGGGGAAGGAGGAGACAAGCCCTGGTGCCGATGCAGGAGCATCAGGCACTCCCAAGGGAGGAGGCTGTGAGCTTCAACGCTGCCCCGGCCAGGAGCTCCGACTCTCTCAGCATGAGTGTTTCTGAGCAAAGGGCAGACAGCACACCTCTTCCCGGGTACCTTTCCCAAATGGTGGCACATCTTTATCAAGAGCCACAGGCTTTTGCACAGCCAACTCAGGTTCATACATGCTGGCCGCACTTTTTTGCTCCCCTACCTTGCACTCTGTCCTCATTTGCAGGCGCAGAGAGGGACAAGGGAGTCAGCCCACACATAAGTCTTGCACGGGGTCCCTGACACAGCACCTCCTGCCATCCCCAGTTTGGAAAACCCTGTGGGATCAGCAGCTCACACTGCTGGACTCCTCCTGACTTCTTTTTGCAGCACAGGCTCCAGTGAAGAAGCCTCGTGTAGGGCCTCGTTTTCCAGCTGGTTTTCAGCATTCCCAGCTGAGCTTTCTTGCAGGAAATGTGCACGTTGGAGCAGAGCCATCTGCATCGGCTGTAATCCCAGCGGCCTTCCTGCCTCACTGGGGCTGGGGATAGGAGCCGCGGAGCTTGGCACAGGAACTGTCCTGTCCTGTGACAGGCTCAGAAAGGCAGAAAGTTAAAAAGAAAACACAAAACAACTCAAAACACATGACTGCAATCCACTGCTGCTCAGCAGTGGTGCAGGTCTGATCGCTGCTGTTCACATGAAGTTCAGAAAGGCTTTGTTCAGCACAATGTCCTCTCATCTGAGCCTCAGCCTGCAAGAAATGCTCACAATTAAAAAATCAACTGTCAAAAATTAACTTTTGCATGATTACATGCCCTTTGCTCAGCTTACAGACTGGGGCTATAAATCCTGAGCTCAAATCTGAGGAGTAAATGGGTTTGGATTAAATAGTCCACTTCCAGAGGCTTGAGTGCTGAATTTCAGCTATCTTATTCAAGTACAGAGGTGGTGCTCTAAGCAGCTACATAAGATTCCTGGAAATGTCATTGCCAAAGAAAAAATACTGAGGACAAGTGGGACTAGATTAGAGTCTATGCTAGAAGACCAGGAAACGTAAATGGTGTTTTCACTTAGATTTAGATGTCTGGGTTTCAGGGAAGTCTCCTCAACAAGCAATACTTCCACTGAGTTTGTTTTGCAAGTGAGGGGATTGCTCTGTTGGGGGATGATGACTGCTGGTAGTCACAGCCCCAGCTCTCACACCACAAACCTTGTCTTTCAGAGGTTTGTATTCACAACTGGTCTTCCAGTCACACTTCTCCAAAACGCTGGGATAGCATTTTGGGAATGCTTCCAGAGCAAAGGCCAGGATCTGGATCTTGGATGATGATACCTCTTCTCCTTCCTCCAGGACTTACTGGACTGGCAATTCAGTTCGTGTCATCTAATTGCTCAGACAAACTGAATCATACAAAATCTGGTCTGACTCACAAGAGGAGATTTCACATTCTTGTACACAGGCACACAGGAAAGACTCCCACATTTTTAAATGATTAACCAAAGATACAGCAATTTCTGAAAGAGGCTGAAAACATGGCTCTGTCCTTATGTTGGTCAAACCAGAGGTGTCAGATCTGCTACAGACATACCACATATTTCTATTTTGTACCAACGGATTAGTACAAGCCTATCAAACACATTATCGCCTGTTCTAACTTATCAACGCAGGCATTTAACTTGCAGGGTGTTGAGGGAAAGCAATTTTCCCTCTCAACTAAAAATAATAGCTCAATTGCATGCAAGTAGTATGAAACTATCTTCAAAACAGGAAGGAGAGGATGCTTTCTGGATGAACAACACATCTAGATGCATGTTATTTTCTAGTCCAAGCGGATTCCTTTCCAGATGAGCATCTTTTTTGCTCCACTGCTCGTGTAAGTGGGATATATTACATGTTTATCAGTAGTTAGTAGACTTTAGTTTATGTAATTAATAATTATTTGTAATAAAAAGTCCACAGAACTCTGCTCTTTTAGATATAGCTCATGAATATAAAGCATTGCATAAAAAAGTAAAGTCACTTGAAATATAGTTTTATACTCTGGTAACTTTTTTTTTAACATCTTGTTGTACAGTAACGCCATATCATAAGAGGGGAAAAAAGTACATACTTTGGGGGTGGTGGTGGGGAGAGACTAAAACAAGGATTTTTAGACTGAAACAATTTTAAGACAAGTTACAGGAAACCCACTTAAATGGACGCCAGCAATTTTCCAACAAGTTAAGCCAAATTCAATGTAACCCAATCTAAGGAACATCAGAGGAACACTCAGAGCCTTGCTATGATTATCTGTGTCTGTGCCTCCACACACAGTCCAATTTTCAGTGCCGTGTGACTTAGCAGGATGTTCATAAATAGATCCCTAACCTTCCACTTAAGTCACATTAAAGCTGAATTAAGCATCCTATTGTAGTGCCATACCATATGCTCTAGATAACAGGGCGAAGTACTGATTGAATGGGAACCGCAATTATTCACAAACTCAGAAATACCTGGATAGTTCTTGCCCTCTAGCAGATCGTATGCTACAGCTGAGCTGGCAGTGGCCTTTGGCAAGGCACAGTTAACAATGTGATGATTTTTTTCATACTCTATAGAGATGAAATTATCTCATTCCCTCCCTTTCCTCCTCCTCACAATTTAATGGCAGTTAATATGCAGACACACTAAAGAACTTTATTCTTGAATGCACTGATTTGTAATTTAATCCATGAGAGCTCCAGAGCTAGTCTGCTGCCACAGGGACACAACTCCAGATTTAGGCAATCTTTCCCCCAGCGCCCTCTGAATTCAGAGACTGGCAGAAACCAAACCTTGCTGAGCTCTTCTGATGAATCACAGTTACACTTAGGAGTCTCACACACCTCCACAGGGACAGAAATAAACAACTGCACTGAAAATAGGGATTTTCTTTCCTCTACTCTCCCCCTGCTTTCTCATCTTTTCGATAGATGTGTTCTTTGGCTTCTTCCTACTCACGAAAGGAAAACAGAGGACACATTAGGCTGGTGGTTCAATGTATAGAGATGAAAGGCTGAAAATCAAGCCAAGGAATCATAAAACTTCCAAGGCTAACTGCTGAAACCTTCTGCATGCTGATTTGTGTGCCTTTACAAATTATTCTGCAGATAAGAAAGGACCCTTTGTACTTTTTATATCTTACCACCCCAGCCAGTCCCAGCAAAGCAGCAAGCCTCGATGGCTCGTGCTTGTACCAGCTGAGCTCTCAGGAGCAGCTTATCCTTCTTTCTTACCTCCCAGACCCTCAGCGCAGGATGCCAAAGGACCCCTCTTGCTGGTGATGGTCACCAAGAACAGGGGCTTTGAGAGTAGACTGCCCTTCTACAAAGTGTCAGAGCAAAACCCAACTAGACCTCTGGTTTTGCAGAGGCCAGTGCAATGAGCAGAGAGCTGTGGTGATCTTCACTCAGCAACCCAAACTGCTGGAGGCCAAATGAGAGAGTCTGGGACAGTCACAGCCTAATTCAGGTCTGGAAGAAAAATTCCTCATTGGACCAAGTGCCTGTTATTCAGCTCAGAAATTGCAGACGTGAATCGCAATGGCCTATCCAACAACTGACAGTGGGGAATATAACCTTGTAGCTAACTGCAGATGAAAGGAGGTGCCTGCAGGAGCTGCTTGAATAACCAGCAGCAACAAGGCTGCTGGAGGGACCATGTACATGTTGTGGGCTGCCTTGCCAACACTGTCACTACAGAGCCTGGGCTGAAAAAGTCATTAAAATATCTGTGTTACACTAACAGGCCACCCCCGCTCAGACTAAGTGGGCAGCTGTTCACGGTATAGAAAGAGGCACGCAAAATGCTTTATTTTCATCATATGCATTATAAACACCAATCCGTCCATGGCACTAAGAAAAGCTGTCTCAGTGTTGTTCCTTCAGTCTTTAGTTATTCACTCATGAGACAGCGATGAGCTGTGATGACCTGCCATCCTAACCAAGGACAAACCTTACGCACTCAATCACAAGCAGTTTGGGTCTTCGAAATAGATGGTGAAAGAAATACCCTATATAAATCAGTAACTTTTGCTAACAGCTTAGAGGAAGAAAAGAAAATCCCCTTTCTCCCAACAAAATCCATTTCTGAACAGTTTCTGAACAGTTCAGAAAAGCTGCACTTTTCACCAGCAGAGACTTCCATGGCATTGGTTATTTTCCGATCAATTCCATGATACTGTGGCAGTGCTTTGGCCAGAGAATTTCCTTGGCCAGAAAAAGAGCTGAATTTGAATTTCAAATATTGCAGTCCACACAGTGGAGACTTCCCTTTCAGGAAGCACTTTAGTCTTCTAAACTTCAAATTCCTCATTTTAGGAGGTTTGGCAAAACACAAGGATCCATAACTGTGCATGAAAAGCATTGAAAGTGTGAGCAGATGCCAACAATCACGTCCCGTGCAGGGAGGACAACTACATTTGCACAAAATCCTTTCCTGGTTAAGGACTTCTGATGCAGAAATGTATCGTAAGGGTTACAGGTGTTGTTTCTATTGTACAGACAGTGGAATTAAGACCCAAAAAAAGACTGACTTCCAGCCTGGTACAGCAAAAGAGCGGTAGAGAAGAGAGCATAAAATCTATGCAATTTTTTTGTTTTTTCATTGCTTGGGTAGCCAAAGCTGGGCAGTAGCTGGTGTGAAAGCAGCAGGAGGGTGACTAGAGGAGCCTGGCTCACCCAGGGACCTCCTCACTGCAGAAGGCACCGACCGCTCACCAGCCCACCGACAGCCGCTGAGCAGCAGGTTCTCCCAGTGCAACCGAGCTGGGCCAAAATACAGCGTGTTCCCTTCTCTACAAGACAGTCACCTCCTACAGATAAGGAGGCAGTCTCTTGAACTCATCGCAGCTCAGCGTGATATCCAAATCACCCGAAATTTTGGAGGCTCAGATGTAGAGCTCAGTGTGAAATATCTCAAGAGACGTAGCTGGACAATTTCAGGAAAATGGGGTTTAGCTGCTATTTTTCCTCGTGTACTGTATGCTTATCTTGATGTGCTTTTACAGTTCCCTCAGCATGCAATGAATCAGGAAGAATAAATACAAATGGACCTGAGGCGGTAGCCTGCTGATAAGCCCATTCTACTGCTCAGCGGTACAATCTAACGCTGTGTGTGAGAAAATCAAAATAAACATCTTCCACCACACACAGCCTGCTGTAGCTGTATTTTAGTTTTCTACAGTGACAGTATAACATGTTTGTCAAAAAATATGTGCACGTTGTGGACATACATATATAAACATATACATACATATAAATTTCCAGTACTGTACTCAACTGTAAATGGAAACAAGTCAACTTGACAATTAGCCAATATAAAGAGAGCTGAAAGAAATTTTAGCTCGCACACCTATCCCTACTTCCCCTGCCAAGATGTGGTTTAGCCATCACTTTTTCCTATTAAAAAAGAAGTGTAAATGTTTCCTCTGTTCCTGTGTTAAGACATGTAGAAAAAGGAAAACTTACTAACACAATGACTGTCTGGACAAAACTTTATAACATCTATACCCAAGGGGCAATATTTTGGTATTATTGCAGTTGACAGTACTCAGAATTCAGCAGAGCCAGGATTTCCCCCCCCCAGCAATTCAAACACACAAAGTAAATAAAATACAGAGAAAGAGAAAGATTGTAACGCGTTTGATATCTTGCAGTCATTAACTTCAAGTACTGGCTGCCTTCACCACAATACCTCTAAAGAGTTGTATAATTCCTCATTTTTAGAAATTTCAGTCTTAGGAGAGGAGCCTCTCAATCTGAAAAAAGTTTTAAGTTGTGCTGCAGTGAAGCTGCAGAGGGGTTTAAGTGACTTGGTGAAACTTAGGAGCTAAGAGAGAGTCAGCACCGGAGCTGAGAGCAGCACAGCCCGATCCTATTGCAATCCCTTCTCAGCCACACTGCAGCCTTGATCCTTTAAAAACTCAAACCACTGCTCAGGTTAGGAGCATCTTTCCCAGGTACCTACTGTTTGCAGCATGAATTCCCTAAAAAAAAACAGGAGAAATAAAAAGTAAAAAATTAAAAAGGACCCCAGGCCAGAGAGCAGGATCGTACCTTTAAGTGCTTTGACAGCTCTAAGTGTTTTCTTCCTGCTCAGGAGGCTTGTTGGCAGCCTTAGCCGACCTGCAGCCTGCTATGTCTTTAATCATGGGCTTCTGGCCATGGCTCATTCAGGAGCTGCTTGTACGTTCCTGGTTAATCTTAGCCTTCCCCATTAGCATTAGGGGAGATGTGTTGTTTGGCATGGAGGTAGAAGTGCCCCAGCCCATGGGACTGGCCTTTGGTCTCGGGGACCGGGGGGAAAATGTTACTGTAATTGTGACAGGCTTCACCTCAGGCAGAGAGATGTGCAGTTCAGGCATCGGCGCACAGGATCCCACTGCCACCAGGCCAAGGACCGGTGCTCTGCTCCCCACCACCAAGAGGGCGAGGGCTGCCTCGCTGCTGACTCCCCCCTCCTTGATACTGATAAGGATGAGGACAAAGGGAAGAGGTTTGCTGCATTTTTTCAGGCTGCCCTCTTCCTGCGACACTCCAGGAGAGAGGTGTCCGTGGGCACGCGACCCTCACAAACATCCCCAAATAGGTCACACAGCCCAAAGAGCTGCCAGCCACTCTCTTCTTATCCCAAGCAGAAAGTTGGACAGACTCTGGCCATGAATCATACGCAGAAAAGTCAGAAGGACTTCCACATTTGAAATCTTGCATAAAGCAGCAGACACTCCAAACAAAAAGGTTCAGGATGTCTTTGTGGTTACTTAAGAAGACGCTGATGTCTTCAGAGGCTGTTTTTCCCTCTGGACATCATAACTCAAGAGACACAGCCCACATTACTGGCAGCAAATGAATGAACTGTTTCCCAGGACGATCACAGCAGGAGCAGGATCTTTCTAGCGCAGTAATTACAGGGAATGGTGAGGATGAACAAAGCACACCCCAAAACTCCTTGTAGATGCATTAAAGATGACATCTCTGCTCAGAGGCTCTCCCAGAGCATCCCGTTGGAGTCTACTAGTCACGTCACTTCATATTATTTGATGTGATGCCATACGCGGCTGATAAAACCAGACAGACGTACACAACAATAATGTAACCGTGCCTCCAGAAAATGGCAAAATTAGTCCCCTGTGACATTGTGACCAAGTAAATCAAAGCCAGCAGGGAAAAAATGTGTTTCACACTTCTTTTTTTTTTTTTTACCTAGTATGAAATTATTCTGTTCTTTACTATCCAAATCTTTTTGCAAGCAGCTGGCACTATGAAATAGGGACAGTCCTACGCAGGGAATATAAACTGCCCTTTTGTACGTGTAAACGAAGAGCAGCCACAAAATGCATCCTGTTGACAGAATGATATAAAAATCACTGGAGAGAAGGAGTCGATTAGGTATGCTGCAGTACAGCATTAGTTACTTAATCACATCTTTCTGGAAAAATGATGATGCTTGCCATCACTTCAAATTATTAGGCATCTTCCTTTCAATTTAACTCAGTGTTCCCGGTCCAAGCCTCTAGCCTCCAGGATTTTAGGTCCTGAGCTGTGAGTCAGCAGGCCTACTGCATTGCTCGACTGATCCAAGCCTTGCTCATCGAGCCGTCGTCAAAGAGAGTGCAGTGCCATTACCTCTCTCCTTGGCTATTACTGCACCTTCAAGGAACTGAAGCTTTCCGTCTCTCCTGGTTTGCTCAATCAAAACCTCTGTTTTGTACAAACTGCCATACTGGATCAGACAAAAGGTCCACCTCCCCCAGATTCTGGGGTGTAACGGCAGTCCATGGCCCCTGCTGTGCTCCCAGCGTAAATACTGACCTAGCTGCTCCTGCCCACCGTTCTTTCTCAGCTATCCTTGATTAATACATAGCTTGTTACAATCACAAAGTATAAATATTTTTGGCATGAAATGGAACTGTTATTGACGTTACATCATCCTATAAAAGCACTTATGGTAGATTTCACAGATACTGGATTGCATGAAAATGCTTTATGCTGTCAAGCACTGTTTTGGGAAATATAAACGCCTTAAGTTCTCTGTGTATATAGAGGACAGACTGCATGATTAGCCTGACCTGTCTTTAGCATTTCCCAATCCTTTCCCAATCCTATTGCAGTTGCCCGTTTTCACCTTTAAGACAGTAATAACAAACACCAGCAGCATGAGTGAGGGAAACCAAGCCTGAATTCTGCTTCAAACACAGTTTTGAAAAGTTTGGGCCCAAATATTTCAGTCACTTCTGAGAACGAAGCCTGAGGCAAAAGCATTTTTTTAGCCCGCATTAAAAAACCCACTATGCACCAGCAAGATTTTCTTGGAAAAGCTCTCAAGCCTCTTGCTCTGAGGGAGAGACTGGGATTTAGGTGAAGGAGCACAGGAGCGCGGGACCTGCGCCACCCAAGCCACGACTGCAAAGGTGGGAAGCCTGGGAGGGGAGATAGCAACGGGACGGCAAAGAATGCAGCAAATGGGCAGAAGTGGCAGGAATCAGTGGGCAGAGAGGAGAAACACTCACAAACAAAGATGTTGCTTACCAGAGCATCTCCCCATCCAGAGGCCAGGACAGAGCCCAGCTCGCCTGAGGTTCGCCATCCCTCCGCTGCAAGGAGCCAGTGATGGATGGCCTCTCCCTCTGCTCTCTCCCAGGCCCATGCAGACAGCAGCAATTACTGACAGTCGGTAACTACGTTATTTAAAGTGTCAGAGGTCTGTGTAATAGTTTCTAAGGCCTTAGGCGCAGCGCAGGTGCCAAATAAATGCCAGTACGATGCCGTGTTGCAAAACCTTCAGGGGCAGAACTATTCTTTTAAAAGCAAACTGGGAGGTTATACACAGGAACAAATAAAGACCAGAACTTAAAGTCCAGTACAAGACTAAGTTTGGGAATGTCAGCTAGGACCTGAAATGAGGCTGTCTCTACAAGCCTAAAGCAGTGCCTTTTACGCTTGTTTGTTGGGATACCATCTTGCAATTACACGAGTATATAGAATTTTTTCCATACAATCCCTTACCACAGTCGGTGCAAAGGAAAAAGGAGCTGTAGAAATACAGTAGACTTAGATACAGTATAAAACTCTTGGTATAATCTAGATTCTGCAGAAAATAATTAACTTTGGAAGATGAGGCTGGGGACTGCAGATGAAAAAAGTTATTTTTACACGCAATGCCGCAGAATATCAGCCAGCAAATCAGCTTTACTATCCACTTCTTCCTAGATAATACTAGATTAGCTGAACTAAACTCGTCACTGGTGGGTTACTGCATATTCCTCTTTTTTTAAGTACCTGATCTAAGTTGCTTTGAACTGCTTGCTTGCTGAGTTGCAGGAGCATTCGTAGAGTGGACCCCTATGCCAGAAGACCCCCAGTTCCCAAATTTTTCTCTTTTGCCTTTCTTTGGCTAACTTCCCCTGCACAAGGTCATCATAATGCACATTTATTTCAATGGAGCACCAAAAAAGTAACTGTGGCAATGTCTGCGAAATAAGTTACCCTAATGGCAAGCACCAGACTAAGCCAGGAAAAAAATAACAGTTTTATCTTCAAAGCAGATCTTAAATATCATGCAGTAAATAAGACAGAATGCTAAGTACTGAAGGAGAAGAAGCTGTAATATTACTTGAGAAAGAACCATCCACTCTGAACAAGAAGGAGGAGAGACAATTTTGCATTCATGTGGTTAAACACTACCATTTAAGCATACTCGCAATGGAGATGAATTAAGAGTGCACCGCAGTTTGACTCCTGGTATTTCTTGAGTGTTTCATTTTACAAGCTTCATGACATTCTTCTAATACTTCTCCTGCGTAAACATTTGATATAAATATCATGTCTTTAAAACAAAAAACAAAACAAAACAAAATAAAAAACCCCAAACAAGCAAATTCTTTACTGTTAGGGGATAATAGCCCATCGCTTGCTGAACATCTGGTTTCGAAAAAACACCTGGTAGAGTTTTGAAGTGGTTCTCTGAACCAGTTCAATGACTTTCCTGTTTTAACACTGAAGTGACACACTGCTGTTGCTCTTCCAAGATACTTTTTCAAACTGCCAGGCTACCATGTCTGCCTGGACCTGACCAGACACTTACTCCCTGCAGCTGGTCTGGGGAAATGCACCCACTTGGGCAGGGAGAGCAAGCAGCTGCTTCTTCATGCTTCTAGAGCATCTAACACAGCCCCGAGACACATGCTGATAAGAAAGTGGCTGGCTCAGAGCACAGCTGTGTAACATATGCATTTTACTAGGGTTTGATGACTCATGGTTTCTATCTAGTAGTTTCATCTGGTTGTTGTATAGGATGGAGTTAGGAGACACCATAAGGCGTGCTCTGGAGGCAAGGCAACGGCCACTCATTTCTCCCCAGCACCCTAGTGCGGGGATTCACCCTCCTCCAACACCCGAGCTCACCCACCGCCACAACTTTCTGCAGAGCTAGCTTTGTCTCTCCTCTTTTCTGGAAGCAGCCTATGTAAGCACGTATGCACGTGTGTGTGTGATTTACTCTGAGAAGGTGTTAGCAGTGAATCAAAGCTCTTGAAAAGTGATACCCACGTGTGCCACAGACTCTCAGCCATGCTCCATCCCCTGCTAGATGAGCCAGACTATACCCGCCCTTAATTTCCCTGCATGCTACTTTGCTGAGAGTAGGCTGATTCTCAGTTTCTCCTCTTGCATCAGGCCACACTTTCTCCTCTTGCATACAGCCCACCTTCCCCACACACTGTCCTGCCCTGAGCCGGGAGACTGGCCCAGAGCTACAGCTACCTCCTTTCTCCTGCCTTCCATGGGGCAGGCAGGGTGGGGGGCAATGATGGCTCCTCGGGGAGCCAACTAAAGCTTATCCCCTTCTGCTTTGCGGGCTCATTTTCCTGCATTGCTTGGCTCAGAGGAGAAAGCATCTTCTTGCCTGTATGCAAAACCAGTCTGCAGCCCCAGGTGCATCAGTGCCAAAAAGCCTTGTCTGGCAGGTAGCTACTAGCTTGCTTTCTGGAAACCCAGCAGAAAAAGTAGGAACAGAAAGATTTTGCATAAAAAGCTGCCTAAATCTCTACCACCCACTGAGAGGGTCCCTATCTGGACTGTGAGAGCAGTTCACAGTCTTTCTGACTCCTCAGTGGAGTTGGAGAGGCAAATATCCATAACTGCCAAAATGCCTTGTTCCATTTATGGGTGGCCGTGAAAGGAGCCCTTGTGTGACAGGGGCCAGGATCCCATCAGATACGAGTCTGGCAATGGTCATCCAAGTAATGGAAGTGTCTAACCCTCATCTTTCTGAACGGATGTGGCCAACAAGACCAGCACGTAACGATTTATAAACTGTGCTGTTCAGCAGTGCTGCCCTACTACAAAACAACAGCAGGGTAAACACAACATTTTGGAGTTGGGCTAGTCAAAGGTCCTTTCTTGTCTTATGGAAGACCACCCAATTTCCAAACACTGATCAATGATGGTTCATGCACTAAGGAATTGCCAGGTTTGAAAGAATTGCTTATACTAGGTTGTATACATTTTGTCTCTGTAAAAAGACAATCTGATTTAGCAATAGTTAAATAAAGGGTGTTGCTTAAAAATGTAAGAGGAAAGAACATTCCTGTTCTTCTTTGTTTCTTAGGATAATTACCCATTTAACAGCTTAAGGGAAACCATCATTTAGAAAAAACACCCATCAGTTGTGAAGAATTCACAACCTCCTTTTATGGCAACAAAGACTACGCATGAATGGTGACCTCTGCTTGTATCAGGCTTGTGTGTGACTTTTTACTTTTGGATGTTAGTACTCTTTAAGCTATCAAGTCAACGGAAAGTTTTGAGAAAATCTAAGTCATAGATGATAAGCCTAACATAGCTACTTTATGGTCCAGCCCTGCAAGCCAGCAGACATGTAACCCTGGAATGGACATCAAAAGATCATCTTGTCTATCCCTCCACACTACACACAAAGAAAGGACTACCCAACCATCCACAACAGACCTAGCCTAACCTGTTCCTAAAAAACCTCCAGTGAAGGTGATTCTTCTCCACTTACAATTATGCCATGAGACTGAACATGCTAATCTTTGCACAACTTTTGTCAGCAGAAATTTAATATTTTCCTAAAGGTCATTAATGACCTCATTAGATAGCAGTGTGTTTGACGCTGGTCCCTGTGGCACCACACAACAATCCCCAGTCTATTTAGTTACAATTCTTTTTTGATGACCACAGTTTGAGATCTGTCAGCTAGCCATGTCTTAAGTCACTTGTTAAGTGTCTTGCTAAATACGCTATAGCACTGCTTTTTAATCAGGACACTAAGTGGTGTTAATGCATCACAGAAGTCCACTGTGTCAGCTATCTGCCTCAATCAAGCCTTGGCTTTTGAGCTCTGACATCAGGAGTGTTGAACAAGTCCTAGCTTTTTCTGAAACTGTGCTGACTAGTTGTAAGTACAGTCCTTTTGTTGTCTCTTACTTAAGCTCCTGAATAGGCAGCTAACACAATGGATATAAAATTAACCAGTTTATAATTGGTTACCACACATGGCACAACTCTGTTTCTGTGATGGGATTTACAAAACAGAGTAGAAATTACAGTCGGATTCAGATCCCTGCAGACAGCTGTTTAAGGAGCCTCTACTGCAAGCAGAGGACCATAAGAGTGGAATGGATGAAACCAGATTTGTGTCCTGCCTCACCTTTCTACACCTATTTCCCAGTCTCCTTTCTCTAGAGTATGAGTGTGTGAATCTGGCTGGCCACGTGGAGCCACACGCTGCTGCCTGGCTAGCCGAGACGTACCTGCAAGCTTGGCAACTGCTGTCTGCTGCCAAACAGCATGGAGAGCAGCTGAGTTTTCCTTAATGAATGAAGAATTAATGGGGTTTTTCTCCTCTGCCCAGCTGTTGGTTTTCACAAAGCTTGCAGGAGCTGATATCTATGAAACATCTCCTCTGCTGAATTGGTAAGAAGTAGTCCGTGGTTTCAGAATTACTGGGATAAGATCTGGCAGACTGAGATCCTTTTCGCCTCATTTCTGTAAGAAACCAAACTGAAAACTCTTCTTCTGCCTAAATGTTTTTTTTTTCATATCCCCTTGGTTACTGACAAACTGAAAAGCACTTCATTGTTCTCATGAGATCCAGAGACAGCCTAGCACTGCTTTTAAAATAAGGTAAATACTTATTGAATCCCTTTTTGTATCATTAGCAATTTAACCATTGTGACCAATTCTGGACAAAAATAATTTTTTAGTACTCCTTCAGCTTCAAAATCACTTTATGCCCAGGCTGCCATTAAGCATCTTCTGTTGCTTAAGTCCTGAGGAGGGCTTTGGGACTAATTAACTTGAAGAGGAGGGAAGTACCCAGATCACTCAGTAGTAAAAGTTTAAGCCCTGCTTCTCTCCTCAGCATTTCTTGGTGCTCAGATCCCAGCTCCGTGTTCTCACCTCTGTCTATCCCTCCACGTAAGCACTGACTTTCCTATTCACTGTGTGGGCAGCTCAGCACCCAGCCAGCACCTGCAGAGAGCCGGGGAGATGCCTTAACGAGGGGCACAGCAGAGCCCCTGTCCTTTGTGGATTTACTGAAAACTTGACCCCAAATATGAACAATGGCAGGCAGTTTGTCGCAACAAAATTCTTTAATGAGTCGTGATGGGGCTTTGGGAGAGTGAGGAATACAAAAGGCACTCGCTGGAGGCAAAAAAATGTGAAATCCTGGAGATAAATGAAGATTTCCTTTATTATGCAATAAAACTGGTCTTTTAAAATTTAACCAGTCCTTTCAAAATATTTCAGACTCCCCTCCCACCCCGCTGTGCTGCCACAATTACAGCAGAAAACAACTGGGGAGAAGATGAAGAGGACATTGCTGATACTGCTGCTTTTTCAGCATGCTTCTCTGCCTTAGTTTCCCTAATAGCAGCAGCACCTAAAAATGTTGAAATACATAACACCTCGATGACATTTTTCCTATAGCAAATTAAAGAGTTAGATATCATTCTCTTCACATGAAATGCATGCTGACCTGGGACTCTCAGATCCTGGTGTGGCAGCACCAAAAGACTTTCTGACACGGGTCTGGCTTCCACAAAAAAAACCCTTAAATAAAACAGATGATTTAATCTATTTTTGTTAGGGAGAAAAGCCATGATATTCCTGACTTCAGGGAAAGGCAAACCTGCATAAATCTGCTTTGCTCCTAGGTGATGGAACATCATGCCTGAGAGAGCACTGAACCAAAGCACGCCTCAGCTTTGAAAACCATCTTTTTGACCCTTTTATTTAGAAAGCTCCTTTTATAGTCTGAAAACCTAGGATTCCAAGAGTGAAGTACATGCTACATGAAGGTTTAAGACGATGGCAGAAACTTGCACTTTGCCAAGTATACGTTGTGTGTTACCTATGAATTTCCTGCCCTTTTGAATAGCAAGTTGGAGGCAGGACTTGTACCATGCTTAGCACTAACTACATTAAAACCTCTTTAAAAGTCATATGCCGCAGAGACATAATAGCCTTTTTTTCTAAGCAACTCTGTAAAACCCTGTTTTCATGATGGATAACGTATCTTCTGATTGCACAGAAAGCGCACATTGACATCTTGGGGATGGAAAACGTGTTTTTGAAATGTTCCAGAGATTGGCATACATGAAAATACAGGAGCATTATTTTCAAACACTGGTCATGAAAGTTAAGCTTCTAAGTTAATGTTTAGGTTCCTAGATATGAATTACAGAAAGATCAATTTATAATACTAATATTAAGCATCTACTCTGTGCGCTACAAAAGTATTTGTAACTATTATTAAACCTTAAAATCAGCCTTTTTTAGCAAACAAAGTGGAAAGTTCTTCACTAGTATTAGCTACCATAGCACCCTGCACAGTGAGAAGGGCCAGCAGACTACCAAGGAACTTCTTTGTGCCTTTGCAGGGGCAGAAATTGATGTACAATCCCACTCTGCTGATAAAATTAATTACACCCATTGTATCGCCCTAGGAGTTCTGTGAGGTGGGGATCAGAGCTGTGCTGGAAAAGGTGTGGTGTAACTGACTGTTAAAACATGCGTCTTGAACCCATTCTCAAAACCCACTTCAGCAAGCACTGCTGCTGCTTCCCATGGGAACCAATTGGTGTGTACTCAGGTCAACAGACGGTCCTCCTCTCTCCCTGCTTGCTTAGGCTTCGACCCAGCAATCCACAGTCCCTAATCCTTCTTGCAGGCAGGCACTCATTGACTTTCTTTCATCTTTTCCAAAAATAAAAAATAAAACATTGAGGGAGCACGAAGCAAAAAAAGTAATCAGAAAGAATGTGCAGTCTTTGTGATGGTCTCAGCACTGAATTAAAGGGCAGTGACTTTCCTGCGGCAACATCCTAGCAAGCACAGTTACAATAAATGTTGCTGTTTGTTGTAAAAATGGGAAGAACTTTGCAAACATTAACCTTATTAGACATCTGCTTTTGTGTAGTGGAAATCAGAGCTTGGAAGCCATTCTTTTGCAGAGATGTGTCAGAGAACTCAAAATGCTTTACAAGAGGAGGCAACGTCCATTCCTTCCATCTCCAGATGTGGACACCACAGCAGAGGTGATGGTTATTTAGCATCCCAGGGGCACGGCTGAAGGCAAAGCTCAGAGCAGGAACCCACACCAGCTGTCCCACCAAGACACTTGACCCCAGGACAAGGGAGGAAAAGGCTGTGGGAGATTTGGGGTATGACTGGAGGAAACAGCTTAGCGCGTTCAGAAAAACAAGATCAGAGGCTTATTTAAGATAAATGGCATTTTGAAGCCTTTAAGTCAAAATACAAATTAAGCCAGCTAACTGATAAGTGTTGGAGCTAGTAAGGATTTTGTTTACTAAAAAAATTATAACATCTGATCAAAACTGAGTGTGGGGAAACGGCAATGACTGATTTCTTCTCCCTGCACTGGCCTGACGCACAGCACCTTCTCATTCAACCCAGAGTCATGAGAGAAGGAGAAAAAAAGAAAAGACTCCTGACCTGTGATGCCAAACCACATCCCATTTACCTGGGACACCTAGCCATGCTTCAGTCCCATCCCTGCAAGTCTGAGGGCATAAACTGGCTGTCAGGATGGATCAAGGCAAAACATCATGTGAGTGTTTTGTGCCATGGTACAACCACAGACCTTGCTTGTTCCACTGGAGACTTTTCTGCACACACATAATGGTAGTAATAATAGTAAAAATCTCCATGGACTGTCGAGTCCAAACCAAATGACTTCTAACCCTTCCACTCTTCAGTTATCCTCTTATTGCTAGGCATAAACCACCCTGCGGTAGCGGGAAAGACAGGAGATTTCAGTAACAGTGTGCCCTGCCAAGGCTGATACATATTCTCATTCACATATCAGCTTGTTTCTGTGTAAACCCATGGGCTTTTTTCCATTATGGGCTTTCTTCCAACATCAGGCTGTTGCACTAGCTAGCAAGCAGCTGAATTCCTAAAAG
The DNA here is from genome assembly GCF_047370975.1 of Nipponia nippon. Lineage (NCBI taxonomy): Eukaryota > Metazoa > Chordata > Aves > Pelecaniformes > Threskiornithidae > Nipponia > Nipponia nippon. The sequence goes on from NW_028262380.1 coordinate 30,506,257, forward strand.
TATTGACAAGGAACACGTCAATGTCCATGTGTAGTGATACCAAACAGATTGCATGCCAGAGCAATAAGCTTTTTAAACAGAAAGGACTAGCTGGAAAGCCCTTTGGAGCCGGTCGGGGCTGCTCACTAGCTGACACTGGGCTTTGTGGCCAAGGACCTGAACCCCTTCACCGCCAAACACTCTCCCTCCACCAAGCTAATGGCTTCAGCAGATACAAAATGGTTGCAGAGGCCATATATTTTGTCTTGGACACACATAAGAAGTCCCTAATGATTTCCATGGCATATTGCTATTTTTACATCCTTTCATTTTTCAAGTGTAAAGAGAAGTCATCTAAGTAGCCAACAAAGTGTGATGAAAGGATCAATTTCAGACAGATTTTTGCAGCATGTGATGTATCTGTATGAAGACCTGTCATTATATCCTGCCACCCCCCTGGAGAATCGTCTACAAACACCTCTGGGCAACACCTTTTCCTAGAATATTTTGTAACTTTTTATTGTACAGTTAAAGGCTGCCTGGAACAAATCTTATTCTGTCCCTTCCCTATAACTGTGAATGGACCCAGCAGCCTGTATAACCACCCAGAATTTCTACCTCTCGCTTTTGGCTTTTTTAAATCCATCCCAGCCCATCCCTGTTTTGCTGGTCCTGGCAGCTGAAGTCCCCCTGGATTTTCTTTGGCCCCTTTCTCACTTTCTTGTCCACTCTTTGCTCTTCGTGCATGAGTGCTTCTCTCACATACCCTGTGGCTACAGCTGCATTCGCCTGTGTCACCCCTCACCAAGTGCCCTCGGGATATGGCTATTATTAATTGTTTGCCATGCCTCATACAAGGAACCTTTCTTTGAGCACAAATCCCATACTGAACCAGGACAAGACAAACGAGGACATCAACTCCTGCCTGAGCTAGTGTCTTGAAGATAAAGGGACAGCTTCTGCAAAGAGGTTTCTGCGTACATTGGTCAAAGAATGAAAACATCCAAGAAGGTTTTACAAGATGTGAAGGAATTTGGAATGGTTCAAACATTAAAATGGAAATGCAGTTAGTATTTTGGATGAGCTGTCTTTCAGTCATTGTGCTTGAATGATTTCAGGTTTTCATCCATCAGGTGATGAATTTGTCAGAATGAGGCAAAATATATAAGCGTAACATCCGTGGTAGAAAGACAGAATATATTTCAATGGGGTCTAATGCCAAGTGGAGAATTTATCTACAAGAAGAAAGTTATGCTGTTGCCAAATGGCTAGTCCTATAAAACTGATCCAGTTAAACTAACATAAAAGGTTCTTTTTACACCCTTTTCTCCAATGTAAAAATAGCTTCTTATAGTTTGAAATATATTTGTTCCAAACGGCTCTAAAAGGCTGAGCCTATGGCAGGATCCGCAGCATTTCACTGGCAGCAAGAGCGATAACCGCGAAGAGCTGTGTAACTACCTTGTACTTCCTGAGCTCTGGAGCCAAATTATGCCACAAAATGAAGCGAAATGGCATGTCACACACTAGAGAATCAAACAATACTTGGAGTGAGACGAGGATCCTACTTGGCAGGAAAACCTTAAAGCAACTTCACTAGCTAAGCATCCTGTATCGTTCATAAGTTGTAATTCACACAATTACCAATTCTGCTATTGCTGCTTCAAAACAAAAATGGCTAAAATACTCTTCTGAGAGGATGTATTTATCATACCTGGGGTTTGGCAAAAGAAAGTATTATCCACTCTTAAATTTATAAATTCTCTGAGATAGTTTCATTGTGGAAAAGCAAAATCTTCTTCCAATATAGACATCTACTCTATTTACATTTCTGTCAGCCCTAGAATTCTGCAAAGCAGAATACGGTTTCCCTGGAGTACAGCCCAGCAAAGAATTGGTGAATAGTTTATATTTTATAACAGTGCCTTAAGTCTCTGTTACTAGCTATACATTTGGAATAGCACATTTCCTGAGTCCTCATTTACTGCCATAACATTACAACACTAAATCAAGCTTTAGGCTTTTGTTTGCTTGTTACTTTGGGAATTCTCCTCATTTAAAGGTATATTGCTTTGTAATAAGGAGAGGGGAAAAAAGACAAAGAACAAAAGACTCTTGTTTTGAAGGAGGAAATATGGTATTAGCGGTTGCATTACATGTGTAATAGAATAAATTCATATAATGCGCACCACTTCACATGTATAATTTTATTTGTATGATGGTTTTCTATTATCAAAAATAAACAATATTATTCCCTTTAGTTTTCTGTTAAAGAATCAACAATAATTAAAAATCATGAAAATCAGTGTTACAGTAGATGTACATGCAGAAAGAGACTTGCACAGGAGGTTTTGAACAGAAATATTGTGTCTATCAAAGGAAACCATTCCCTCGATATTTTAATTTAAACACAACATTTGGGAGGGTTCGAATTTAAGCATGTTGGATTCCTTTTTCTTTGGATGCATTAATTTTTTTTTTGTCCTTTTTCTGTAGCCTGCATTCTTTTGGAGTGTCAGGGGCTGCAATTTGTTTCACTAAAGCCAAAAATGTGGTTTTGCTTTGTATACTTAGCACTAGTTTCTATGTAAGATACACACTGGACAAATCTCAAGTAAAGGTCTCTTCCAGCAGAAGGTCAGACGCTTGGTGCCTTTTCCATATGTTCTGAACTGTGTTGCTGGCTGGCTGTGTGTTGAAAAGGAGCTTTGAGAAAGAAATTGAGTCCTCCTTGCACATCTGGAAATGTTGATGGTCAGTTAGATTTTAAAGCATTATGGTCATTCTCCACAACAAAGATTCAACATACCTTCAAGGCAAAAGCAGTGATTTCCAAATGCTCATGACATTCCAGTGCTCATTTGAAATGAAGAAAGAATGGATTTAAAAAAACCTAACAAATGACCTTACACCCTTCAGAGTCCCTGTGTGCTCCCGCCAGTGTCTAAACTTTTACACTGCTATTGCAGTAAGACAAAACACTTTCGTTGTTGTTTTTTACAGTGACTTCAAATTGTCAATGTGGTTTACATCATGAAGCTCATCCTGAAAAAGTTAAGGAAAAAGGAAGACAGAAAAACATTCTTAGGCAAGAAGAAAGCCCTGTTTTTCCTTAAGAACCTAAAGACAAATGTGGCTGAAGTGGAACAAACAAATTGTCCTATATGCCGCTAACTAAATGAAAAGATATCGTGCTTCTAAAGATGAGAATATCTATGGAGATAAAAATCTCTTTTATTCACAAAGTACTGTGTTTTTTGCACATGGCTCTTACAAAACCTTCTTTCATTTCAAGAAAGCATTGTATGTTTATCTAGTCTCTGGGAATACAGAGAAGGGACATATGGTGAGCATTTTTGGACCATCAATCAGATTCTAGTTCAGCAGTCAAATCTGTGCAATGTAAACACTGTCCAAAAGAGCAAGGCTCTTTCATTATTTTTAATATAAATTGTAAAATTATTTATTTAAATAGTTGCAGATTCTACATTGGAAATATTTTCCTTTTTTCAGTGTGAGGGTTTTACCACCTGACATGCCTTCAAGAGACATAATTTTTCTGAAAAGGATGGAAAAGCACCTCTAAAAATCAAGCTCCCTACATCTGACAGCATAACATCAGAGATGGTCAAAATCACTTGTCACTTTAGCTAACTGTTGGTTGACTCAAGGCTACAAGACCCTTTATACTTTCCCAAAGGCTCTGTGTTTCGTGCTAGGATCAGTGATTCTCACTTCATTTTGCTTGGCCTGCTTGTTGGGCTCTTTTAATTTGCCTTTGACATTGAAGTGATTTTCCTGAAAAGACTTTATCTTGGTCTGTATCTTATTTGCAGCTAATCTGTTCATCTGGTTTTCCAGTATTGAAAGACCTACAGCTAGTATAGAGACATCACATTACAGAAGGCCAATGACTATATTTTGCACTCAGCTGAAGTCAGATAACTGCAACACAACCGGGGAATTCGGGAGCAGGCTGGGCATGGTGTCCTGGGAGTTGTGTGGTGCTTGCTCACACTGCCTTCAGTGGGGTCCAGTATTATATTCCCCACATGTAAGATAAACTCTCTTTCTTAAATAATTGCATTCTTAGATATCGGCAGATCCTGCAAGCTTGAGGTCAAATGAAGAGTCTGACTTGCAAAAATCTTGATGTATTGGGTTAACTGCTGCTGATTTGCCAAACTGTGGAGAAGGTTATAAGGCTCTTTCTAAGGCTTATCTGCCACTGCAAGTTTAACAGGTAGCATGAAACTGGAGACACGCAGCCTCAGCTACCTGGTCGTAGCTGCAAACAGCAGAGCAGTAGCCTACTGTGTAGGCAATCCCTTTGACTTCAGCATGAACACATGCAAAGTTGGCTTCAAAGGCATCAGGTCTCTATTGACCCCTGTTTGTGCCACTTCCAGTGGATGCAAACCCCAGATGCAGGTCTTCTAAGTCACAGTGTGTGCTTTGGAGCAGAAAGGTAGTGCCAGCTCTGCACGCAAGCCAGTGGTTCCCTTCTCTTTACCAAAGGCCCTGCTTTGAGGGTCAGGCTCTCTTGTCCCTCTCTCCATTTACATTTTTATATACGAAATGATTATCTATTGAAAAAAATAAAAGCTTACAGAAAGTTTAAAAATCTCTGAAGATAACCCTTAAATTATGGAATAAACTGTCCAAAAGCTGTGTAAACTATATTTTAAAATGACCAGTTGTGGTAAATAATTTGGAGCGTAGATAAACAAGACGGGCATTTTTTTCGGCATGCTAGGCCAATTGTTTGTGAAACATTCTTAAAAACCTCTTGAGAAAATACTGAAAGAGACATCGTGGAGCTGCATGGAAGTGTCAGGCTCCACGGGGCAGGCAGGGTGGAAGATGACAGCAGCAAGACCCTCTGCGGCAGTCTCTTCAGGATCTGAGCCGAGACCATGAATTGCAAAAGAAACCTCTGGGAAGTCAAGGGAAACACAGTCCAGTAAAGTCACCTGAGAGCAAATCTTTCCCAATGCTAAAACTAGCTAGGTAGGGTATGGCTTGGATGGTGGTGAGAGAGGAAGAAGCTCACCCTAGACCCCAGTGTCCGGCTTTGGCTGTGGCCTGAGTGACACTCCGAGCCAGCTTGTCCAGTCTAGTTGTGCCTATGACAGCAGCCATGGTGTAGGGACGGTCATGGCACCCTGCAGATATTCCCTGAGGCTTGTATTTCAGGTGATCTCTTCCATTACAAGCTATGGATTGATTTTAAAGGGCTTTAGTGTAATAGGCTTATCCCTGGCCATGTTTAATCCATTAATCTTTTCGACATGCATTAGTTTGCTAAGAGGGAAGGCCAATTCAGGATGACAGTGAAAAAGAGACCACATTCAAGTAGTAATTGCTTCCATGTCAAAGACTGAGGCCTAATCTGCATAAGGCTAAGAGGTTCCTTTCAAAGTTCAGCATAACCAGGAACCCCGTTAATATCTCGGGCATTATTTTATCTCACACATGGCCTGTAGATCTGAGCTAAATTAAAAAGCAATTAATTTTCAGCTCTGATTCGCCTCTGGGATTTCCTGTGTCCAACACCCCCAGCCTGGACCAGCCTCGTCACTGGCCACCCTGGTGCCAAAGCTATTGCTATTGCCACACAAGGTGAAGAGCCAGCAGGTAAATTCTTGAGAGATGGATTGGGATTTCCAAATATAACTCCAGGAAATTTCCTATTATCAAGGATCTAACCATTTAATTAAGAACAGATGATTGATATTAATCACACTGAAGTAAACAGGCGATGTTCTTGATTATAGTGTTGTGCCTGTGCTGACTCAAGGCTTGCTAATGTGTTATGCTGAGAGGTTGTTCCTTCAGCTGTACTTTCCACTTCACCTGTTGCCAGTAAAGCCCAGTTCCCTTGAGTAATATTGGCATTTACAGTAGTAAAATTCATTTTAAATTAAATCCTGTGACACAAACAGACAAGAGCAAAAGCATGAGAAGACGGAAGGCAAGACTGTGAATTCAGTATCCTGAAGGCAGCTGTTGGGCGCTTGTGACTTCTAGTCCCGTGCCTCCAGAGCAGGGATCATGTGTAGGACAGCTAGGCTTCCTCATCAGGCTGTGCCCCTGTGCTGCCCAGGACATACCTGCTACACCACTGCAAACTCCCTCCCATGCACACGATCTTATCAGAGCCACGCTCACTTTGGTGCTTGCCCAGTGACGTGACGAGGTGGGTACATGCTGCAGAGCGAGCTGGGAGCGGGGCAGCATTCCTCAGTACAGCAGCTTACAGGCTGGGGGTAGGGCTCTGCTCGGCCGACGATACCAGTGTGTTTGAGCAGCTTCAAACTGAGGAGAGAGCTAGATCCAGGTGTCCTAGCTCAAGGGAGAGCAGGAATAGAAAGTGGCAGGCCACTTGCTTCTCCATTTCTCACCATCCTTTAAAAGAGAGAAGCAGCTGCTGCTGCTTTATGAGGGGCCGTTGTGCCCATGGATGTTAGATGCACACCATGAGCCTCAGCACGCTTGGTACCCCAGGGGACTTCAGCAGAGGAGCATCTAGTCCTGTATCGAAGTCCAGTCAAAACCCTGAAGCAGTGAGTTGGGCACTCCTGGGAAAGCACAGGAGCCCTAAGCGCCTGGAGAGCCCAAAGAAGGGGAGAAGCCTATGGCATTTAGGTGCTTCCAGGTTGGGAGCATAGCTGAGCAGGGGCTTTGGGAATTGTCTTCATGGTCTTGGGCTCCCCATACATGTCCCAGATCCTGCTCAGGCTGTGAGAGTTCCCCCACCAATCTGATCATAAGTGGCTTGTCCAAGACAGAACAAGCAACTGCTGTCTTATCTGTTCACGTGGTGCCCAGCACAGTGCATGGTCCTGTCTCTATGGGCTGAGTAACACAACTTCCTATGGCTGAGCATTACAAGAGGCACACAACCCGCCCACGGAGGCGTCTCGCAACAACCCCCAGCACCACACTGGGGAGCTGAAGGCTAATTTACACCTCTTAATCCAGCCCTAGAACAGGCAACAATATCCCAGCAAGCCAACAGGGAGAAACATCACTGCATACCAGAGCCCCATTCCTATATCTTGATGACAGTACAGCCCACCCTTGCAGAAAATCACTTCTGCAGTCTGGTGTGTAAAAAAAGACACTAATTTAGCTAACACCATTATGTTTCTACTTCAACAGGAGGAGAAACAGCTCCAAAGTATGGTAACGACTCCAGTGTCAACACTACTTCTTTTGTGAGCAGGGAACAAGACTGGATGCCTCACACTTGGTTCTTGTCAAACAAAACTTCACGCACAGCAATGCAGTACAACATCATTTCTTGTTTCTCCCAGTGCAAGAAGGTTCCCGTTTGCTTCATTATCAGATGTTATTGCTTGGCTTTGATGCTGTTCCCAGTTATGTCAATGGGAGTTTTGTCTTTAACTGTGATGGAGCAGCATTATACACGTTCCACACTTGGGCTCTTCAAGAGAAGCCTGTTATGACTCTTAGGAGATACTGCTCCTGGAGTATTGTAACTGCTCTGCTTTTCAGTTTGTCAGTATTATACATCCATTTAGGTTTTAGTTTAGCTATATTTCAGACACCTCATCCAAACCCACAGGCGTTTGTTAACTGAAACACCTACAGAATTAAAAAGTTGCAATACCTTCTTGCTAAAATGAATCAGTGCATTTGTCAAAGCTTGACTATTAACCATATTACACTTTCCAGCTGGATGCAGAAACTTTTAAAGAACATATCATATCAACAAATTAATCTGGCAGTAGATTTTCAATAGCCATTAATGAAATGCTTTGTAGATGGAGCACTGAAAAAATGATGAGCCATTCCTGGGGCTAGTTATGAAAACATTCACCCTTAAGCAAGGACGTATTAGTTAGCCGGCCAGCTTTGAAAATAGATTGACTGTAGCTGCTTTTTAAAACAGCTCTGAAAAGACTGTGAGCACGTCTGCTGCGTGTTAAACTGGAAAAATTTGGCACCTGAAGAACTGTTACATACAATGCAAGGACTGTCAGACCCTGCAATATATCCCACAGCAAGAACTCTGTCCGATGCAAAGTAGGTTATGTCAGACTCAAGAAGCCATATTAGACTCTGGATAGAGCAGACAGAATAGAAATTTGACATGCTGCTTAGGGGGGAGTGCAGGCAAAGCAGCTTGCTAAAGCTGCGACTTCTGCTGCAGAAATTAGGTTTCGGAAACAAGCTGTGGCCCATCCCATTAACCTATGCCCATCCCATTTAACCTGTGGGTAAAAGGGCCTACAGTCCCCTGTTCCTGCTTTGCACTGAGTACTGGACAAAGCCTCTGCACCTCCTTCTGTCAGCAGGGTGAGCAGGGAGCTGGCTCCAGGGCAGCGAGCAGGACCAGCAAGCCAGTAGGTCCTCTGGTGTGTCACACTGGGAGCTGGCAGTGTTGCCTTTCCCTCAAGAAGGGGATCCGGGAAGCAGATATGATTCAGCTGCCAATGATTTATTGAGTTGTACCTAAAACAAAGGTTATGGCAAAGCTGCGTTTTAACCCTTGGGTTGCTGGTCATCTAAAACATGCAAGTACATCACCCGCTTCTCCCTGGGAGGAGCCCTGTCCCCTCTCTGTGAGGGGAGGACAGTCTCTACTTTCCACTGGGATGCTGCAGGCAGGAGGGAGTCTGACAAAAACAGGGAGCTCCTTAGCCTGGTCTGACCATCAGCAGCCCAGAGCAGCTCTAGACGCCCTGTCCCTGCACCGAAAGGACAGCACTCCCCTGCTGCTAGCTGGGCTGCTGGTGCCTCAGTGCTCCCCAGCCCTCACTGGTTCTCACCCAGAGCACTTAACTGAAGGTCTGCAGAAGACAGCCCCCGAGCAGCTCAGGCTGCAGGTGTCCCCACCGGCAGGTAGGCAGCGGCGGAGTGGAGGGACCTCTCTGGCTGGCATGGAGGGAACGAAGAGATGCGTGTGGTCAGGGATAAGCCTCAGGTGGCACCAGCGAGACAAGAGTGGTGGGAGAGGACCAGGTCTGGGTGTTTCCCAAGACGGGTGCCAGAAACTCCTGTTTTCCCTTGCTGATTTCTACACTGCAGCTGCTCATCACCAACAACAAACCCCGCAGCATTTAATAATTTAGGTTTCTGAGTTCCCATGTGGAGATGGGAGAGAAGAAAGGGAGTGGAGGCTTCTGAGGGTAGTCCAACTTTGTTCTGCATTTACTGAAGCATATTTTGGGACTAGCACGCTGCACGGGGGACAGAGCCTTGACCACAAAATGGCTAAAAGATCTTTAACAGAGTTTACAAAGGGAGCGGTCTGGGAAAGTTTTAGAATGAGAAAATGATGCAACTTTCTCTGGGAGCTGGAAAATACCAAAATATATGTATACTGTCTATTGAGTATAATGATTGTTGGTTGTGACTCACCAGCCACATAACCTTCTGTTACCTTGAATCTTCCATGAAATGGGGGTAAAGAGAAACAGGGAAAGTCATCAACAAAGACTTGTTTTCTGTCTGCTTTTTTTTCTCCTGTCTTTTCCAGTCTTTCTGTTTTGGGTTCTGTACACAGAACTGTACTAATGAAATGGAAATACTTGCCATGAAAATACTACAGCTTTTAGGGTAAAGCTGGAAACCAATGTTGCATCTTCTTGCAAAATTTTCACGGGTTTTTTTTTTTGGTGTGTGCGTGAAATGTTTGCATCAAGAGGGTTTTATTTTGGCACTGGTATATGTACATGAGTGTGTGCACGTACTCCTTAGCAGTATTCTAGTGGAAGTGTTTGAGTAGTGCTCACTTTACCTACTTAACCAGAGCTGAGCATCTAAGGTTTTACACTCATATATCATCTTTGCATACAAGCTTTTGACTAATTAAGGGGCATCCAACCAAGAAAGAAAAATCTGTTTAAGTTGCCAACAGCAGAAAGGTCAAATGTTGAGAATGAAATATTTGCAAATGGTCCACAGCTGAGTATTATTCCCCTAAGAAACTTGGAAGAAATGTCAAATAATGAATATGTGAAGTGTCTGCAATTTGCACTTTCAGGAAGTAAAATCAACCAGACTGCTAATTACAATCTTTTGCTTAATGGTAGTTAGGATCTTCACATGCAGGCTAGAAGCCATCTCCTGCAACGTCTAAAGGCCTTTTAGAGGATTAAAGTTAGGACAGGGAAGTGCGGCTTTGTTTAGCTCTGTTTTCGTTGTGTGCAAACTCTAATTTGCTTCTGCATTTTTTTCTTGATAGCATTATTTGTGTGGTTTGTTATTACTACATCCTGGGGCCTTTTGCTTCCCGTAAGTAACACCTGCTGTCGAGAAATCTCTGGGTCTTGTTGCATGTACATGCTACACTCTTACATTCAAGGACTTGTTAGCTCTAATGGAAATCATTTGCTTTGCGTGTTCCTCACTGCATACACTAATTTCCATACAGTACTCTACAAGAAGCCAAGGAGGGAGCGGGCCCCAGTAAAACGTGCTCTGGGAAGCCAGCTCTGCCAAGCAAGGCTGTTAACAGGGTTTTGAACAAAGCAGAGCCCTGTTAAGATCAACAGTTTGATTCACAGGCATATATCCTATGCATATTCCTGCAGGTCATAGATTGCTATCTGTAGATCTTAACCCAGCAAGAAAGAGCACAGCCTGCCAGGCTATCGTACGCAGAAGAGCTATCCCACGGGCTGTGCTGCTCAGGCATCAGGAAATAGCGAGGAGCCCACACCAAGCCAAGTGGGTTGGAACGTGCCGATAGCACAAGTGCCAGACCTCTTAACAGAGGGAAATTCTGGGGAAGCTGAGGCTTTCCAACAGTTTTCTTTCCCCCCCAGCGTTATTTTCAGTCTTATCTGGCTCAGATTCAGTGAATGGTTTTCATCCAGTTATTATTTCCACTCGGCCCAGAACTTCTCAGGCATCTTAGTCATTTTTAAGTCCCCTGTGAAGGCACTGCAGAACCATAGCACCACAGCTCAACACTGTGTAATGCCCCCGACTCAAAAGCTCTCCTGGAAGAGTCCTCCACCTCAGGAGCGGGATTGGGCAGGGGAGGAGGTAGCTGCCCGTGCAAACATGCTGGCTGTCAGCAAGCCCGTTCCCATCAGTGGGCTGAGGGAAAGGGCTGATGCTGCCTCAACATTATCTCACTGATCAGCCGGCTCATGAGAGCAGCGAGCTGCGTGGGATTTACCAGCACACAGAGCTGAGGAAAATCGGACCATGCTTAGTCAACTCAGCAAGAAAATGGAGGAAGTTTTCAGGAGCAGAAGCCTTTTCTAAAATAGTATTAAATATTAAAAATTGGCAACATCTATACATGATAGTGCTGGGGATTACACAGTAATCACTAAAAATATCTGTCTAAGCTCAACTTCACCTAGGACATGAAAATCCATCCTGGTTTGTGATTTGTGCAGAACTGAATCACTCACCCCTTACAATGTCCTGTGGATTTGATGTAGGCATCTGTATGTTCTCACCACGTTACCTGTCACTAGCGCTCTCTTGCTGCCCTCCCCCCAGCTAAAAAAGAGAAGCCACGGTCTCTCTGTGGTCACACCATCTCACCAGTAAGGCCAGTGAAGTAGAAGTGACCTTGTAATTTTCTTCTGTTGTTTCCACCATGGAAAATATTAGTACCAGAATTGCAGCCACACTGAACTGCTCCTCATTTCTGATTTCTCTTCTCTGAGCAGATAAGAATGACCTAGGGCCTCTTAGTGTGTTTTACATCAAAGACTGGTGAAGAGTCCTGACAGCCTTGATGTCAGTGCTGTAAATAAACCATTAATCACACTGCCATTCCAGGGAACAGCCTTCTCCCAGAGGGCATGAACCTTCTTCAGGTCACTAATATAAACCACATCTCCTCTAATCCGGTGGGGTGGTGGTAATGTCAGGGCTTTCAAGGTGGGCTGACTCTGTGTCGGGGGGGGATACTCCATTACTCTCTTTCTAACGCATAGGTCATTGTTATGGTTCCAGTGGATTAGAAATGGTCAATTAATGGAGAAGCAGTTACAGTGAATTAAATAAAGTGCATTGCAGTTGGAGTTACAGAGAAAAGTGGAAAGAGTAGAAGGCTCAGTGTCCTGTTAAAACTTTGCTTTGGAGTTGAGTACTGCATAAAAACTTAATACAGAGGTGTAAGAGAAACAACAGGGCCAGTGATCTGGCAAGCAACCAGAACAACATGGTTCTAGCAGATGCTGCAGCCTAATGCCATCAATACCAAAAACATGTCTATTATTAAAGAAGAATCTGATTTTAAAATGAATGTCAGGCCACTGCCTTGTCAGCAGTATTCTGTGTCATGACACACTGTGGAAGCCTATAACTGACTCTTCAATAGGATTGCCAGTGGAAATAACATATTTTTTTAATATATATATAAAAACCCCAAGCATTATATGTATATAAGGTGTATGTTATAGAGACTGTATATAATACATACATTATACATATTTACAGATACATACATATATATTAAAATAACATATTAGGGTGATTTGGAAATACAGCTAAAACCAAAGTCAGTCCAACCTGCACCCTGTGGCTGGACTATCCAGCCATCACAGGAAAATTTCAAATAGAAATCTGGTCTTCAGACAGAGTAGCTTTTGCAATGGGAACTGCCTCATTAAGCATGGCTGTCTGCATATCTCGGTGAAAAAACAGAATAGAAATGATGATACAGGGGAGCTGGTTGCTGCCTTCCTGCATTAGAGACTCCTGAGGGCGGCCTGTGATTCCCAGAAGTTATTCAAAGCAGCCCTAAGTCAGGGAGCTCAGGGCTACTCTAAACTATGCTAATACAATTTTTCATATGATAAATTATAAAAAAAAAAGTGGTCCCGAGGGCATGTGAGCCAGCTGGCGCTGGCCATTTTCACACACTCCCTCCACACCGCAGCCTGGCATGGAGATTGCTAACACAGCTTTCTGTTACCAGAGGAAACCCCCACACTTTCCCTCTGGAGGCTGAGCCTAGGGTTTAAGGTGGCACAGTCGTTTACATATTCAGTCCAGACAGCACGGTTTCAAAGCCATGTTCAGAAAACCTCTGCAGAGCAGAGAGGGCGGCGGGTGGCTGCAGGCTGCTCGGGCACATCACAGCCCTCCTCCGGGATGGGGCTCTGTGGTGTGGCCAGGAGGGGGTTCACACCATCCCCCTGGCCTCCCCCAGCTTCACTGGCCATGCTAGTTTGAGGACTCCTGAATGAAATGCAGTATCTCACAACTTGACTTCTCTAACTGCTTTAAAGCTTGACCCTTGCTAACCCATGTAGGCACTGACATGGATCTTCACCAACCATGCTACTGTTCAAGGATCCACTGGTCTGCTCCGCATTGCAGACCAGGTACCCCAAAAGCCCAAGCTCTCATCAGCTCCACAAATACAGCTAATAAACTACTAACACCTCAGGCAACTAAATCACAACTCTGCTGTGCTCCCTCTATTTAAAACACAGTCAGTGTCAGGACTAAGACTCTGAACTTCCCCTGCTAAAGCTTTGGGTAACCCTCACTCACCTTATAACAAAACAAACCTGGGTGCATGGGGGTGTGCGTGTTTGCATAAGCTTGACTGTAAAAGCCTGACTCCCTTGCCTGATGTCTTAACCAGGACCAGAAGAGGGGATTGCTGACTTGGAATCGAGTTTTTTAAGAGAAAAGTGAATTAAAGACATGCTTTTCTACGCCGAAGCACAGATCAGTTGTGGAGTCCAAAATGCTGCTATTTAAAAATGCCTTTTGCAAACAAGGGGTCATGAGTTTCCAAGATGTCCAAAGAATCGCTCTCACTATAACCATACGTAGGTCAGGATTCAGCACTGTCCAACAGTGAGATTCATGAGCTGGGCCTCCCACAAGCATCCTTGGGGAGAGGAGCACAAGGTAAGCTGCCTTCCACTTCTGTCAACAGAAGTTCAGCTGCGTTTTTCTAAGCCTCATGCCATGGTCTGCATACTTAGTTTTTCAATACAATATTTATTTCAACTTTAAATTGTAAGTTTCTTTAAAATACCTACTTCAAGGCTTTTCCATGCACCTCCAGCATAATCTTCTGATCTTGAACTCAATTTACAGGCCTGAACCCCACTTCAGAAACAATTATTTTTTTTAAAACTCGTATTTATTACTTTGGTCTTTTCAAAGTAACAACAGTAAGATAAAAGTATAAAATATTGGATTTTGCCTTTTTGTAGTTTCTTAAGGAACATTTGTTTTGAAGAGTGTAGTCCATAAAATAGAGAAAGAAAATATGTATTTAAAGCATGTTGCTTCTAATCAAGGAGACTTTAGAACGGAATTTATTCAAAATAAAAATACCTGATTGAGGTTCCCAATACATAGATTTAAAGCTGTTCTGACAGCCCAGGACAATAATAGACTATCAGCTCTATTACCATCTACATTTGACAGAAATAAAGTTTCAAAAAGTACCTGTGAACTGGACAGAAGAAGATACCCACGAAGTCTTGAGAAATAGAAGCGGGCACACCTCAGTGCTTCTTCTGACCCAGATTGAGGTTTATGTGGGCATTTCCAGAGTCACCAGTGAACACTGTTGGTAAAAATGAACCCAGGAATTACACACATGGACCATACACAAATGTCCTCAACCACCATCTGAGCTCACCACATCTGTCTGTGTAGGCTTGCTGTGTCGCATTTCCATCCACACTGCCTTGCTAATGTTTCACGGGCCATACCACCACCCCTCCTAACATACCCGCTCCCCTACACCCTGTCCCAACTTTCCAGGAAGGCGTCAGTGTCCATCTGCAGGTAAGGGGAGGCTGAGGGTCTTCAGCTGAGTTTGCTTCTCCTCGACTACCCTGCCCATCCTTCCTATTGCTAGGTCTGGACACACTTGCCTGCTTCCCTTTTACCTCTTCGCTCCCCTGAAGAAGATGCAACAGCTCGGCATAGGAAAAACAGGCAGCAGGACCGGCTGGTGATCTTAGGCTGCTCCCAGCAGCCTGATTCTCTCTACACCCTGGCTGGTCTTGCTTGGTGCCTAAACTGGTCCCAACACACTTGGCTTTCCTCTCCAAGCTATCGAGTAGGGTCTACAGCCCTGAAGTAGCCTGAAATTTCAGAGGCTGTTTCAGATGATGCAGCCATCCATGGTCACCAGGAAGGCTCCACAGCTCCCTTCCAGTCCAGGGAAGAGCAAATGCTTGCAAACAAATGAATGTTATTTAGCATTAACTACCACTACCTCCATCTGATGTGTATTCTACAGCATATCAGAAAAGATCTTTCTTCTAAACAAGAGGAAAACTAAGTACGACCAATTAATTTCAATACCCTTAAAACGTAACAGGAGGCTGTTTTGTGATGGCCAGTGGGGTACTCAGCAGTAAACACTAACATTACCTTATGAAGAGGACACGGTATATGACATACGAGCAAACATATTTCTCAAAATTGCAATCTGATGCCAATCTCTATTCTACAAAATGTAGGCAAATGCTTCACTTAAAGCACATGGGTAAAGAAAAGCCTCATGTGGAAGTACACAGAACTGAAGCCTAAGTCTGTAAAACTTCAGAGATGCAAAGGCAGCACATATTTATGTAAAGGTTTTTTTCTGATGCTTGCAAGTGTAATAGACCTTTAACTTTACTGATGAGCAGAACTGGGCCAAGAATTTGAAACTGTTTCAGAATTATTGTTAAATACAAACCCCTTGAAAATGCCTATAAGCAAAATGTAGTCCTTTTTTTTTGTTGTACCATGGTGTGTTCTCAGGAACAGTAATCGTTCCCCTAAAACAGAATTCCTGCAGTTGAAACACACAGCGTCTCCTTACAACCCTCCCCTCTTTTTCTCATACAACCTACATTTGGTGTTCAAGAATGAACATATTTAATATTAATCAAGCCACTTTTTGCATCTATTTCTGTAAGTGCTGCTGGCCATTGCATTGCTGTAACACATCATCAAGGAAATGGCCAGCGGGAACGAGAGTTCTGCAGACTGACAAGACAAGCAACTTTTATTAAATGCAAACTGTCAACTTTTGTACTTTAGATAAATGCTTTGATTTAGGAGGGTCAGAGACAGGCAGAAGGTGTCAGCAGACAGATTGGAAGGTCTCTGGGACTTTTCAAGAGATTTATAAGTTGACTTTTGTTTAACTGTTTGGTTTTTAAGCATTTTGGTTTCTTTGAGGTACTCAACATACCTTCTAATTTTGCTGCGTGCTGACTGAGCAAGTTTAATAAAAACACTGCAAATTTTCACTGTTCTCAGTGATTTAGCAGGAAACCTCAATAATCTTATAGGTAAAATAACCTAGAAATAGCCTTTGATCTGCAGTCTACATATGCATCATAAAAACACAGAAACACAGTCGGCACGGAATACTGTGACCAAGGCCTGGGTTTTCTGAGTCACCGGGCTGCAGTTCATTTTGCCTGTAATGAAATTATCATTGCTCTTCCACATCGATAGAGCAGTCGGATCAACCTTCTGACCTGTGGGCAGGGGAAGAGGCTGCTGTTCTCTGCTCAAACACGTTTATACTCAGTTGGCCCCTGGCAGCCCCAGGACTGGTCCTAGCTCCAGGGAGAGCAGGCTTTTGCCTGTGGCAACAAAGCAGTCCTGGTTCTGTCACTTTTTGCCAGAGACGTGGTCAAATGACAGCTGCTGAGGGCAGGGCAGGGTGCATGGGACGGCAGCTGCTTTTAAGGGAGGATGGAGGAGCTTCTGCCCGAAACACCCCTGTCCTCACTCCATTTTGCTTGTCCTTCCTCCCATGGCATCTCCTGTGCAAGGAGGTAGGTGCCAGGGTTCATCTCATCCTGTGGCAGGGAAAATCACCTCCCCTTGCCCGGCTCAGAAGCCTTCAGGGGTGTGGGAGTACTGCTGCCAAATAGCCTCCTTGCAAACAGGAACTGGAGGCCAAAGCCCCCAAGCTCCAGCCCTTCATGCATTTCATGGAGGGCCTGGTGGTAAGAAGGGAGCTCTGTTCCCAAGGACACCATCAGCATTTCTGCTCTGGACTCTGCGTGTGTCCCCCTTGCTGCTGTTAGACCACTTATAATGGCAGGGCCATGGCAGTTTTCTTTTGAAAATTCACTTTTAAAAACAGAAACATGGAAAGTAGTTCTTTGCTTAGACTTATTACGGAAAACACATGAGCAGAAGGCAGTAGGACCCACCTGCTAGAATATCCTGCCCAGTGCAATATCCTATCCTTTTCTGTTGGAAGTAATTTGAAAGAACATTTTCAACTTTTCCACGCTTGCTAGCCAGTTTAAAAAGGAGATTGCTAGTGGTCTTATAATAGCTGCTTACTTTTATTTGAGATAGCTGCTTTTCTGTATGTGTTTTCCTGATGTTTTGCAAAAGAGGTAATTCCTTGACCCTCAAATGGTTTGGGAAAAAGGTTAGCATCTTAGATTTTCATTTCAATTTTGTTCTTATGTGTTAAGAACAAAAATGAGACTATCTGCTCTCTGGAGGATGTTTAAGGTATGAGCTGTGAGCCAGATGCAGGCCATAAAACTCCACAGTTGAGACTCCTTGCAGGCAGCTGCAGTCACCTATCAATGGAGACTTCAGATCCCAGCATGCATTGAAGCCAACCCCTGGGATCAAGGGACAATATTTAATGCTCTGACCCAGGACCTCCTTGGGACACATTCTTATCTTAAAAGCATAGATTCTGTTATCAATTTGATTTTATACAAATTAACTTTTCCCTCTGGGACTCCTGGCCAGGGGAAGACTAACATGAGATACCATAGTCTTCTACACATAAAATAAGTATGAGAAAGAGAATTTCTTCAAGTAAATGCATCATAGAGATACTCATGAATATGTAGACTTACTAGTATTGTGGCTTTTCATCTTGCATAGACTGAAATTATGGTTTTTTACTGCAGTAATCCCATGTTCCATGGAAGAGAGAAACGTGCTGCAGTATTGCTGGAAAATGCTCAGCTGCCCAAGAACATCCAAATCACAGAGAAATCCAGCAAGCTCCCCAGTACTAAGTTTTCACTGCTGGTTAAATGCCTTAAGTACCCAACTCTGTATCAGGCACAAGAAATAAAGTTCTTGTCCCAAAACACCAATTTAAACAAGGCAGTCCAAAAGTTCACACATGTCATTAACCATGCTACACCTGTACTAAAAGAATTACAATGTGGGTACGCTCACTATTTTCAACCAGTTTGATAGACAGCCTCCCAGTGGGTTACAGACAGCAAAGTCCCGAGACCTCAGGACGCAGGATTTCATGATCACCCCAACCAGACACGGGTTATATGTTTTACATCTGCTCAGGAATGGATGAGCAGCATGACAGGGCTCTGCTGAGCCTTCTTTTCTTTGAGGGTAGGTTTTTAAGAAAACAGGACAATGTAGCAGGAAATGTGAAGAAAAGCACAGAGAAAGAGGCTGAAGTCACTCAAAGCCAAAAAAGGATTGGTAAGACAGCTCTTAGTTTTTGGGTCAGGTGCTTGGTTAACAAAGTTTGGGCTGGTTTATCCCATGTGTGCCTGCAGGACTTTTGGACCTGCTTTGCAAATACAAAGGACTGTAGCAAAGACATCCCCATTTCGTCATGCAGGATACTTTTGTACACATTATAGACTTGTAAGTCATGACTTGTAGCCACGGAGTCATGACTTGCATTTTAATTTGAAGTACTGATGCCATCCTACCTCATGGCTGTTTTTAAAGATTAGCAGCATTAAATAACATCTTAGTGTATTCCATAAGCCATTTCAAATCACTGTACTATATAGAAACAGAAGCGAATGAGTTTTGGGCTTCTAATTCATTTAGGTACTTTTCTTGAAAGTCTTGCCAACTGTTAGTACTGTGGAGGAAAAACGTTTCTGTGTTCATTTAAATGTTGAGATGCTCAGTGCTGAAAACTGTTTAATTGCATCAGATGGATGATAGCAAATGATTCCATACATAAATCAGAGACAAAGACTTAAACGCAAAAACTAACAAATTTTGTTCAGATAGATGTGACTATGCTTGTGCTTACTACAAAAAGAGCTTTTTTTTTTGCTTAAATAATTTTATTTGTTTGTACTGGCACAATGTGTTCAGCACAGGATTTATCAGCATGTCTGAGTCATCCATTAACTTCATCCACTGTCTCAGATATTTAGAGTACCCTACCCTATACTGAGTGAAAAATGGACACCAAAGCCACAGGGTGACCTGAACTGACCTAACATTTGATTGCCTCCATCCCAGTTCATGGGTGAGAGCTGGTGTTGACTTCCACAGTCTTCTGCACAGCTTGTAATTGATTTCCATTTGACCTGCAGTGTTTAATTTTGTTCACCAAGGAGCTTCTAGATCGCCTTTGTTGTCTGTTTGTGAGCGGGTGAGATCAGTGCATCATATGCAGCTCTGGGCCCATGGGGAGTCACAGGCAGCTGTCACGTACTGAGGGACCACCAAGGTCCATTTCGGATGCAGAAACAAATATTTCATCCTTTAACACGGGGCAGCACCATAAAATTTGAAAGGTTTTCCAGAAACTCTCAGCTTCGTTTTAAATCAATATTTAGTGCCAAATTGAAAAAAACAGCTTCCTTATAAAAAAGTAACAAATTTGTCTTCACTTTTTTATTTGACAAGCATTTTTGCAAGTGCAGACACTTTTGTTTTCAGAAAGCAATCTGGCAAGACTTTATGCTAGTGATGTCTCTGTTCTGGTGTCCATATGTGTACTTAAATAATGGCACAAATATTGTAATAACAACAGATATAACAGATATAATCACACCACTAATAGGTACCCTACGAATAATAGATGTCTTAGCAAGGATAACAGCGTGTTCCCAGGAGCCTGTTCTGTCACCTGCATTATTCTCCCCAGTGCATACTTGAAGGTTTATTGATATGGTCAAGGTAAATAATACTAAGGTGAAATTATTTCAGTCCATCAGGCAAAACAATGCTCAACTCTTCCAAAGATACAATAGCGTAAGTAACGCAAAGCAAAACCTCTATACTCTGATTCAGAACTCACTTTTTTTTTGTCTAAACACAAATGCATGACCATCTCTCATTTTGCTTAATCCTGTTAATAGAAGAAATACTTCTGTTTCCAAACAAGTATTTCAAAACTGGTCGCATCCTGCAGGAAGATGCAGTTACTGGACAGCGTGGAGCACCACCATTATTTACATGAAGGTGCTTCCTGTTAGCATGGTATCCTCCGGTCCCTGGCCTCATATTTTGTTTGGTGCATGTGTCTATGTGACTCTATAAACAGGAAGCGCACTTGAAAGATCATCTAAATAAACTCTGGTGTGTATAATTCCCTGGTAGGTTAAGGAGGAAGAAGCTGGCCAAAAGAAGAAAATTATTACATGCAAAACAACAGTTCTTATGGAAGTAAAAATCTCTTTATGTGTGGGACCTCCATAGTGACTAAAACCAGGATAGTAGTAAAACACTGAACAAAAAGAAAACCTAGGCTTGGCTGTTACGTATGTTTTCTCACAAGCAAAAGTACACACATATATTCAGTCCCCATGTGGCCTCAGGTGAAGGCAAACGAGTTACAAAGAAGGGATTATCTCCCACTACATTTGCAATTAAGTGCTGTGCCTCCCTTGCTCTCTTTTCAGCTGGCTTTATGTCTCCTTCTGTTGACTTTACACCGCCAAGGTGCCCAAAGCAGGCAGGTTGGTCAGGCAATGGGCATGTCATAAGCAAATGCTAAAAAGTATCTATTTTAACACAGACAGTAAAGCTGCTGAAAATTGTGTATCAGTTGTCAACTTTTTGTCCCTCCTCCAAAAACTCCCAGAGACTCCTGCTCTTGCTATCAGGTTCTACTTTCTAACACAGAAATTTTTCAAATAAGCAATGTTATTTTACTTTAGTTCTCAGATGGGCCTTTATTTCATCCAGATGTTACTGCTCATGCCCCTGTCTTCGTTTAGAGCAACACTTTGTAGAATACCTAATCTTTAAGTAAGTTTTACTTTAATTCACCACTATGTTTTTTAAATGACTGTGTTTGACATAAACCACTGGCTGGTTTCACAACTGTGGTGTCTCCACCTTTGGCAAACTGTTCACTTATTTATTGAATCCTCTTTTAATGGAATTGCTGGAACCACTTAAAATCCATTAACATACTACAAATTTCAAGTACAAATTGTATTTGTGTGAATTAATGCAGTTGGGAAGACTGAATAACTTCTACTTCATAAGAAATCAAGTCCACTGTAAATGTGTAACTATAGTCTTCAAAAACCTTAAAGATTTTCCACAAATACTGGGAGTTAAATCCATCTTTTGCCATATTTATCAACTTTTTGTTCTCTTGGTTTTTTGAGTTTTTATTTTCTAACACATTCTATGGACTTCATGCATCTAATTTGTTGTTACTGTCAGCTACAAATGCATCTGTACACACTATATTAAGCAACTATAATGCTTTTTGCATGTATACATGCATATATATTATTCCTATCCATGGCACATAGCACAATATTCCTTGGGGACTAGGTCATCTGCTTGCTTATGCCCCTTATTCATTTCCATGCTGATGTGCCAGACAAGCACAGAGTTTGTTGGCTTTAGCTTTAAACCAAAGAAAAACCAAATAGCATGACCTCACAGCCGCTGTTGAAAGTTCATCTGTTCGAAATGAAATTGGTTTGAAACAAACTCAAAGTTTTCAGTTAGTGTCTTCAAATGCATTTTGTGAGAAGTTAAATGATTTAAGGACTAATTCTTGAATTAGACAAAACCATTAAAATCATCAGGAAAACTTGGGCTGAAACGTTTTGGAAGTTGATTTTAAATTTATAAAAATTGTAATAAAAGCATGAAAACAGGTCATAATTCTCAAAAATAACACAAGCACTTGAATGAGAAACTGAATAGTTGGACACCCTACTTATACACTGAAGTCGCAGCAGGGTCTATACCCATATGTGCTGGTTTTGGCTGGGGTAGAGTTACTTTTTTTCATGGTAGCTAGTATGGGACTATGTTTTGCATTTGTGCTGAAAACAGTGTTGGTAACACAGGGGTGTTTTTGTTATTGCCGAGCAGTGCTTACACAGAGTCAAGGCCTTTTCTGCTTCTCACACCACCCCACCAGTGAGTGGGCTGGGGGTGCACAAGAAGTTGGGAGGGGGCACAGCTGGGACAGCTGACCCCAACTGACCAAAGGGACATTGGATATTCCATCATACCACATGACGTCATGCTCAGCATATAAAGCTGGGGGAACAAAAAGGAAGGAGGGACGTTCGGAGTGATGGCATTTGTCTTCCCAAGTAACCATTACATATGATGGAGCCCTGCTTTCCTGGAGATGGCTAAGCACCTGCCTGCTGATAGGGTATTGCAGCAGTCTCCTTGTGCCTCCTACAGCTCTGGCCAAAATCTGACCCTGATTATATTAGAAGCGTTGTCCTGGAGTTTCTCCTAAGTAGCCAAGACAGGAATTTATTCTGGTATGTTCAGTTCTCTCAGTGTTATTGCTGGGTTTTGGGGGAGGTGAAGGGAACGGTGAGATGATCTGCCTCAACCATATACCTAGCCTGCGTCTCTGAGACTTTCCATCCCATCTTAACAGCCTTATCACATTAGCACATCATCCCACTCACCATTTTTTTCCAAAGATAATGGCCAATACTGAAACTGAACATGACAGCTGTCGCTACCTCAAACATACACTTTGTCTTGCGTGTTCCATTTCTTTCCTCCCTCCTCCCAAACCACAGCCTGCACAGCATTTTGCTTTTGAAATATTTTGCCCTTCTATTATCTCCTCTCACTTTCCCTCCATTTTCCCCCTTCTCTTATGCCTCTTCCCTAGGAGAAAATGAGTTGCTGGCAAGCTGAATGCCTTTGGACTTGTGCTGGAAAGAAGTCAATTGCTGCAGGTGTCCGAACTTGCCAGAGCCTTAAAACCAGGGTAGGGGAGCAGTTTCATATTTCACCTTTTCTGCTGTTGCAATAGACACATGTAAGTGGCTGTTTGCAACAAAAAAAAAGGATCCAGAGAGCTCCCAGCATCGCTTTCTGCTGCTTGCTTTGTGCTAAGGAGCGTTATTGCCCTAGATCACTTGAACCAACTTCAGCTGCAGCACAAGGAGAGAATAACGTTCCATTTTTCTGCCTCCAAGAGAAGCACAAGCTCCTTCTTGGAGCTTACCCCCGGGCTCCTCTCAGCCATCACTGCAGAGCCACCTCATGCAACTCTTGCATCCCAAGTCATACAAAGTCCATGTAGATCTTATCCTGCTTCAATTAATTGCACCTCTCAATCTCTCTGTTGGTGCTTGAGCCCCTTTCTCTCTTTGGAGGCCAAGGGGACCAGAAAAAGGCCAAATATCCAGAGCTCAGGGCTCCCTTAAGAAGGCTTCAATTTCCAGAGAGCAGTACGATTACAAGCAACATTCAGCCAACATGGTGTTAGGTGTCTGCTCTCAGGCCGGCATGGAACAGAAACAACAGCCCCAGCTTTGTCCCAGCAGCTTTATACTGCCTTGGCTTCTCCAGCGAGTTATTCCTGATTTATGCTGATGTAAAAGAGAGAGAGAGGAAAAAGAGATGTGTCAGGGCTACAGAGTTTTGTACCTGACACAGCCAAGAAGCAAGAAGGAAGAAATCACTCAAAAATCTTTCTCTTACAAAATGCAGAGTAAGACTGAGTAAGAAGATTTGATGATACTGATTTACTGGCAGGGAGAGAGACAAGTATGCACCAGTAGAAACATCTATGTTCATAGCTGTTCTGATAGACAAGATTCGGTTTTAAAGATGTTGGCCCAGGCCTTCACCAGTTTTGGTTTGTCCCATGTCATGTTCAGCTCATCTGTCAGAGAGTGGCAGGCAGTGTTATCATTATCAAAAGAAAGAAAAACCAGCCAAGAATTCAAACAGAAAGATGTGAACTGCCATAATAAGAAAACAATTTTTTTTCTGACTTTTCTTAAAAATGTGAGAGCTATGCTATCTCCAAAAAAAGATAAATGAGACTCAAATCTGTATTATGTTAGCAGAAACCACCTGCAGTTAATTACAACTAGATAAAGGAATGACTTGTCTTTTGGTCCAAATCTTCAGTCTTCGAGACCCGCGTCTGTTCCAAACCACACAAAAGAAAGGTTTCAGCTCTGATTTATTCTGTGATAGGCAATGGATGGCACTCACGCCCTTCCACTCCTCACCCCTCCTGTGCGCTCCTATAGCTACAGCCCCTGGTACCACGTGATTCTCCTTACCTTCATGATTTAATGTATTTGAGTGGGGGTGAACGGTGTGACTAAATTAAAATGTTTCCCCTGGCAAATAATATGTTAGGGCTCAGGTATCCGTTTCTACTGGCAGTGGTTTTCATTCTGCGAGGGCTCCTTTCCTGCAGGAAATAAAATTTTTTAACCAAAGCAAAGAATATACCTCTTCCCTTGACCACTAGTGTCAGCGCTAGATGCATACTAAAGTTTGATAGGAGGGCAGATGACGTATTTTCTCTAATATCAAACTGGTTTTCCCTTTCAGACAAAGCTTCTATTCTGACTCACATTAGAGATGAGAGACAACACAAAGAGTGGTCTTGCAGCACATTTTAAAAGGAAACTCTTTTTTAGGGTAGCAGAAAGCTTCAGTGTTTTTTATCTGTTGTACCTTAGTTTGTTGGTAATTTTTGTGTGTGGATGCTGGACCTGACCACTGGATTACTTGCCAGAAGCATGTCTCCCAACTAAAGCAGAGTATATCGCATCGATTGTACGTTATCTCTTAATGGTTTCTAAGCAGTGACTTCATCAGGGCTCTGACATACAGTTAGTGGTTCATGCAGACTAAATAACATTATGCAGAACTTCCTTTGTTCTAAAGGCTGTTTTTCACATAGAGGAGGGATCCAAGGCTTATCCCAGACTACGTCCCTTTGATTAAACACAATGTAATTCTATTTTTCCACTGCATGCCAACAATAATCACCACATCTATCAGTTGAACCACATAGCTGTCAAATTTAGATGCTGCGTTTACTTTTCTAAAGCCACTATCCACCAGATTTGTTCACCTAATTTCAGTGTAGTTACAAGACAGGGCCATACTATGGACTTCTTTCTTTCATTGACATATAAACTCTGAAATACAAGCGTTTGTGAACAGACATGTTCTCTGAGTGATCCACTCCTTTTCTGCTATAACAGAGGGGGGAAAAACATACAAGCCTGTGTCTTCCAGACAGCAGTGTGAGAGCTGTGACCATATGCGAAGAGCCAGAACAGACAAAATGCCAAAGGAGGAGTCCAAATGCTACCAAATCACATAAGTATTTAAAGATAATGTTTTTATTCGTAGTCAAGCCCTTCCCTGTCACCGGGTGCGTCTCCACAGCCCGAGGCAGATAGCTGCCAGGAAGTTTTCGGGAGGGGTGGGCATAGCACCCCACAGAAGAGCCCTGCTTCCAAGAAGAATCAATTTATTTTGCTGTTTAAGTGTTGTTTAACAGTCTTCTGCTAATGTGCCTGAAAATCTGAAGCTGGCTTGCACCCAGCCATGTAGCCATAGGCTTTGTTCCTTTAAACTCTCCAAAGCTCTTTGCTCCCTGTTTTTCATTATTTGTCCTCCTGCTCCTACACCCCTTTTGCTGCAGGTCCCTGGCCAGCCCATCAGTGAACAGCAGCAAGGCCATGGTGTGACTCCAGGCCCCCTGCCCCGCTCAGGTGTTGCGACCACGATAAACAGAGGTGGCCCAGCCTCCCCGTAGCAGGTGCTGGTAACCCGCTGCTCCTCCTCAGGGCACAGGGAGCCAGGCGAGTTCCAGCCACCTCTCAAGGAGTCACTAATGCCCTAAGGAGAGGGTAGGGAAAGGTGGCAGCAAAGGGTTTGACAGGAGGTTTTAAAGAGACTGAGGGTCAGCGTGAGGACCTGGATTTGGCTGCGGAGGAAGACTTCAAAACCGAGAGATGTGCAAGTTGCGCAGAGCAGTATGCTGGGAAAATTGTCTGAGCAACAGCCCCAAGTGGACACGAAACTCAGCAATCTTCACGGCTTGATGAATGTCTGTCATTTTGACAGGAAATGCCAAATGCCTTGAATTAATTATGTCTCTAATGTTTTCCTGCTGGAGAGAGCGCTTTGGCCCATTTGAAATAATGAGGCTTAGACAAACAAACAAGAACCGAAAAGGCTAAAGTCATTGCTGTTAAGCTATCTTCGATGAAATTAATGGATGTTTCCCCTCCTTCTGCCCCCTTCCCCCTGCCCCGATTTACTTCTACAGAATAAAGCCCATATTT
The DNA here is from genome assembly GCF_047370975.1 of Nipponia nippon. Taxonomy (NCBI): domain Eukaryota; kingdom Metazoa; phylum Chordata; class Aves; order Pelecaniformes; family Threskiornithidae; genus Nipponia; species Nipponia nippon. The sequence goes on from NW_028262380.1 coordinate 30,532,482, forward strand.
CAAAGGGTTTTGCTGTAGCCTCTCTACATAAAAGCCTCAAAGAACAAAAGAAACCAGGAATTCAACAGCAATAGTCAATAGATGTGAAGTGGCAGATTTAAGGTGCCTTAGAAAGCTGCACCAGATAAGCAAGCAAGGCTACTGCTGAGGAAGTGGTGTCAAAGTGGTACCACACAGGGACAAGCAAATTATTGTGATAATCCCAAACTGGCCTCTAAGGGGCAGTAACATTGGAGCAAATTAGAGCAGTCAAATGGAAAATTAAAAAATAAATACATTTCTAAGCAGAGACAGGCTTATATAGGAGAGCCATGAAAGGTTAGAAAAAGCAAAGAAGAAAACTAGTAGCAAAATCCCAAATGGTTCACTGCCATTTGGAAACACTGGAAAAGCAAACATTCACCAGAAATTATTGTCCTCAGGTTCCCTGAAGGGAAAGAATATCTAGATTAGACACGCTTCATGAAGGAATTATCACATGGACCTTCAAATGAAACGTTGATATTTTCTTTAAAGGCAGAACTTCCAATGCAACGAGTGAGCATCGGCCCTAGCGTGGGGATTGTCTCTTTTATAGACAGCAGGGAGAAAATAACATTGCTGAAATCCTTAGCTATTATTCAACAGAACTGAGCTTAGCTGTGCAGAATGATCAGTAAAACTTCAAAGGATTTAGAATTTTGGTGAGAGAATGAACTAATGCCAAGTCCACTAAAAGATACCACTCCCTCCCAAATTACAGTTGATTTATGGAAGCGAGTTGTTTCATCCCAGACAAAGCACCTGCCACAAAGCTACTGGGCAGACGAGAAGAATTTTAAAGGATCACCCTTTGAGAATTATCTCTATCCAGATATAAAACAACATTTAAACAGAATAAATCAAGTCGTCTGCTGAGGTGATTGTTTGGAGAACAAATTTTGGCTGTGTTATTGATAGCTGCATTTTCTTTTTTTTTTTCTTTTGCAAAACGCTTTTCAAAGTTTGGCTTGAAATGAGTTTGCGATTTAAAAGAGCCTGTGTACATAAGCACATGTACATATACAGAATGTTTTAGATTTAACAGCTATTTGCACTGATCCACAAATTCCAGAGCAAGACAGCTCGTCATTCAAGTAGCATCCATGTTCCCACAGTCAAATTTCTTCGCAAGTTCCCAGGCAATATCCACTTTTCCAGCAGAGGGGAAAAGTGATGCAGAATAAATGATCAATTAGGAAATCTCCTTTTTTTTACCTGTCCCCAACTTCACAGGAGAATCCGAGGAAATTGTACCCAGACTGGGACCTGTTGGGGCAGCTTGGCTTTCTCCCAGTGAATGCACATGGATTTCTTTCTGCTGGGAGCAAGGTGCACAGCTGGATTTCTCCTTGAGACAGAGTCATGGTGGGCCCAGGATCCCAGGAATGCCACATTGATTCTCGGTTCCCTGCTTTAAATGTATTTAAATTGTATGTTATAGCAGCGTACGTCAGTTCCCATCTGGAGAGGGACAGCAAGTCTGCTTGATTTTCCTGCTGGAGGAGTAACAGTTGTAAGATTTTAAGGTACTACAGGAGAAGGAAACTAGAGTGATGTCTAGCTGTGCTGAAAATTACCTTGTGATACAGAAAAGCTGCCTGTGATGTCTCCCAGAAAAGCTAACTTGAAATGCGCTTCCTAAAGAGGTTTTCAGCACACAAACTGGCATTTGGGCAAAATCCAGCTTTACCCAGGAGACTCTCTGTCCCTGTTCTATCGAAACAGTAGGTAGGTTTTTCAAAATCTATATTGTATAATCACAGACATATGTTTAAACATGCCCAGTTTGTTTATTCATCTGATTCCACTCCTCTGACATTTCTGTACGGATGCCACCCAGCCAGGCAACCACTGGGCACGTTTGTGCTGGTGCCTGATTTACAAATATTGATCAGCTGCTTGCACAGGTCAGGAGCACCCGAAAACACGGCCACAATGTCGACTTCATTTTCGTATCTGACCAGGATGCTAATGTTCATTAATTAATGCCAGTGTTCAGAGAAAAAGTTATTCAGTGCAGATATTTACTTTTAGGTTGTTTCCTAGAACTAAGTATCAGAGTGGAGGAAGGGAGAGGAAAAGTCCAAAGGCAAATAAAAGTCAAAATCATTACTTTTTCCCCAGGAAATAAAACTGTCTCTAATCTTGGGGTACTGAACAGTTGTTTGTAAAATCAGTGAAGAAATAGCTAGCAATAATGATCTGTAAGAACATCATTAGAGTTCAGTGCTAACGCTCTTAATGTAAACATGCTGATTTCTAGAGTTCAGAACACCCTTTGTGGATAACGACAACCATTCACTCACTCAGGCTTTGTTTTGCAATTAGGAGATTTGTACTTCTCCTACTTTGGAAAAAGAAAGCTGAGATTTTTCAGAAACTGAGAGCTGACAAGCTGTATTAATTATAGCAGTGAGTCTCTCAGACCAAGCCCCGCTAAAGGCCAGCAGAGTGGGTAAAATACTCCAGAAGACTACAATACCATTTTCTGCAGCCAGTCACTGCCCTTTCATCATAAATCTCAAAGATCCTTTAACCTTTGGGATGTATTACTTTCACAAAAGATAGGAAAATAATTGCTTACTCAACTTCTCAGAGAACGAAGTGTGTGTATGGAGACAGTTTTTCCCAAGACCTTCCTGCAAAATATCTTTTGGATTACTTTTCCTGTAGTGTTCCTAAGTTATTGCAAATGCAGCAGCCTGTCAATTACAATTACTGAGAGAAAGAGAGATGACCAGTAGGTCACTGTTCCCAGATATCCCGAACATGTCAACTTTCATTATTGTATCTTAATATCATCCCTTCTCCAATTGCTATTTGTTTTCTACCGCACACCAGCCAGTTGCTTTTTGGGTGAAACTGCTAGTTATTGAGTAGGACTGATTTATAGCTAGGAATGAAAATGCATTCCTGAAAGCAGTACGGTGACTGGTAAAAGCCACGGTTTGAGTTAAAGCATAACTGAATGTCTAAGCTGCACTTAGACTTGTTGTCTCTTGTTTCCCAAACCCTTGATCTCTCCCGTCCTTCCCAGCTCTCCTACGATTTCTGGATCCTGTGCCAAAACTTGACATTGCATCGCTGTGCTTTTACAAACTGGTACAGAAAGCAGAAGTACTTCGGCCCTCGATTTCGGGCAAGTTTTCCCCAAAAGATTATTCTTTTAGGACGCGTGAATCCGCATGCCCAGTGATGACCTTTTATTGCAGCTGCCATGCATCTTAGGGAGAACAGGAGTCAAGAAAGGCAAACTTCTGCCCTGCTTCCTCTCTGTCCCGGAGCTCCCCGGCTTGGAGGTTTGCCAGGATCCACAGCTGGGGTCAGTTAGGGAGAGCAACTGAGGTCCAAGGTCAAACTGCAGGGCTAGTGGGAGACGTTTGCTGGGGCCTGGAGGGGAGAGGAGATGGGGAACATAATGAGCTCAGAGAATGGGGATCTCCATAGAAAAAGGCACTGAGGGCAAGGAGATGAATGAACATTGGCTCTCAAAGGACAGGGGAGTTTTCTTTTTTCTGCAGAAGCCAGACCCCATTTCTCTATCAAGCTATACAAACATTAGCTAGAAGAAGTAAAGCAAAAATACATTTGCCTAGTGCAAGCAAATTGAATTAAGTAATACAGTGGAAATTAATTCTCCAAACCAGCAGCTCTCCTAAAATCACCAGGAGTCAGCTTATCTTTGCTACATGCCATCATGTGGGAAAAGCTTCCTATCTGGCTTCTAAAATGTTCCACTACGGAAAAAAAAAAGATGCATCCACTGGGGTTTTGTTCTTTCTGTTGTTTTATACCAGACAACTCTGCAACAAAGCCCAAAGTCTGCAGTTCCCCCTTGGCCAGCTTTGAGGGAATGCAGGTAAGCTCCTCCTTTCCTAGCTTGGGATGGGAAAACTGACTAAAGGAGGCTCCGAACTGGGGAGAAAAGCTTCAGATACCTTCTGTGGCAGGAGAAGCAGCAGGCTAGAATGGGTAAGAGCCATTTCTAATTAGAATTGTGCCAGGAAGGGTAACCAGAAAGGTTCTTCGGATTACAGCAAGGCTTTAATTGATAACACAGTTAACAAAGAGACAGCTCCACAGGGATGCTCAGATGCGGTCAAGATGGGCTTCTTACAAAGTTAAGTCAACATGGCACAGAAAAAGCAACCCTCGAGCCCTGGGGCTGAGGCCGTTCCAGGCCACCGCACTCGCTGCGGGGAATCTTTTTGCAGTGGCATTTTGCCATGTGTCAGCCCTTTGTTTCACCATCTTCCAGTAGCCTCCTGTGCTCCTCGGTCACGCTGCCTGGACATCTACCTACAGCAGTGTTTGCCAAAGCAAAGGCCAGCGGTCCGAATGGCAGCCAGGATGTGCACAGTTGGACAAGGACAAGCTTGGAGACAGGGAAGAAGGGTGGGAGCTGAGAGAGGTGCTGTGATCAAAAACCAGAGAAATCAAAGGAAGGGCACACTCACTGCAAGGCAAAGGTTAAGATATGGGGTAGTATCCAAAGGTGGGACCTGTCCATCACTGAGTGAGGCCCAGGGACCTGACCAAGAGAAGAAAGCAAGACTAGAAGATAGGAGGCGAGAACAGAAATGTGTGAGCACAAGACTCAGCAACACACACCACGCAAGGCATCACCTCCGGCTCCCATACCTGCTTAGATGGGGGAGCTGCCCACACTTGGGCCATCAGAGTAGGGGTGCTGCACTTTGGAGTACGTAAGCACATGCCGTCTCTCGGGGTACAGAGTGGTGGCTCTCTGCACCTTGATTGCCTGGGTGAGCTGAGAAGGGCGAACTGGACCTTGCCCACATTTCCAGAAAGTGCAGTTGCTGATATGAAATATAGTTGCTCTACCTGAACAACCGTATAATCCCGTTTGCTACAAGGCAAGATGTGCAAATCCCAGCCATATGAGGAGATGTGCTTAGCATCACTCCCTGCTTAGCTCCGAGCTAACAGTGAACAAAGGGGAATTCTCAAAAAAGAAACTTTGAAGCCTCCTTTTTTCCACCCCTGCCCCCGTACAGAGCAGTCCTGCGTGTGTTGGGCAGATGCAAGCGTGCCCTCCGTTTGCACAGCTGTGAGCCTTGCAGTTTTGTTCTCCCACAGAAAGATCCATTTGCCTCACACAAACAAACAAACAACATACCTTTGGTATGTTATTAAGGAAGTAAGACACTTTGGTATAAAAAAATGAGTCAGCTTTCTTTACCACTTTCTTCATATACAACCGGACATCAGAAAGGCTGACAAAAATAATTTTCCAGCAAAGGAATCCCAGTTTCTCCAGTTATTTTGCAATGATTTTCTAACAGACAATCTCTCCCATATTAACAGTTTCCCTTCTGTGTCTCCAGCTGCTGCCCCCAGCCCACACCTCCCCTCCTCTGAGTTTTCCAGTGAGCCAACCCCAGGAGGTGGCTCAGGCGTGACCATAATCTCGGTTGATATCTGAGCCGCGTTACTGAAAGCTGCTCCAGAAAGAGGAGGCGCAGAGGAGCAGACCCTCTGAGCCCTTACGTAACGAGGGAAATTACATGTTCTGCACTCCTAAAAGCACACGGGAGATGAGACTCTCAGGTGTGTCAAAACAACCAATCTAGCCATCAATCTTTTTCTACAAGGCTCATACAACAGCCTGTTTGCCATGCATCCCTGAAGTGTGACTCTCCTGACATTATAAAACCATCTAAACTAAAATACTGGAAAACCATGCAGTGTTACAGGCAATAACACCTCTCCCCTTTCCTTATTTTTGCAAAACAGGCATGTTTTATGAATACGGACATTTTGCAGTGGTACAGGGCAAGCTGCAATTCACCCTGTGCACTAGGCAGCCAGAGCCTCTGGACTGCTTTCCCTGCAAAAGCAAGGTAATGACACAATATGAAGGACAAAAAAGTGGTTGAGTAAGAAAATACTCTGAATTTGGAATTAAATGAAACCTCAGACAAAACCAGCATTAAAGACACCTCCTGAATCATTCACTCTGTTGCCTTTTTGGCTGAGAAGAGCAGTGCAAAGCCAGCCCCCTTGAGTGGCTTCACCATGTCCTTTCATGCCACCCACCTGCTCCTCCACCTCCTGCAGAGCTCCTGGTGTTGCTCTCAGCTGAGGCCTTCCAGGGGGCTGTTACCCTGCTCAGCCTTTTTGCCTGAGCATAGAAACTCCTCCTGTCCTCTTTCTCCTGCACAATACTGCCCTGCTGCATCTGAGCTGGGCTGGCTCCATGGAGAGTCCCTTCTCCGCATACATACCACAGGCATTTTACCAAATTTCTGTGCACTGATAGCTCCTTACCTTTGATATACTGAGGTTTACGACGTCAAACAGCAGAGCCTCCTGCTCTGTGTAACAAGCCACATGCACAAATTTTGGCAGAGGAGAGAAAAAGAAAACAGCAAAAGACCTGGCCCTCTTGAATGGAGGGAGCACGAGGATGCTGGGTTTTGTTTACACATGAGAATGGCAAATGGCAGCACAGGTCCTTGTCCCCAGCTCTGCGTCACTCATAGCGTAAAATCACCTGGAAAACTCAGTAAGTCTAGGAACTGATAAAGCCTGAAGGAATGGGAAGAGGAATGCCCCCTGCCAAGTGCTCTGGTTGGTGTTTGCTCAGTGGAAAACCCAGAGGGAGAAAATATCTATTTACACCACTTGGATCTAACCAAGGATCAGTGAAGCCAGAGCAGACTCACAGCCCCTGCACTGGCTGCTCTCCCTCTTGCTGAGTGCTTTGGGGCCTGGTTGACCAGTCCTCCCCTGACCAGGCTTTGCACCCATGGGTGGAGGCTCCTTGAGAGCCCAGTGCCATGAGGTTCCTGCACAAGGAGGTCCTACACATGTCCTGGGGAAGCAGCAGGGAAGGGGACCAGGGAACACCTCTTCTTCACTGTCCCCTGCAGGTCCCGTGGAACCTCCACACCATACTGGACTTTTTTCCTTTGGAAAAGGGATGTCATTGTCAATAAAGTTTTACAGGACGGTGGAGGATTTGGTATTTAACAAACCCAGCCACAGCAGAGTCCTGCCTGTCCCATTTCTTTCCTCACACCCCAGGACACCAGGCGAATCACCTTTGTGTGCCACGCTGCAGGCGAGGACACCCCAAAATAGCAGTGCACTCTGCTGTGGGGTTTGCTGGCGAGTATCAGGGCTAGCACCACGTTTATACAGGGAACGAATGCAACATCGTTGTGGAAATGTATGCGAGAAATGGAGCAGTCCTCAGACTGGGGGGGAAAACAGGGCCTGTTTTTAACAGGATGGAGGGAAGCGTGACAAATCACCAAGTGTGGTTTTATGGGCTTGTGTGCTTTATTGTGCCGGTTTTTTCTAAGCTCCTGTCTTCAGATGTTGGCAGCAGGTGACAAGCTCGCTAGCCAGTTATAAAGAGACAACTGCACGGGTACCATCGCGCAGTGTAAAACTAACCTCTTGCTCATCTTTAAAATGAAATGACAAGGGAGCTCAGAAATTTAGGGGGAGAAAGCTCCAGGGAGGAAAGGGCAACAGAAGAAATTAGAGATGTCAGTGGCTCAGCAGAGGACGCTAACAATTTGGAGTGTTTTCCTTTGCAAGTAGTGAAATGAAGGATAGGAGTGATGACAAACAGAGATAAGGGGAACCTATCAACATTCCTTGTAAAGCATATGGCCCTGTAAATGAGAGTTCACTGCCTGATAGCATCCATTATTGTACATTCTGGATGGTGTGGGACTTTTCAGCAGATGCTGCCGAATCTGCCTCGCCCACCCTGTGTTTTATTATATGGATTACAGCCTTCAAAGTTGTGAGCTGGCTTTCTTTAGATTTAAAAAAAAAAAAAAAAAAAAAAAAGCAATCATCTGAGCTGTTTTCGAGCTAACTTATGACTAGCATGACCCCCTGAGAGTTTCAGCTGCAGCATCCTGCCTGTTGTTTACTTCTGAATTTCTCCTCAAATTGTTTAAGACCGAACAAGCATGGAAAAACTGAAAGAGCTGGAAATTCTACCAAGCTGGAAATTAACATCACAATACTTTGAAACCTGTACAAGGCTTTTGGAAAATTCCTGTGCTGTTAGCCGTGGTTTGCAGGAAAACATGCAGCAAAACCCGGCACGGGCTGGGGGTTTCCACCCCGCAGAGCCCTTTTCCCATACTTTTCTGTCTGTTGACATTAAGTTCAAAGCCAGGCTGGGAGACCTGTTTTGTTGGATGGGGTGGGTGGCTGCTCAGAGAGGTGGTCGATAACCAGCGCGTTGGCCCCACGCACAACATCACCCAGCGCTCTGGAAAGAGACAGTGCAGCCTTGTACTCCTTATTTATTTACACAGTAGCTCATGGAGATTTAAATGAAAAAAGAAAGGGTTGGGAGCCCAGAGCACAATGCCACCAAAATTATTCTGGTGCCAACAAAGACTGAGTAGTTAAGCCTGACGGATTCTGGGTTTCTGTGTGAAGGTCAGCTAAACAAGCTTCTTTTTTTCCCCTTTTTTAAATAAGCATCTGTTCTAGTTTTGTTATTATTTTTTACTTGATTTATCAGCAGGATACCAGAGTGTTAAAGCCTGTACGAAACAGTAGCCAGCAGTCTGGCAAGGCCACCTTCAATGTGCTAGGTGTCGCTTTCAAAATAAATATGGTATCTGTTGAAGTAAAACTGAGTTTCCTGGAACAAAGCTGCCCTTTCCCAGGAGGTAGCGATCGGGGCTCAGAGCAGCCTTGTCCTGCTGGCGCTGGCTGAGATGTATTCACACACTCAGAGGGGAAGACGGGATAGAGGGGAGAGGCAGAAGTGGTCCAGCGAGGACACCCATCTCCCCTAACCACCTCTGGCAGGGGCGGCTCGCAGCAGCACACGCCATCGCTGAGGGGAGGGAAAGGCATCTTGGTTCAGCTGAAGTTTTGCTTCCTCCTTGGAGGACCTAGCACATTAAAACAACTAGGCTGTTTTCTATAATTTATTTCTTATCCGCTATACGTCTCCATTATGTTACGGCCCACTTAAGAAACGCGGGGAAGTTTTCAGGCCTTAATTAGAAAAGATCAAATAAAATGTTTTTAAGAACTTCTGAAAACAAGCATATCAAGACGTTCCCTCTGTTTTCATTGCAAGGCTGAAGTGTTTTCCTTTCTAGGAAAGACCTGCTTTTTGCTACCTTTACATACTCTGTGTTTACTAAAGTAAGAAATTTTCTCTTAACATACACGCAGTTTCCCAAGTTGTACTCGTCTGTCTCCCATCAGTAGAAGAGCCTGCATAACACTTAAAACCAAGGTAACAGAACTCGCCACGTAATTTGAAAAAACTGTGTTAGTACCATCCTAAAAATGTGTGACTATATGATGAAAAGACTGAATGAAACATATAATATGCAGAAAAAATTCTATCGTGCCTGGTCTTATTGAAGTAACAAGAAACCTAACATTGCTGAAGTAACCTTTTCAAATAAGGCAATGAAATTAGTTTTTCATTGAATCATCAGATTTTCATTTAAGTGAAATGTTTCTTTAAGAAAAGCAAGAAACCAAGCTGGGTGGAAGATCTGTTTTCCCTCTCGAATTAATCCCTGTCTCAGACTTTGAAGACCTTTCTGCCCACTGTTTTAAAGCAACATCATTTATCTTGAGTACTAGGGATCCATTTAATGGTGTGCACAGTCATTCAGCTCTTTCCGCAAAGTCAGTATCCCCACCCTTGATAAGACTGGCAGATTTCAGTCCAAGCTATAGCTGTTAAATCTCTTCACAAACATCAGTCTGACCTTGAGTGAAGAGAAATCAAGTGAAATCTATAGGAACCTTCAGGTAGGACTGCATGGAGCGTAAGGAAAAACTGGAGGCAGATTTATACACTGCTTGGTTTCTGTCTTCTTGCAGGGCAGAAGTTACAAGGCTGTCGCAAGGCTGCAATTGCTTTGTCACCTCAGATGAATTGCCAAGAAAAAGCACTTGGCTACTCCTAAGGCATAAGAGTGATTTTCTGCAAAGCTTTCAGATCCAAGCTTCTAAGAAAATTATCTACTTATTTCAGTAGGAAAAAAAATTAACTAAAGTCATAAAACTGGTGATGCAGTTAATCAGGACATTAAATCTAGGGTGAGAATGTGTTTCATAAAAGAAAACATATTCCAAACACAGTGAACATTTACAGTTTAGAAGTAGCATTGTATCATTAACCGCCTTCTTAGTATAGCCATTTTCCCATTAAATGCAAGGTTCTGATTGGAAAATCAAGCACACAAATGCAGTAACTTGACTTTACAAGGTATGGCACAAATTAAGTGGAGCTTTTAACACTGAACATGCAACTCATTACAGTTGTGCCCAGAAAGCCATATTTCATATATGCAAGATTGTTAGAGCTACCTTGAAAAAGTGATACTTTGCAAATGATTTGTTTCTAGCTTTGCACAGTAATTAACCATTAGAAATAGATGAGGCTCAATAGCTCCTGTTAAAACATCTTTTCCTTGGACTTGTATCACAACTAGATTTAGCCCAGCCAATCTGATTCTGAAAGTGAAGGTTAAAGAGATTTTTATTTTTATCCTGTGTAATGCAGTTTTACTGGTAATGAAAGCTGATGAGAAAAATATAATCAAAACCATGTTTTGTTGAATATTTTATAGATATCATGAAAGATACATCTCCCACTGTGTTTTTAAGGACTTATTTCAGAAGTAATATTTTAGTACTTTATCAAAAACAGTTGCATTTTTTTTTCAGCTGGGTGTTGAATGCCAATGCTTGCTACTCATCTTTTTCCAAACATTTGAATTAAACTGACATAAAGCAGAATACTCCAGATAAACACTCAATCCAATGTAATTTAATGCCAGTTTCACTCCGGTTTTAACGTGATCCTCCTACACTGTAGCGAACTGGCCAAAACCTATAATGGACAAGAGAGGGAGCTCTTTTGCTGCATCTTCTCTGCAGAAATGTGCTCGGTTTCCTTAAAATTCAGGGCTGTTTCCAGGATTTCATAACACAGGAAACAGAAGTTGTGTGTTCTATAGAAGATTAGATATTGAGCAACGCTGTTATCAAAAAAAACAAAACAAAACAAAACAAAAGCAAACAAACAAGCTCCATTTGCCTTCTCTTCCAAACAAATAGCAAATCTTTAAAAGTCACCTTTTCATACTGAGCTGGAGGGCTTTCCCCCCCTCTTTCTAAAGCATGGAGACTGGCAAAAAGAGAGTCTTTTATCAGGTTTTATTACAAAAAATGAGGAAACATACAGGGCTCTGCCTTTCCCTGATCACCCCTGGGTTGCCCAACTAAAAGGTAAACACGTTTCTGCTCCATCACATTATTGCTTGACTGCTTTCCCCAAGCTTTACCTTCCCTGCGCTCAGAGCAGCAGGTACACTACACCAATAAAAATCAAATTGCAAGAACTGGGCAGCTTGACCCACTAAAGCTGTAGTGCTTTAGCAGTCCAGTTGCCTGGGACTCAGAAGCTCTACATGCTCCCGTGAGCAAGCCACATCAGCATGTCCCCTTCCTGGACGCCCGGCCACGACCGAGGCTCAGGCATCAGCACCCTGGTGGGGACAGGACGAGCTCAGGCGATGCTCAGCGTTGCTGGCGTGCCAGACCTTGGCAAGAAAACTTCTCCTAGCAAGTGTCTGCTGACGGACTTTGGGAAGGTGCAACACCACTGCAGCTACCCAAGAGAGGGCAGCCCGGGAGCAGCGATGCCCCACGTTTCCCACCTGGTGCCTCTTCACTTCTGGGAAAAATAATTCTAAAGAACAGAACAAACAAACGAAAGATGAGCAGGGTTGGTGAGCAAGCAGAGGCCTGCCGAGAAGGGTGTCAGGGAACACACGCTCAGCTTTCCTAAACCCAGCCACATCACCATCGGCTGGCACAGTATCTGACTGCAAATCCAGAGCCCGCTCCCTCCCAGCAACAGACTTTGGGCTGGATTGCAGTAAGGAAAGGATCAGACTCTTGAAGAGACGGATGTGTGGTCCAAACCCATCAAAAACGGTAAGCATTTAGCTGACATTCATTATACCCAGTAGGCCATTTGGGCATGAACTTTGTGCTAGGTTTTAAGCTGAGACATGTTTGCTTAACAGAGACAGACGGCAACCCCAAGCTCTGAGGGAGGATGTGAATTTTAAAAACATTATTCAGATTTCAGGAGAACTGCAGTAGTTGCCTCATCAGTGTCCATGCCTACTTAAACTCCCTCCTCCAAAACAACCCCACCCAGACATGGCTGCTGTCCCAGGAAGTGCTTTACCTCAGCACAACTTGTATTTTGAAGAGGCAGGCTACAGGCTGTACTCGTATTCCTGTTTTGTTTCACTTTTTTTCTTCCTTTCCTAAGCGTACCATTTGGTGAATGCTTGACTAAAAAACAGCAGACACCTATTCCCCAGAAATGAAAAAGATGGCGAGCTACACTGTAAACAAACCAGATCTTTGCTGGAATCAAACATTAATGATGCTTCTTGTGCGTCTGTGCAGCAGAAGTGGACTGGTGGCCATGATCTACTCTATTTTTCTTCCTGTGACATAAAACAACGCTCAGACCCCATAAATACCGACCTCTCTCCACTCTCTGACTGGAACTTGGCAGCTCTGTTCCTCATGGAGCAAAGTCGGAGCCAGGAGATCCCCAAGCAAGGCGTTGCTGCTCATGCTTGCAGGGTTACGCTGTTCATCTGGGGACTGCTCGGTGGCCCGTGCCCAGGCACACTCCTCTGGGGCATGCAGAAGGGACCAAGAGATGGAGCAAGAGAGCAGCACTTAATTTGGCATTAAACTATTGAGAGTAATGGACCCTTTTGCGTTAGGGTTCTTGAAGCGTGGCAGGGGGTGAGAAGACAGAGGTTTCTTCAGACGTAAGGATACCAGAGGATGAAGGATTAGAAATAAGGCGCTACAATAAAAGTAAATGTTTTAAGATGGTGGAGGAATGAAGTTGTTGATTTCACTCAGTCAAGATGCAATGGCTACATTAGCCATGGTCCAGGTTTGCATGGTACCAAGGCCTCAACCCTAGCAGTTTTAAGTGAACAATTCATGCAGATGCATTTATGAAACATTAATTGGACAAAGCAGCATGTGGGAGCATCCAAAATGCACTGCTCAAGAAGGCAAGCCTCTCCCTATGAGTAGGTTTGGGCAAAATACAAGAAGAAAAATCCAGAGGCCTGGCAAGACCAAAACGTGTGTACGGGGAGGTGAGCCCAAACCAAACAACCAAGGATCACGAGCACTGATACAAAGGATATGTACCTCATCACGGCTATTCCCAGAGAGAGATTTTCCTGTTCCTATTTGAGGTCAGGACGCGTACAAAAACAAACCAACATATGTAACCAATTACAACAAACACAAGGGAAGGGTGTGGGCAGCTACCAAAAGCCAAGAAGTGTAGGATGTCACAAGCGAACATACAGCCTGGTGGACCCACAGCACTTCTCCTAGCAGAGGTAAAACCTTTCCTGCGCAGAGACGATGGTAATCTTGGACCATTTCTTAATGTTTGTCAAAGGATTTGGCACCGCATGAAACGTAACTGAAGTTCCTGCTCCCACAGGCTGAACTGTTAAGTCTTGCGACATGTTTAGAGGGTCAATACAATAGAGCACAGATCGGTTTTTTATCCAGAGCTCCATGACAAGCATGGAGCAAAGCTAAATGCAGAGCTGAAGCCAATAAAATACTTGAGTAACTGCAAGTTTGGCCCAACTGACTTTTTGTTATGCAGATTTTAATCACAGTAGTGCAAAATGGTTCCACTCAGACAGGAACACTTTACAGCACTGTCCTGGGGACAGTGGGAAGCAGGAGGCGAGGGACCACAGGCATTTCAGGCTGAGGACATGTCTGAACTCTGCATCCCTGGGCAAACACTCTAATCATTAGATCCATATGTTATGACTATCATCTCCTCCTCAGACTGTGCCTGCAAAAACAAATGGGTAGGTGCATGGGACCCATACACCAAACACCTAAAAGGAACTTTGCATTCCTGCCTTTTCTGGCAAGTTCCTCCCGTCACCATTTTTTGCCACTTCTTATTCTTCATCTGTTTTATTTTAACCTAAGCTGTTATTCTTGATCACAAGGACAACACCCAAGGAATGTCAAAAATGCTGTGCCCCAAAAGCATGTAGGTTGGTAATGAACACATTATCCGTCCTGTGTACCATCGGTTAGTGCAAGAGAAGGGAGGTGAAAGAGCAGGGCTTCTTCCACCTCGTTCTTGGACCGCTGCTCCACAGAAGGAATTGTCTTCCACAGCCATGGAAGGGGTGGAGGGAGATGAAGAGGAAGAGTCTCAGTACTATCTCTTGCTTGCTGCACAGCTCCCACTCCGTACAGGATGTAGCACAGGTTGTTCTTCAAGATGTTTGGAGTCTGTAGGTGCTTTATTTCCAATTATTTCCATTAGCGCTGGAACTGAAAGTCTGATGTCCCGCAGGCTTGTATTTTGTGACTGGTTAAAACCTGCTTATTTCTCATATTCTTTGCAAGTTCTCTCTGCTGCATAGATTTTCTGATACCTAACAATGTAATGCTGCAGTCAGGGCACTCAGAGAAAACAGCCCTTTCCTTTTTCCACTCACCTACTTTGGTGAAACTTCAAGAACATGGTTATCTTCGAGATGCCCCGTCTGTCAGATGTGGTTGGAGATGGCTGAAGGGTCAAAAACCCAGAGAGGCAGAGACTCGGACAGGCAGAGGCTACTCTGCATCTGCCTGAAGAGACTAAAAGAGTGTGTGGCATGTCTTCACAAAAAACATTTCATAAAAACCGCTTCTCCCATCTCTGTTTCCCTCTCTCTCTGTCTTCAAAATCAGCTACAACAAAGGCACTCACTATTGTCCATGAGGTTTCTCATAATCAGGTTTCTGTCTCTGGAAGGCATCACTTTTCCACAAAGCACTGGACAAAATCCAAAGCACAAATTATGAGATCCATGTGAGGGAAGCAGATGTTTCTAGGCAATGTTTATGGGGAACAGCAAACCTTTGGGGAGACACTGAATTACATTTTCTTTAAAGCAAATACTTAAACTGTACAATAAATATCCAAAATATAAAGCATAAGAATAGGGAAATAGAGACAAAGGTGTATGTATCTTTGCTAAAAAAAGGTTAAAAAGTGCTTACATAGGTCACGTGCATTTTAGCAACTCAATATGTTGGACAAGTGGTGTGTCGTTCAGGAAGCCCCTCTGACAAGTGAGGTTGCAGTGGGAAGCCTGGCGTCTTCAGCCACCCTGGAGCTGCACAAGGCTGCCCCAAGTCCCCAGACAGAGCTGATCATGCAGACCTCACCACCCCATCCCTGCAATCGCTGACCTTACACCAGCGATTCCAAGGCCAAAAGGAAAGAAACCTCTTATGAGCGGGGCAGCTTGTTCCCATTTCAGGGAAAGATGCTCTCTTTGCAACACTGGTTTGGTGTAGTCACAAGCTACATCTCAGACAGCCTTTGAAAAAGTGTCAGGCGGGGTATCTCCTGAACTCTATCAGGATGGCTTTTTTCTTGCAGTGCAATGTCTGAGTCTAGGAACTGAGCCAAGTGATGGAAACGGAGCTCCTCTGACCGTTTTTTTGTAGTTCCCATTATTCTCATTGTGTAAAAATCAAACTGTACATCAGCATTTTATGCCAGGGAAGAAATTAACCACATGGGAGAAACATTCAGCTCCTGAAGCACAGGCAACATTTGCCAGCTGAGGAGCAGATGGCTGGCACCCATTTGCACAGTAGCCCTGCAGTCTCGTTTGAGAGGTCATTTTGGCTTAAGAAGACATTTCTGCCTTGGAGAGCTTATTCTTGTATGGGCCCACGCTTCAAATTATGTATTCATCATCCTCCACTCAGAAAGATCATGTGAAGCACTGGCAGAGCTTAATGGAAGCAGTCTTTGATGCACTGCACTTGAGTCTTCGTTTTCTCTGCTATTAACTGAATGCTACTGTACTGGCCTCAGTCTCCTAAGCCTTCTCAAAATAAACAGATGTCATTGCATACTTGGTTAACTTCACAACCAACGGAGAAGAAATCATTCAGAAACAATCAACTACATTATGCAGAAGAGCAGAGGCTTTTCTGCTCCACATACTGGAAAATATCTGGGTAATATGGGTATTGGAGAGAGCTCAAACTGTCAGGTGACTCCACAGGGCACTGTCTAGTCCAGCCAGCCTTATGAGCCCAAATGCAAGGTTGGTCATGCTGGACATGGGCTGAGCCCAGGCACAACTGCTTCAATGTCTCACCAGCATTTTCAGCTGCGAGACAGAAATGTGATAGAGCCTGGGGATAGCTGTGAGGCAACCGTGTCCAAAACACATACAGCATAGTGAACCTGCGATCTGGATAAAATACTCACAAATATGTCAGTGCTGACTGTTTCTTGAAGTGAGGATGACAGATCTTCAGTCTGTTTTTCAGAGTCAACATGCTTATTTTAGCAATTAGTGTGCTCCAAGATCGTTCATAGCTGTTGCAATATGATAGTGTAGAGGTGTTTATGGTATCTCGGCTAGAAGGCCAGTTAATAAGTCAGTGTGGCAGGTAACGTGTTACATGTTAATAAATCAAGACAGACAAAATCAGGCAAAATCTTCGTCAGAAATGATTCTGAGTCCAAACTCAACCTAGGTACTTTCAGACACTGTGGGAGAAATCCTTCATAGAATTAGTACTTCTATCTTCTATAAGCCCAGCTCAGAAGTCTTATTGCCAGATATCTGGAATGAAGGGGGATCCTTCCTGACCAGCGTTTCTAACATTATTTCTTGCTATTTCTTAAAATTGATCTAATATATAGCCTTTCTACTCAAGTTAAGGAGAACTGCACCTACATCTATTGAAGTCTTGCCAGGGAAATATTCTGATGACTCTCCAGAGTCACCACATTCTTCACAAGCACAGTTTTACACTACCGTTGCTGGAGACTCAGCTGATACAGGTAGATAGTAATTGCTATGTTGGACAGAGAGCTGTAAATGAAAGGGGACCATAATGCACAACGAGGGAAGCCAAAATTATTTTGTAATGTACTATTCCACTGTACAAAGCAGTTAAGTTACATTTATAGTATTGAAGGCTGGAAGCATTTTCAAAAGAGCATATGGATTCTGCTCATCTCTGACAAACGGTTTCTGAAACAGGGCAATGTAAAATACTTATGGGAAACCCACTGCTTTTCCACACTTGCCTTCTTCACCCACCACTGCTCCACCTGCCTTTACACACAGCACTAGGAAATGACCGATCTTTTCCCTGGCATTACCAAAGCAAATAATCTTTTCCCTAACATCACCCGAGTCACCTGTCAACTCAGACTCCTGTGCCTTTCCCCTCTTTACTGGGACACCCTCCTTACCCCTCTGATTCAGTCCTGCTTGGATAGTAGCACCCCCACCCCTGCTTCATTTGACTATTCTCCGGAGTGCCACCAATCTACTTTTAGAATTATTGAGAGGGATTTAGCTTCAAATCTCCAGCCCTACATATTTTTCCCTGGGCACCATCCCAAGGGAGTGCTGTGAAACTTAATTTAGCCATCACACCTGCAAAGCTGCGGCACGTAGACACCGAGTCCGCTAAAACTTCTGGGGTAGGATTACATTTCATGTACACACGCTTTTCCCTTTGTATTCTTGCAGAAAGCAGCTACCAGGGAAGCTGCTGTAAACCCTTGCTATCCCAGTAAATATTGCCTTTCCTAATAAGCATAGTTCCTCCAACTGGTGAAGAATGATTATATAATTAATGCTTTATATGGTATTTTGTTAATTTTTTTTTTTTGGGGGAGCATGAATTTGTTTAGTTCATGCATGTTAGGGATTCCCTTTAACCTCAAAAGAAATTTTTTAATTTTTTTCATAAATAGAGACATTCTAGTCCTTTTGGATGCATAGACAGACTTGAAAGTATAAATCAGGACAACTTTCTGAGTTTGCAAAGTTTCAATAAAAAAATATCAATGAGAGATGGTATCTTTTTCAGAGAGGACTAGAAAAAGGTCTAATACTTTTAAACCAGTTTTTAGATGAGTGCACTCTAAGTGGTAGCTTTGGAAACGGTGCAAAAAATATCAAACATTTTTCCCTTCCTTGGCTCCCCATTATGTTTAGAGAGGGCTTTCAGTGAGGCCCAACAGCAAGAACAAGTGGGCAAAGAAAACAGTTTCACAAACAAAAGTCCAATGAATAAATGAACTGCAGAGTCATAAGGGGAGAACTGAGTATGAGATGTGGGAAGAAATGTGTTGTTATTGCTGGAGTGGAACTGGAAGCTGTGGTAGGAGATGGAGATAACCAGCTGCCATTCACAAGTGGGCATCACCCTCTTCTCCAGCCCTCTGGTGCTCAGTAGCAGAATATTATTTCCACCAGCAGCAAATTCTATCTTTCAATGGGGATTGGCTTTCATGCACCGAGGGAAGCCAGAACGGACACATGTGAATTCAGTGTGTAGCTCTCATAGTCCATGCCCAAGATCTACTCTCCAGCACCTCAGAGCGCCAGAACTGCACTAAAAACCACTTGCAGCAATGGCTCCAGCTTGCAGAGAACTGGAAACAACTCCTCATCGTAGGATCACACACACACACAGACACACACGCTACCAAAACGGAGGGCGGCTCGTTTGGATTAGCAGCAGGGAGAGCCAGTAGCCCATTGCTGACAGTCACCCTGGGGGTCTGCTCTGCTCCCGTCTCTCCGGGCACGGGCTGTAAAGGTTTTGTTTTCTGTTCTTGGAGAAAATGACTCCTGCTAGACTGCTGTAAACCTATCCTGCTCAAGGACATCTTGTTTGTGTTAATCCTGTAGATTAAGCACACAGCTTTTCAGTTGCGGCTTTGCAGCTATTGTTACCAGTAAACCCCTTACAAGGCTTGTGGGCCAACAGACATTAACTTCAAGGCTGTCATTGCGATAGCACGAATGAGGAAGAGCCCCCAAGAATCATGAGAACTGACTCTCACACCAAATACTCTGCGTTAAAAAAAAAAAAAAAAGGTTGGAATAGAACTGCCTCCTGTGATCTTCTCTGCATTGAAGGATCTCAGCTATTACTGGCAACAGGCGATACCAAAGCTGAAGCTTGCATGCTTGTGCAAATACAGTGGCCCAGTGTACACTGCAAGGGGAGCTCAGAAAGAGCTGGAGCCTCCAGGGACTCTGAGGCGAGCCTGTTGCTTGGGCTCGAGCCCACCGAGCAGTCCAAGCAGGACAGAGATAGCAACAGTCAGGTTTTCCAATAGCATGCCGAGGCATGCTCTTCCACAATCTCCTCTCCTGCATTTGGCTTAGTCACACCAGGGTCTTGGCTACGCTTGCAAGTGTGCATTAAGTCACCACTCAAGCACCAGGCATTTGTTGGCTTGCTGTTAATTATGAATGGCGTTACCTGTAAAACATTCACAGAAGGTTCCATGTGGGTAGAAAAGCATAAATAACTATGTATTAAGGGATAATGTTATTTGTACAAATATACAGGAAATTAAGAACAGCTGGACTGTAAAATACTTCTTTGTATACAGTGTTTTTAATAAGAGTTCCATCAATTCCCTGGACTTCACTGTTCAGCAAAGCCTCAGTACCAAAGAACTGGCTTTTAGGTGGTGTTTTCTTGGAATCAAAGCTAGCTAAAGCATTCATGCTAACAGCAGGATTTTCACAGGCTTTACTCGTTTTAGTTTTTTTTAGACAGTTAATTCGCTTTAAAAACAGCCTGTGATATTTTTAAAAAAAGCAATAAATCATGCAACAGATTTGTGCAAGAGCTTGATTCTGCACCTCATGTTTATCCTGTAGCTTAGGCTCTCATTGGGCAAGATTCAGAAGCACCTCACTTTAGATACAGTTGATCTCAGGCTAGCAACATAGAGCCTGAAACACTATGTTAGCTCAGAATCTCACATTTACTGGTCTCAATGGGACTGTGAGCATCTTTAAAAGATCACCCTGCCTGCTGGATGCAATTTTTGTGAACACTGCACAGCAATGTGAAAAAAAAAAAAAAATCTTGAAGTTTTGTATGTGGTACGTAGGTATTTGCCTGCAGTGGTGGTGCTGGGGCATTTGCAGTTTCAGCAAGATCACATTCTGCACTTACAGAGAAGAACTTTATGTCTGCGTATTTCAAACCAAATAGTCTATTGCAAATATTTCTGGACTCCTAAGACTGGGAAGTCCATGTTTTCCTTGCAAATAGAGCCTAACCTCGCCCAGAGATGACTTGACAGTACAACTGCCATTCCAAGATTTTCAAACCGAGACTTGGCCACACTCCAAAAATTTGGAAAAAGATTTTTTTGGATGCCATCAACCCAGAGATGTTTTGGAACGTGCTAATAATTCCCAGCAGAAAGTGGCCAGGTTTGGCTCCTAGTGACTAATGAAGCTGTCATACACCATTCCTTCCTGCTGTTTAATAAAGCTTTCGAAAGAGCTCTTTATGGAGATGAATAGTATAGTAGTGCTGCAGCTGAGGAACTGGCATGCTGTCAAAGAAAACAGAGGCCAGTTTACTATGCATGGCACTGTATTTTTCATTATACTTCACAAAGACTTGTTATTAACTGAAAATTAATTCATCATTAGGGGATAGATATTATTTAATAAATAGTTCAGTACTGTTTTGAGACTTTATTCCAATAGTCAGATGTCATTATAGCAGCAAAATTACCTGTTACTCTGGATGTTGATACAATCTTCACTGTTTCTTAGATCCTGAATTTCAGGGGATTATATCAGCCCTACCAGCAAAATTAATTGAGATGGAAATGCAGTTCATTCTTTCCACTTTCTCCTCAGTGACATATATATGCACACATGCTGTATATAGCATACAGTTAATAAAGGTGGCAATTCAGCCAACCCAATGATGAAAGCAACAGAGACACGACAGCTCCTACATTCAGATCCAGATCTCAGCTTCTCCTCTGTTGGTGGAGTGATGTAATCTCAAGTCACACATGTGATTTTTATATTCCTCAATTGACTCACTGGTCATCTCAGGTAATTGTGGGGGGCACAGCAATATTACAGCTGTGCAGAACACTCTCATCAAACATTAGTCCCAGCCTATAAAAACTTACTGGATGTTTTTTCCACACAGGTGGAAGTCCACAAGACTTCGACCTCAATGCTGTGTCCAGGCCTGTCTCAGGTGAGTTCACATATTTATGAACTCTGTGGTACTCTGTGATACACCTCTACTCCCTTTTACTCTTGTTGTGAAGCATCTGGGAAAATCAAATGCTCTCTATAGCCTTACAAGCCATCTTCACCACATGCTTTCAGATGTAAAGCAGGGAGACAAGAGACTGACATATCTTATCAGCTCTCCACACAGAGCTCCATCAACATCAGCCAGAGCCCGAGATGAGTCCAAATAGGTTGCAGTGCATGCATTTGAACACAGTTGGCTTTCAGAAGCTTTGGGGAGAGATCACAGGCCTTATCTGTGCAGGGAAGTCTAGATGAAATAATGCAGTTAGCTTGCTTTGAAGTACCTTGGGTTTGCACGAAACCTACTTTAACTGTCTCGAACATCTGCCAGTATCAGAGGTGGTATTACATAGGTCTAGCTTGTCATTTCTACGTTCAGTGATGCAAGAGGGTGAATCACCTCTGACTACCTTAAATCAGTATAACTTACGTAGTTCTGCATTTGGAGAGTTAACTACTGACTGATCCAGGGAAGCATCCCATCCTGCACAAAGCTTCACTCCCCACTTTTTCTTACGCTGCATTCATTTATCCTTATTGAAAGGGGCAGGGCTGAAGGACTAGAAATCAGCTAGAAGGTCCATCATTCTCTCATGACATACTCTTTTTGCTACTGCCATTTTTAAACTGCTGGCCTAGAGGTCTCGGGGCCAGATACCAGACAGCTATATGTATTTGGAGCCACACAGACAGATAAGTTTGGCTCAGTCGTTTCATGCTGCTTTTGATGCTGAAACCAGCTAATTGGAAAGGAATAGCAGGAGAACTGAAATCAGGCAGTTTCTTCTGTGAAACATCTCTCCAGCAACTTCACTCAGTAAAGTGTTATTTCTGGCTTCCATCAACTGGCAAGTGGCAATTTAGATAGAGTACTTGAAATGACCAAGGCCACCTTCCTAAAAAACTGTAGAGTACTCACACCAGAACTAACATGTCAAAAAGCCTTCAAAGGCTACATGTCTTCTGCCAAACCTAGATACCTAACAAGCAGAAATCTAACGCCTGGAATAAGGGATCCCTGAACCTGTTCGATGGAAAGAGGGAGGTCTGCATCCTCCTCAGAACCTGCAAGGACCAGTTTTTTATTTGTTTGGTTTTTGTTTGTTTGTTTGTTTGTTTTTTCAAGTGGGCTTGAATCAAAGCACAGGATCATTTTGCAACTTCCAGCATGTGTTGAAGCCTTCAGGCTTCACAAAAGCCCAGAAAACAGAAAGATGCAGATGTTCTTTTGTTCATTGTTAGAAGGCAAAATACTTTGTACATTAGGGAAAACATTGATAGAAGTAACATTTCTGGTCAACAAGGCTTTTAAGCAGTTCTGCTGTCTAAAGAATATCCTTGTAACTGGTTAGTCCACAGAGTGGATCATAAAAACAAACAAGAACCAATAACACCAAACATCAATGGCCAGCCAACCAACTCTGCATATTATCTACCAGCATCCCTGCAATACAGTCCATTAATATCCCAGTTTATGTTGTAACATGGGTATTTCCCAGCATTTTATAGTGTGTAGACAATGTCTTAGTAAAAACCCCTGGTTCGTGGAAATCTCCCATCCTGTTTGCACAGACCATATCTCTATTCACAATCCCAGTACATCTTTTTGGCAACCAGACCAGTGTCCTACACGGATAAGTAATATTTGGAAAGAGTCCATAAATTTTCAATTGTCTGTAATGCAGTTGACAGCTGGAAACATGCAGACAAGCCAGTTAAAGAGAGACCATCAGCAAGTGCTGCCTGCCAGAATTTCAGGGTTGTTGATGTAATGATCTCAGTACCCGCAAACTAAACAGGGTGCTGCTGGATAAAACTTCCCCTGGAGGCTTGTGGGCACTGCTAAACACAGCGATTTCCCTAGATAAGCATTTTTCCCTTCGCACCAAATCCAAGCCACCCAGTGCGATGGCAGATGACACTACCATCGCAGGTTCTGCCTTTGGACTGAAGCCTAACCCTTTGATTGCTGGAGGCCGTGACACTCTGGTCATTAGGGCACTGGGCTAGATCCTATTCTGGCTGAATTTCAGCTTCAAGAGTATGATTTGGAAGGGGAAATTTTATGTTAGCAACATCACAAGTGCTCACAACACTCATGCAATATTCTGATACATGACAGAAAGCTCTCTTCTGTAACAAATCTTCACAGGAGGTGCAGTCATTTATTTTTATCTCAGTCTTCTCTTACAGCTGTGATACTCAGCTGATGTGAAAACATTTGAATTTCATCTGGGGAAAACACACTGAGGAAGCACAGCATTACACATGTTTTAAAGGGATAGTCTGAGAAAAGCGATGGCTAGAAGAAAGATAATTGCTTCTAATGAAGCTTGGCTGGGATATTTGAAACGATCCATGCACTTCAGTGCATTAGAGTTTCTTTGGATCTAACCTTTCCATTGGAAGTTGTGCAAACAAGATGAAAAGTGTTCAGTATTTCATGTAGTCTTGCTGGGTAGTTGGAGAGGATGCTAAAAGCCCAAGGTGGGTTTTGACCAACAAGAATAGCCACAAGAAATTAAAAGGCAAGGAAATTCTCATTCTACATTTCTGTCTCAAACCTAGTGTCACCGCTGCCGTCAGCTCCTCTGCTGAGGAGAAATGCCCAAGAAGTCCATCTGAGCTGCTCCTTGCTTGTCCCCCAAAGCACTGGAGACAGTAACGGCAGCATCACATATTTCACTGTGAGGTCTCCATGAACTTTGAACTGCAGAACTGAGAACCAGAACCTCCATTTCACACAGGAAGAAGACTGAAGCACAGAGAGGTTTCAGCCCATGTTATTAAGCAGGTTTTATACCGACCCAAGATAAGCATGCAAGTTTGAGGCACCTAGGATCTCCTTGGCCTCATTTCATACCAAAATCGAAGTCCAAGCCGCTTCAGGTATATTTTTTTTCCTGAGTGTTTTTTCAGCTCCTCCAAGAACTTGACAAAACAAAACAGAAACAAACACTCAAAATTTAAGTGAGTTTCAAGTTCATGTCTGAGCCATGGACAGAGATACAAGCAGAGTTCAAAGGCTGTCCACACGATGAAAGGAAGGGATACGCCCCAGGCTTCAGGGGTGGCAACATTTCACTACCCCATCACCGTGTTCTTTGGGCACCAGCAAGCTATTATCAGACATCTTTCCTATCCAAAAATGAATTATGTTGCCTTGTGGTCTCTGATCAGAAAGGATACTTTTAGAGAGGGTAGCCTGCTGCAGTGCTATTAGAAAGATGAAACCTGTCCCCCAGCCCACACCAGACCCACATTTAGAAGATTTGTTACATGCAGTGGACTGTGCCTTCAGGTGGTGTAGATTCGTATTGCTGCATGGAAGCCAGGAGAGTCACATTACAGCACCCAAGGGTCTGACCCATTCATTATAAGGTGATTATACGCACTGCCAGTGTTTAGCAGAGCAGCTATACATGTTTTCTACTAAGAGCATGATTGTTATTTTTTCCTAGAAGATCATCGCTTTCAACTTTAGACCTTCCTAATCCCTTGACAGATGCTTTAACCACAAGTTTGCTTTCATGCCGCAAGACATGCAAGTGACCACCAATTTCAGTTTCATCCCCAGAGTTTACATTATGGGCTGTTTGCCCGCATTGGAAAGAATGCCTGACATCAGGATTAAATCAACTTCGAGTACTTCAGTAGCTGGCAAGTCAGCTGTGCTTCCCTTCTCCACCAGTTTGTCAGATCTGGCTGAAATCCCACCCTCTCCCCCTTATGAATTGCATCCTGCACACAGGTATGCTTACAAGGTATCTATTTTTTAAACTTTGAGCACTAGTTAACTAACATTGGAAGAAACGAAGTACAGAAAGGAGAAGTAGTCCTAAACATTTGGATGAAGAAATCCCACATTGTTTAATTTTTTCTTAACTTTCCAGGACAAAATCATGTGCATGTTAGGGAAAGACAAGTTAATTCCATATGAAGATAGGCCTTCACTTCCAAAGGAGAGAACTGCTTTGCTACTGAATAGCTACAGGGTTAACATCATTGCTTTACAGACTTCAGGTATCACACAACTATAGCTTATAACAATAGCGAACACCATCCTACACATCACACTCAGGGGAAGAGCAGTAAACTGATAAAAGTGCAAGCATCAAAAGAGCTGATAAAAGGAAAAACACTGAACAACATTTCATCAGATGGTTTCCATCTCAGTGCTCCAAGGGTACTTAAAGCAGTAGTTTAGCCATGTGCAGTCCTTAGAAGTCAGTTGTTACATTGCAGCCCTGGAGATGAGCTGGATATAACTTTGCAGAAGTCACCAGCTACAGCCCGGTGGATAATGCAACACTGCCTCACTTCAGTGCAAGAGAATATATTTAAATTTAGAGGTATATATAAAAGCTAGATGGACTGGGATGTGAAAACACATGTTTTGCAAATAAATCACACTTCCTTCACTTATGAGACTTTTTTTTGTGTCTGTGGATGAAAACAGAGATAGAGAGACTGCTTTTTTAATGACAGGATTTATTTGGGAAGAGATTTTGTAATCAGGATTAGCTATTTAAGATCCATAAATCAAAGGACTGATTCCATGCAACAAGTCCAGGATAGCTAATTTCAGACTATGTAGCCTTTTGAGATAATACCTCCTCATAGCACTTAGCATCTAGACATATCAAAGCATTAAACTGCTCTAATTAACCTTGGGTACCTCCTACTTCGCACAGGTGGCTCCAGAAGAGGGGAGTTCAAGCCAGAATCATGGCAGGTGAAGTACGTCCCAGCACAGAGTGTTCTGTGCCACTGTGGGCATTAATGTTAACTTCCATTACAGATGAAAAAGCTGGGTTCCCTCAGGGGTTGCTGAGAGTGTTCAGCCTCTCTGAGGAGATACCAAAGACTCCAGCAAGACACTAAGCCCAGTGATATCCAGAAAACTCAACACCTCTTCATTTTCAATCCCCAGAGTGACAAGATGACTGGGGCAGAGATGAAAAGCCAGAATCCAGAAGGGCCTGTTCATCATTACACAGAGCCTTCTTGCAGATAAAAGTTGGTGGGAAAATTCAGCTGTATCAAAACAAACAGCCCATCTCCCACAATTTAACTGCCATTCTTCCATGCAAACACATTGACTCCTTACAAGCATTTTGATTGCAAACTACCACACACTGCCTCCTCTGCAGCAGATAATTTGTAAGTTTGTTCCCTAAAAATCCATCCTGGTTCTACATGAACAACATCATCTGCTAAGAGCAGTTACTCTGAATCGATTTGAAGAACTGTAATAAGCAGGCCTAGGAGAAAGTGAACGTTGTCTGCCATATTATCTCCTTTTTCAGCGGAGCTGACAGGACAGCTGCCTGTTATTACAGTGCACCCCAGGAAATGCTTAGCTGCCAAAGAGCCCAGAGCCAGCGAGGGATTAGCAGGCAAACAGAATTCGCGCACCTGGGAGTCACGCAGTTAGATGTGCCATCTTCGTAGGATACAATACTTAAATCTCATTTATAAAGAAACAAAACCAAACAGAAATGACTTAATGTCATGGTAATTATGATAAGTATTGGAATGATTTTGCAGTTTTGTGACTAGATTAAGTGGAAGTAGTTTTCATTTAATTGCAGTTATCTGTTGAAGGACTTATATAACTGTCATAAATGTAATCCTCTCCATTGCATGTTTAAACTGTTCTTAAATAATGCAGGATCAATACCATGTTAAGTGACCAGAAGCCTGATGGCTCTAGGGATGTATAATGTGGATGGTGCATAGGACTTAATGATTTCATGTGCCCTGTGTAATACAAAACATTAATTTCCTTCACTGATACCTTTCTAAAAGGAAAGTTTCTGCTAGACAGCCCTTTCCTTCTCCCACCACTGCATTCGTGCTTCACAGGCATGCTCTCACAAGCTGCTGGAAAAGTTTCTCCACTCCTAGACCAGCGCGTGTTGGGCTGGGGTGATGCCTGGTGCCACCCCCTTGTACACGGGGAGGAGGACTGGAGAGCAGCCACCTCACGGAGCTGAGCCATGCTCCAGGCAACACCCTTACCCCATTTTCCATGGACCCCACTGCCACCAGTTTTAAGTGGAATCAGGTTTGTTTCCGCTACCTCCACATAAAAACACCAGCAGCAATATTGTCAGCCTAAGGTTTCTTTTCTGTCACCAGGGTGGATGATACATATCCCACCCAGCGGCAATGAACTTCTAACAAAGCTGCTGCACAGCCCACTAAGAAGTACTGTACAAACCTCAGTGTGTGCTAGGGGTTAGACAGTCCAGGAGAGTTCAGCTGGGGACTTTTTCCTTCTAGTTATGTATGTACTTATGCCAAGGCAAACAAGTTAGTAGAAGAGTCACTGGAATATTTAAGAATTTGATAAATTAATTCTGTTTGTATTTTAGGAATACCTTTTCAGCAGACTTATGGGCAAATGCTTTAAGAAGTTTCAGGAATCAAATAAGCTCTGAAGCTGCTGAAGAAGAGCTGTCACACCCTAGGAAACAGGAGCAGAGAATAGCTGGAGAGAACACCAGAGTTACTGTGACTGTGGCTGCAGAAAGGGTGGCTTTCAAAACAGAGCCACCACCAACCTGTCAAGGTAGCAGCTATATCGTCAATACTAAGATTATACATCAGAGGAACTCCTGGGAATAAACCTGTAGGAGAAAGCACAGTGCATTTCAACCTAATACAAGCTTTTCCCAACCAAAACCACCAATGTGTTCAGTCACTGACTCAAAGAAAATCAGAAGCAGAAAACAGACTGTGATGGATCTACCATAACAGTACACAGGACTGTTCTGAGAAAAAGAAGTGGCTGTGCAATCACAGTAACAGCTCAAGGTTTGGAAATGGAAGTTAACAGACTATGGTCTTTCCTCTATTTTTTAAGTATTAGTTAGCCATAAGAAAGTTTTATTATATTTACATCATTTCAAGCTTACTATTGTTGTCATAAATTAAGAACTGCTGTCTACTGGGATCCAGCTGCTTGCTGCACTGCTGAGAATCCAGGGTTAGAAATAAAGGTGTGTATTTTCCTATCATGCCATCTGCCCTCCCACCCCCTTGTTACTCCATAACCTGACAGGCGTCCCATCTGCTCCCACCTATTTTATATGATAGTTGACAACAGAAATCTTCCAGAGAACACAGTTCTGGAGTTCTGCGGATCTGCTAACTCAGAGGCAACTACCTCCCTACTATGGGGGTGGGAGACCTTGAGGTCATATGCACACAGGGGGTAACAGCAGTGGAGAGCTGCAGCCCATGAAAAATGCATTTACATCTATTGGCCTTCCCTGGAAACTCAAACAAGTAAAATGAGTGGTAGCAGTTCACAAAACTTCATCAGTCCCATGAGGATGTTACAAGCAGCCTCCTCTCTTCATGAATCCCTAGTGTTCAATTCCTTTCCAGTTTTCTTGCCCGGACAAAATATTGAAAAAACAGAAAACTTGAGTCTAAAAATAACTGTTTCCCAGTCTCTTAATCCCACTAAGAAATTTCCCAACTGTAACCTCTTCCTTATGCAGTGTAGCATGACTAAAGCAAATGCACTCCAGTGTTCACAGATAAAACAAACAAAAAAAACACTAATTTTATTCCTAAGTCAGACTTGGTTTCAGTGTAACATAGTTGCAATGTACAATTTTCCCCATGTACCTATTGCTCACTCTTAAAAACAGAAACGACCACAAATCAATGAAAGTAATAGTTGCCCAAATGCTTTATAAAAGTGAAAGAGTTTTTCCCAATTAAAAAAATACAGAAAAGTCAAAGTAGATTACTATTCATTCTGAATGGAGATTGTACAACAAAACCACTGTATCAGTTTTTCTTTCACCATTTCCAAAGTATAATCACGAGCCATACCATCAATCATTAGATAAAAGCCCTCACACACGTAGGCTTTCAGTAACTTTTTTTTTCCCCCTTCCTTGGTTTCACTTTGTAAAGTCTCTCTCACGAAGCCTTGTGGGAACAGAAGATTGACAGAAATCCCAAACTCATTAGAAATCAGCTCAAGCAGTGATTATAGGGTGCTGATCTGCCCACTATCTCTCTCTTCATTTCTCCATTTCCAGCAACCAGCCTCCTGCATGCCGCCTTCAGGAAAGAGCTCCAGACTGCACCAGTCACTCTGTTTGCATACAGCGCTGATGAAGCCAGGATTTACCTTTTCTGAACCCATCACTCCTCTGCACTATTCTATCACAGACATAATCTGGAGTAAAAGCTCCCTCTGGAAAAAAAAAAAAAAAAGCTGCATAGGCTTCTTTAAGTCAAGCAGCAAGTTCGATGGTAAATAAAGGATCATATTTCTGAAATTATTCATGCAATAGAATACGGAAACAGTCGTAAAAGTAGGCACAAAACACAAGCCTTTTACCATTCCAGGACAAATGCACAGCTCCATGTCTTGTTGCCTCATCAACTTTTCCTGTATTGCCTGAGGAACACTGAATATTCTTCTGTGCATTCTGAAATGTTGGAGAGTGAATATATTGGGGGTGGCTTATAAACAAGTATCTGTGGCACCCTCCATGCAAGTGGGATACGCAGACTTCAACCTGTGCTACGCATAAGGTGTTTGAACATCTGTTTCCAGACACTTACTCTAGCTTTTAAGATGAAACTGGAAAGCCATGGTGATGCTGTTAGAACATCCTACAGGTGGCATATTAACAGCAGTCCAGGAGCAGCAGAAGTGGCCTTGGAAAAGAGTAGCCTACAAAGGAGGGACATTATGCAGAAGACTACATGTAGTCAGAGGAAAGGCCACAGCTGCTTTGCATTTTGGAGAAACAGGTGGCCTTTTGCATTATTTCCATTATTATTGCCGCCCCCCCAGTTTCTTATATTGTTTCTGTCACCATAAAACTCCTTAGTCTGGATTTTCAAGGACTCGTAGTATGTCTCCAGTCAGGGAGAGACACGCAAGGCAGCCTGACATAAACTGAGGTCCTGGCAGCTGACAAGCCACCACAACACAGCATCCTGATGGCACAGGCACCTGAGCCACTGTGCTTGAACACTGAGTGCCTCCCTACAGCCCATGCCACCATCTGGTGTCGTGGGTACTCCCAAGGACTGTCACTAACCGAGACCAAAACCTTCACCTACTCAGAGTCACTTGTTGCTGATTCCTGATCTGGTAATCCTTGTCTCCCCTCTCTCATTCTGCTTTTCTAATTGCATCTACAGTGGATGCTGGTCCCCTTCTAAAGCGGCTAAAAATCAAAATCTTTAGTCCTGAAGCTGTTCAGGGAGAATATCATGGCAACTGCATTCCTGGATGTCCTTCCACTAACTTCAGATGGCTTTCCAACACACTAACTCAGTTCATGCTACTAGGCAGGAAACATCTGTTTCTCTTTGCTTAACCAGGTTTTCCTTACAAAGTGGTCCTGAACATGCAGTCCTGGGTCAGTTTGGACATATACTAGCAGATGAGATATTTTTAATGTATTATATAAGTTGGAAGTGAATTATACTGGAATAACTTCAGGAGGTCCACCTAGAAATTGTTCTCTTAACACACATGGAAGTAATTTATTTCAAAAATAGGAGAATCTGAGTACATTTGCACAGTTTGGGGTTTTTTTTGAAGGGCCTTTTTCTGCCTAATATTCCCAAGTTGGTGTTTACCTAAGAATTACTCACTAGTCAGATGCACACTGTGCTTGAGAGCACAACTACTTATGTTTTGATATGGGAAATTAATTCCCTTTTCTCCCCAGTGGTGAATTTGCCTAACGTATACAGAGGCATACGTCTGGAGAAAGGAAGCCTTTTACTTCAAGCAATAGAATTCACACAAATGCATGGACAGTAGGTGACAAGTTGCACTAGATATCCCCATGGATTATTTTACCCCGTGCTTATAGGTAAGACCAATATATAATCACTACTTTTTGCAGTATTGACACTCATTGGGTAAAGTTTCAAGCAGTGTAAAACAAGACCATTAAAACATACTTTGAAAAGTAACTTTTAGGACCTTAAACTACCTAGTGTCTTTAAAAATAATCAACTAGAAGAGAAACTTGAGCGCTAAATTATGTTGTGACCTAGATACATATACATACTGCAGTGAAATTTCCATTGGTTTGCACCAACTTAAATACTTAAATGACCAAGTTAACGCTTAAATGATCCAGAATTGAAAGTGTTTCTTTCATAGATGTACTTCACAGAAAACACCCATTTACCTTCTGAAGAATTCCTTTTCCTTTATTTTTTCAAGTATCACAAAGCAGCGAGCTCACAGACAGTGACTAGAGATGCTACCAGATTATGTTCACAATTATTGAGGGAAAATAAAAAGATACTCTCAGGGATGTGAAAGTTAAAAAGACACCATCCTAAAACCAGGCGGTACATACTCTTTATTTTCCTCTGATAAAGGAGGGTAAGGCACCTGTCCACACCACCAGTCAGACTATTTCTGGACCAATGTTAAAATCAGATAGCTGCTATCATTTCCAGAAACACTTCAGCTTACACAGGTGCTGCTCCTGGAAAAGCTCCTAGTATGAAAAGGTGTCAATAAGTCAGTGGAACAAATATCGGGAGTTCAATACCAATTTTGTGTTCTATTGTGAAAAGAAGAGAAGACAAAATTACACGGTCACAAGCCACTGAGAATTAAGGGATCGGCAGAAAATATTCCTTTCTAAGGCCATATAATTCCATACATAGAAAACTGGCAGTAATCTCTTAAAGTCAATAGAAGTATTTCTCACTATTCAGTATTTAAGATAAAATACTTGTATATAAGCTACCTTGTGACTTCCTGTACAAACACACATTTTGCCCTTCTCTTTTTCCAAAGTAGACGCACCAATACACAGAGGTAGTAAGAGGAAAAAAAAAGACCACAGGACAAGAGACTTAGGTATTTTGAAAGAAAAAAAAAATCCTTCTTCCCTTATCAGAATTTCTCAATAAACTTCCTGCACTTCACTACCAGGGTTAAATTTTTCAAACTGGTAGGATTAGCAGTCAGCTGACACTGTTGTGGTATCTGAACCCATGGCCATCTCCATACTGTCAATGCCATAAAAACTGAGTGTATCAAACACCTTTTGGTTAACACACAAAAGGAGGCAACCAGGTCTTTAATGCACCTTTCTGACTTTCTCTGATCCTTTGTATTCATGATTGAGCATGGCATATGGGTCTTCCACAAAACCGCCCATGGCAGCTCTTTATTTTGGTGTTCAGTAACTCCCCCAAACCAAAGCCATTTCTCAGGACATGCTTAGCTCTGCTGCATTCACACAAATACCATGCCCTTAAGAACAGTTAACTCCTACAATCAAACATGCCCTACTTTCTTTTCTTAAAGAAAAAAAAACAAAAACAAAAACAAGGACAGAAGAAAACCAGAAGTCAAATACCAAAGGTGCACAGCTCCTTCTCCCCTGCATCAGACCAGTGAACCACAGGAGCATTGCTCTTTGCAGTTCACCCACTTCCCACCTCCAAGGCAGGTGGACACCAGCCTGACCCTACAGCAGGACAGGCCTGCAGTTTTGTCAATTCAGCTGGCATCCAGGTGTAATAGCACCTTAACTGCACTTTGTGACCCCCTAAAAGCTCTCCCTGTGGCTCTTACACAACAGCCTCCCTGGGTTCTAGCCTTCAAGAATGAAGGACTCAGGGAGAGCTGGGGAGCCTGTCCGCAGATGAAGGTTAACCTATCTTTATTTTTACAAAGCTAAACAGACAAAGACATCAGTTGCAGCTGCAGATGTACGCATAGTTCTGGATAAGCAAAGCTTCTTCACATAACTGGCCCTGCAGCATCCCATATCCTGGCCAAGATTTCCACTGAGCAAGGATATAAAACCATGCAACAAATTCGTCCATATTCTAAATCAGCAGAGCACAAGCCATTTCTCATGCAGAATCATTTAGAAGCTCAATGCACCCATTGCATTCAATCTGTGTTTACAGTCTTGATTTTTAATCCACGGTATCATGGCCTCCCTCCAGTGCATGAGATGCACTTTCTAGCAGTACAGCAGAACCCCATGCTGTCATAAGTGAGATAAGTGCAAGAGCAAAGATAGTCATAGTCAAAGCTACTGAATACTGCTAGGAACACTGGATTTTGTCTCTGCTCGAAAGTCCTGACATGAAACAAGATTTCACACTAAAAAGCTTAAAGTATTTTTAAAAGTGTTCTAAGCAAGGATGAAGTAGAAAATAAACAGTATATGGTCATAAATCACTAGAGAGCACCACAGCATGTATGCACTTAGAAGCCAAATTACAGCCATACAGGCAATTTTAAGTCAATCTTCTGACTGCTTGGCTCTGCAGTTTTAACATAGCTCTTTCAACTCGCATTTTACACAACTTAAACCACATAAAATATATTGATAATCAGGCAGCAGTTCTTCCAGTTTTGTTCAGATAAAGTTCAATTGTGACCAAAAGCTTGCTAAAGCAAACTGAAGTAGTAAAAATGTTTGCAAGTTAACCTCCTAAGTGAATGCGCCATGTGTGTCTGATTACAAGTCAGCATATACACCTCACAATAAAACCCAGCCCTTAACCTGTACCTTTTCTGCTGCAGATGTGACAAATCCCTTTCAGCTTTCTGAAAAAGAAGTGGTGCTTAGGACCAAGGTGTTTTCACATCATCAGTGTGACACTCATGGCTTTGGCAGTAGGTACCAGTGTACGAGGTCAGAAACCAAGCACAGGGGAGAAAGAAAAACCACCCTTACCACCTGCTATTTAAAACCTCAGCCCATCCCCGAAGCAGCTGTAGAAATGTCTGTAATTACCTCATAAAGCAGAAGCAGCTGGGTTCAGTTCCCGAGTCATCTTTACAAAGCAAACACAGAGAGGGAGGGTCTTAGGGTCTTATATAATGAAGTGGGGTTGGTGGGAGAACAAGTGATGCTGGAGGAAGGTGTGGAGTTGAAAGGCTGTCAGTGTGATAGCTGGACAATCTGTCTAAAAGGCCAGCCCTGTAGTTAGTTACTAAAGGGTTGGGGGAGAGTACCCTCAGTTAAAAAAAAAAAAAAAGTGTATTATCACAGCAGAAGATACTGAATTTAAATGTGTGAGCAAGACATGGTTTCTTTGGGAAACACCAGCAAGAGCCTGGTGCTAGTCATGACTGCGGAAAGCCAGTCTGGAGGTGGATCTACGTATTTTGTTTATTCCATCTGCTTCTTCCAGGGCACCCTGCAGATGAGGAGATAAGAAAAGATCAGAGGAATTTTTTCTACCTGCCCTTTATCTTCCCAGCACACAGTCATATATCTGTAGTTGCCATGTGTATGGTTAATAATGGGGCTTAGAAGAAAGGGAATGGGTTGAGATGAAAAGAATTGCTTAGCAAAGTGTTATGAATGTTCGTTTTCTTTTTCTGTTTCTTGGTTATGTGTAGGGAGTGACCTTGCCTGTATAATGATCTATTCACAAGTTTGTCACTGGAAATATCATTTGTACAAAGAACATTTATATATTTGCATGTACACTCTTGTAGGGTGGCTGACCAGGTAATTGTAAAACCACTGCAAGCTCACAGCATTACGACCCATTCAGGGCCATATGATAGCACAGTCATATATATGCAGATAACAGTGGGATTCTGTTTTAAAAAGTGAGAAGCGTTTTTCCTTTTATTTTTAATAGACTATTTTGCGTAATCCTTATTCTTTGCCCGTGGTAAGTATGCATTCAACATCTCTATTGTGGCTACGCTTTCATAAGGAGAACTAATCTTATGGAATCATTTAACAAAGCAGATGACATGAAGGTGCTCTCTTACGGGAGAAGACAAGTCATTTCCTGCTTCACATAAAATGAATAGGGAAAAATAATATCGTGGCCAAGAGGCAAAAAGAATCAAATCTCAGTTTGTATGCATGATTCACGATTCATTCTTAGGGTGATGAATGAAGCAGCACACTTCCCGATATGCAAGTCTTTCCTCCATGTACTTGGTTTTGCATCGTTTGTAGAGTCAAAACGATTAAAAAGTACTTCACCCTCATGCTCCCTGTAGGAATTCAGATGCTCAAGTAACTCTATCCTTTCTGGAACACATTAGTTTCACAACAAGTAATCAGGAAATGAAGACACTGAGTAATCCAGGGAGCAATGCAACACTTCTCATTGCTGGATGGGATACATGGCCTCGAATTGAAATAAAAATATTCTACCTCTCTGTCCAAAACTATTTTCTAAAATGTTGTAGATGTACACTTGCAAGAGTTAAAAGAGACATCTCCAAAAAGAGTTTCAAACAGCTCACAGTAATTATATAGTGCTTACTAGGAAGAGAAAGCTAAAGATCATATGAACTGTTATGGGTAATTTTCCCATCTTTTATCTCCATAGAGTATTCCTCATTTCCACTAGGCAAGGAAAAAATATTCATCTACTAATATATCCTATAGATTCATGCCATAGTTGGTGCTCTTCAACTATAATCAGCTGTATAGCACATTTTACAAAGAGACAGGGAAGTACATGCAAATCTGACCGAGTGTCTTCATTTAAAATGCCACTGTCAAACTCAGGTCACTCGGTCCTTTATGGAAGAAGATGAACTCAGGAGATCTATTTTCTATTCTTTGGCTTGATACAGCTGTTAGTGCTGTTGCTAAAAGCCGGTATTCATTTTTGAAGATAAGCTGCCCACATGTCTTTCTGGGGTTAGCCAGATGGTCATAGCACACTACTGATGCACAACTGCAGTGTTAGTACAGGCTGAGTGGAACTAATGAGTGGAAGCGTGGGTGGGATGCTCAATGGCTTAAACATTTGTTTCTTTTTTCTTCTTTAGATGATACTGGTGGTCCATGCAGGCTAGCAACCTTTAACTTCCATTAAGGTTGTAGGTGTAGGATTCACCATTTTTTTCTTAATGTGTGGATACTAATGAGAGCTTGCCTCATCATACATCACCATCAGATATGCCATACTCATAACTACCTAAACCACATCTAAAAGTATATTTTGTACTTCACACAAAAGTAAAATCATGCTAAGATTTCTCATATAGTTACTATTAACATATTTATAAAGTTACTTTAGAGGGTAGATACTTTCCCAGATGGTATTGCAAAACATCATTTAACAAGGATATACTGAATATTGATTAAAAATAGCCCTGCATTTAAAACTTAAAAGCTATATCTTATTGGTTAGCTTGGCAATACAGTTAGACAAGAACCCTGCACTGCTTGGAACATTACAGATTCATATCTGATTTTTGCTGCAATTGGTACTTCACTGTTATTTTTTCTAAACTGTGTTACTGTGCATAATGATATTATCAACAGCCTGACAGACAGCAATAGGGAAGGGGACGCAAGAGCTGTCCCAGGAGGGCAAGAGCACAGAACCCCAGCAGTGAAATAAGTGAACAAGAGCCCAAACAATCCAGTTGTTTTCTGTCGGAGGCAGGCTAAAACTGACTCTTCCAAAGAAAACAAACCCAACCTTTCTGTTCCTCCAGCAGTCT
This sequence comes from Nipponia nippon, assembly GCF_047370975.1. Taxonomy (NCBI): domain Eukaryota; kingdom Metazoa; phylum Chordata; class Aves; order Pelecaniformes; family Threskiornithidae; genus Nipponia; species Nipponia nippon. The sequence goes on from NW_028262380.1 coordinate 30,569,193, forward strand.
GCCTTGTCTATACAAAATCTGTTCACATCACACAAAGCTGCATGAAGAGAAAGAAAACCTTCTTTACCCTCAATAAAGGTCCAGGAAATCTATGAAAAAAATTTTCTCCTTCTGGATGTTTTTAGACCCATATAAATCACTATCTTAAACACTTTAAAACTTCAGTCATCTTTTCACCCTAGTACTTCAAAATGGCATCCCACAAATTATCAGTTTAAATATAGAAATACTTACTTAGAAGATACTTTGCGATCATTCATATTTCATTTATTGTACTAAAAATTAAACTGTAACTAAAATCATATGCCTTTCACTTTGCTAGGTATTTCATACTCTTCCACTATTTCTCTTTTAAACTTTGTCACCACTAAGAAAAATAAGGAGAGTTAGACTGATTTCCTAGGAAAACAAACCATGTACAGTCACAGCAGATGGACCTTGGCTTATGGCCTGAACCACAAGGGTTGTATTCTTCATTGCCACTTATAACTTTCAGCTTATGTTTTCCAGAGTCAAATTCCTGAGTTAGACACCATAGTTCCTGCAGAAAATAATGTAACACATTGTAAAGGGAGAGTTAGGAGTACCTGAATGGGACTTGCAACCGCCAGCACGCTGACTGGAGAGAAGCTGAAGACAACACCCTGGGAACACCAGAGAGAGAAGTGTGGTTGCAATTCAGCCCTCTCTGAGACATAGGCTCTACCTTGCAGCTTGAGTTCATCTCCTCCCTCTGAGGCTGAGATTCACAGCCTGGAAATCCTCCTCTAGACACTGGCACCTGGGCAACATTTCTCATTTCAAGTTTGGCAGAAGAAAAGCAGTGGGATGCGGCTCTTCTTTCCTCCCCCAAAGGACACAGATGCAGTCTTATGGCTTAAGCTGATTTCTGAAAAGTAATTTTCCACTTTGATTCCACTCTTTCAGCACGCATGCCCGCCTTATGAGTACAAAACCTGACTTATCAGAGCTGAGCCTGTCTCCTAGCACTCCTTTTGCCTTGCCACTACCCAAGCACATGGAGCACAGAGTGAACCCATTTGCCTCGGTTACCTTTTATTTCCTGTGGCCCCTAAAAAGGAACCCCATAAGTGTGTGTTGTCACCTTCGACTGCTGTAGTAGCGGCAGCATTCATTATCAGTACTGTTCATTAGTAAACCGCTAGTAATGTTAGTCTTTTGTCAGTTGCCAAACTCTTTTATTCAACATGAAGAATATGGCAAAAGCCTGTCTTACATTTACATAAGCAGCAACTCCATTTTACTGTTTGTTTTTTCCTCTACAGGCAAAATAGCTTCCAAACCATTCCTAGAGTTGATAGGAGGAGAAAAGTAACTCTTTAAACTTTCAAAAACCAGTATTTTTCTAAAGTTTTCAGTCTCAAGTGAATAGCACTGAAATGCTTGGTATATAACAAAGCAATCACAAGTACAAAGACAAGCAGCTTTGAAAAAATCAAAGCTGTCCGTATGAAACGTTTTCGTCTTAGTTTGGATAACGAAACCCAACAAGAAGTCATTGCAGTGAAGCACTCATTTCTCAAATTCTTGGTAGGATGCCAATACGGGAGAGCAGAGAAATCAGGGTGTCACTGTAAAGTGGGAAGCCATCTGCCCCCACCTCCTACTGGTACAAGGTTTCCTGATGACCACGGAGGTCGGCAGGTCTGCTCATGCAGGCGATGGCCTCGGAAGGTATAGACCCTGCGGTCAGTAAAGCAGCACAGCCTGAAAACTTGAGATACAGCAATAGGTTTTTACATTGTTTCTTATGTTTTCTGTTGAAGTTTCCAATTTTTAGAAGAAAACTTCAGCAAATTCATCCTTCTGGGATCATACTAATGTCAGAGGTGTTATAGCATAAATTATTTCAGTCCTGAGAAGCTAAGTAGCATTGGGCCTTAGTTATTCTAGGTACTAACGGCATTTATTAGTTCCCTGACATGCAGCTAGGTTAGAGTCTTACTCATAAAATATCTGTAACCAACTATCAGGCTTATCTGTAGTCTGTTAAAACAAGCAAAATTAGACGCCCATAAAAACCTACAGACATTATATGGTGTTTCCAAGCCACATTATTTATGATAATCAGCAGCTGTGAAAGCGAAGTCCCTCCGCATAAATACAGAAGGCATCTCTCTTGGCAATTGTTCATCAGACCGGACTCTGGAGTCAGCAGAGGATCGAATGCCAATGACGAACCACACAGCAGCCCGCTTGTGTGCCTGTGCCGTGGGGAAAGGCGGGCACAGCCCTGACTTTTAAACAAGGACTCATAAACAGAGCCAAGATGCTGAAAGCCATCATTATAAAGCCTGAAACAAAATGAAACAACAACAACAACAAACAGTTGGGTAACCTTTTTGAAGTGGATGTGCTCCTCTTTCACTGTTTTCTGAATCTCCTTAAATTTTGATTGGCTTTAGATTTGAAAGCAATTGGCAGACGGTCAAAATTTAAAATTGATGAAGTACAATCAGTCTGTTCATGGGACACTTGGAAAAGAAAATAATGATCTTTCAGACAAAAATGTTCTGAGGAAGCTAAGCCACCATGTCAACAGATAAGAAAGCAAACAGTGGTACTGAAATGGCTGGAGCAAACGGTATTTAAAAGAAAGTTTTGTCCTGGAGGAGTTGTGGCAAATTTAGAGGGCTCTGTACTTGGTGATCTTTAGGATATCCTTCTATGCTTCCAGGACATGCTGGCAGTATAGCAAGGTCCAGGAGGTCATACCTAATTTGTATTAATCGCATTAGTCCAGAGGGGTGACCTGAAAAACTGCAGTTCATAGCATGAAGTAATGACATGCCCTATATTGATCCAAAAATTAAAAAATGCCAGCCCCATGTAGCATAGTCTAAAAAGATACCCCCAAACAAAAAGAGCCTACAAAATACTGTTGAAGTACCTTTGACCCGTGGACAAATCTAAGAAAGCATACAAAATATATGCAAGCTAACCTAGCTAACCTCTCCTTGGCAAGATGTGGGGCAATGCTGTATCACTTTGTGCCTATCACTTACTCTTCTCCCTGCAGAAAAAGCAACGAACGTAACGGGACAGCTGCTGGGTTCTGGCTCAGCAAAGTACCTGGGCTCCTAATGCCCCGCTGGGTTCTGAGGGCAGCCTGTGAGATGTTAGGAGTCTGATGAGGCTCATGACTTCTGCAGTTCTGGGACTTGGATTTGAATATTGGATTTGATCTACTCTTGCATCTGTATGTCCAGGTGACATGTCATTGTTTGTTGACTCAAGATCAGAGAAAAGTGTAGAGACAGAAAAACTAAGGGTTTGTAACAGTGTCGCTCAAACCGCGACCCACCTGAGGATTTTGAAAACTACTCCTGCCTTCAACAATGAAGTCAACAAGACTTGGCAATTAGTGGGACCAGCCTGAAAGGGGGTAGATTTACGTCGGGTATAAGGAAGAAATTTTTTACAACAAGGGTGGTGAGACACTAGAACAGGTTGCCCAGAGAAGTTGTGGATGCCCCATCATTGGAAGTGTTCAAGGTCAGGTTGGACAGGGCTTTGAGTAACCTGATCTAGTGGAAGATGTCCTGCCCATGGCAGGGGGGTTTGGACTACAGGCTCTTTGGAGCTCCCTTCCAACCCAAACCATTCCAGGGTTCTGTGATTCTTTTCATGATGGGGAATTAATATTGTGGTACCTTACAAAGAAGGGTTTGGAGCATATCGTTACAACGCTTCAGCAAATCTAGGCCTCTTTATTGGCATCTATCAGATAATATATAAGTAATTCCAAGAGTAAAAATGGCAACAATAGCTTCCTTTCCCTTCCCTGCCAAGAAGTGCTGTTACAGGTAGAGAGCTTGCATTTATAAGCCTACCTCAGAAGAATCAATGTTCCTTTTGGTCAGCCAAGCAACAGCTCGCAGGGGCACCAGCCAGTGTGCTGAGGCAAAGGCTGGCCTTTTTCTAAGCAGGAAAGTAGAAGCAGGGACGGGATTAAGTAGAGAATCTATTCTTATGGGTTTACCAGTTGTCTGCTGGAGTGATTTGAACAGGTTGGGGCAGCAGGCAGTGTGTGGAGCTGAGGAGGGGCTGGAAAATCTGTAACTAATAGGCACCTTTTCATCTTTCTCACTCTGTTTTCTTTCCAATGGTGCCCAGATAGGGGACAAATCTTCCCATAAACAGTAATCCTTTAGAAAGTGCTCAAGTACGGCTATTACTTAACTTCCTGATTAGTAGCAGTCACCACCTGCTACTTCTGCTCCTCATTGTCCAGCATAATGGAAGTGTTCATTTCCCTGGCTGTGAAAAGGTAATGGGAGGGGAGTCCTCCTCTGCTTTGGCAAAAAGAGCAACAGTCCCTCCTTTTCTCCTGTAACTAATCCCAGACCATATTTATTCAAGAAAATAAAATTCTGTTTATGCTGACAAACAGGTGGATAAGGCAGATTATGAATACTAAAAAAAAAAAAAAAAACCAAACCAAAAAACCGACACAAAAGCAATCTTTCCAATCTCTTTGTACTAAATTAAGGGTTCCTGCTGCAGGGCATTTTTATTGCCTGACCATGGCTTTGAGATCCCAGAAAGCACTAAGCAAAGGCAATATATTCAATATTTTTGACACCTCAAACATGCAAAGACTTTGCAAGGACTTCTGTTTTCCTCAAGCCTCACTAGCTGAAGCTGCCAAGAGAGCTGCACATGTTGCCTTGAAAGACAGCTGTTAAAATAGTCTCCTTTGATCAAAATTCTTCCATGTTTATAGCTAGAGCAAGATAAAGTATTATAGGATTTTCTTAGCACAGACTGAAAATCATAAAAAGAATGAAACTTGCAAAACCTGAACAGTGCATTTGTCATGAGCGGGCATAACTTTTGAAATGTCAGTTAAAAGGAGACAACCCATGAATAGACTATGAGGATTTTCAGACTTTCTATTTCCCTAAAGTCCTCTTTTGTTTTACACTGGGAGTGGTGGTGTCTCTTCCTAGGGAAGCACAGGCAGGCAGTAGATTAGTCCTTATTTAGATGGTAAGTTCCAGCCTATTTGAATTGTATTAAGCATTCTCCTTACTTCTGTGGGATTTGTCATAAATCTTGAGTAAATATACTTAGCACAATCTCAAAGACTGAAGTTTTGATTTCTCAGAGGGCTCAAATCTTTAAGCCTTAAAACTTCTCTTGTTTAAGAGAGATAAAGCAAAAGAATCTACTTGTCAAAACAAACACGGGGAGAAAAAACCCTCAGTACAACCCTAGACATTATCTCAATGGGAAGTGGCACTCATTCGGGGCTTTTCGGTAGAATTCTTTGCCCAGGAGTAAAATCTATTATAGGAATTAGTACTGCCCCTTAAAACGGTAGCATCACTAAGAAGCAAATGAATCCTACTCTCTTTCCCTCTGTTTTCCTATCCATTCTCCTCCTTCTAAACAGTATTCAAAGGTTTCTTCAAAGGTCTTCATCCTATCTTTGTTGCCATGGTCTCTCACAGAGTTGAAACAACATTTTCAAAACTAATGCCTGCTCTAAATGCATTGTTGTTGGGATGCTGAGTCAGTTCTCTGCTGACTAGGGTGAAAGAAAAAGGATCTTTGAAAATCAGTTTTAACATTCAACTAACCTGAATGGGGAAAAGCAAGACATCTATACGCTGCTAGACAGAAGCAAAACTTTTCAGGGGTGAGATGCCTTGGATTTTGGGAAGAAAACCAAATTATCTTGAGGTTTTTGTGTCAGCTATGCTGGTTTTACTCTTTCTTTTTATTCATACCAGACCTGAGAAAGCCAATCGCTTCTCAGAAGGAAAAAAAAAAAAAAACCAAACCATAGAAGAATCCTGTTGATTAATACACACCTCCCTCCTCCCCCCAACTAAATCCTTGCTGGGGGGGTGACAGAGGATGCTTGGTATGCATTAGCAGTGACAGGCAGGGCTAGCTTTGGCACAGTTGAAACGAGTAGAGGGAAATGATGAAGAAGCACCATTATTTCTAAGGGAACTAACAAGACATTTTGCTTGTATTCGTCTTTTCCGTTTGCCTCTCTTGCTTAACTACTTGCACGTTCTTTGAAACAAGGTCCACCTCTAACACACATATTTGTACAGCACATAGGAAAACAAGCCTACTATCCTAATTTGAACTTTTAAGCTTTACTATATAAATAAGAACACCTATTTGCTATGTAAATCAGAGCACCGCACACTTCATGTGTGCATTTTAAGAGAAGACCAGATATTTGTCACTGACTTGGTTACATCAACTTTAAATTGTTTTTAGCTGCCTGGCTTCGATTTTTTATAGATCCTTTGAACATCTGTCCTTAGCCCGTGGTCTGGCATGGCATGCTAAATTCTGTATATTTGTTCATTATTCCTAGGGGAGGAATTTGCATGAAAATCCTGTTGGTCTAATTATATGCCTCAGCTAGAGAAACTCTATTCATCTGTCTGCAGCAAATTTCACCTTTATGAAACAGATGATGACTTTGCCAGAGACTTTCTGGACATTGTAGCAACTGAAGGTTTTACAGCCTACATTTGTAATATAGGTCATAAACTGAATTGAAGGAAAAAAAAAAATTAGATCATTACAGTGCTTTTGAAAACAACCCCTCATCTTCAGGAAAAAATCACAGTTTAATGGGGAAAGATGTTTGCAGTAGCTTATTAAGGGTAAAATGCAGCCTCCCCTGCTACTCGCACCTTCCCATGTCAAGGAATTCAGGTTGTGAATGAAGAAAAGCTCAACAAGGATCTGAAAACACAGTGGAAGAGCATGCTGTGGGTCTCGATCTCCAAGATAGATGGGGGACTGAATATTGGAAGCGTTTCAGGGTGACAGGATGCAGAAAGAAGAATAAAATGGGGCAAGAGTTCTTCCTATAACTGAAAAACCACATGAGTGTGAAAGTGCATTCATTAAACGGGAACAGTAAGAAGCTTCCCAATTTTTCATCCTACAGGATGAAGATGGATACACTGAAACAGAGCTGGTGATTATGGAGTTTGCTGTTTCCAAAGCTGTCCACACTTTAGGAGGTTTAAAGGTATTCCTAAAGAGACTGTATGCAGACTGTACATTGTGTGTATACTCCTCCTACTCCTTTTTTTCCCCTTTTCTCTGTGATCACCTCACTTTTTTCCCCCATGGTTTTAATTCACATAAGTCTCACCTTTTCACCTCTAAGTCCTTTCCCTCCTGGTCTTTGGAATTTCCTCTTTTACTTTTTCTTTCTGTGCTATTTGTCTTCCCTTGCTCATAATTCCCTAATTTTCACTGAACTTTACTTTTCCATGTTCTTCTAAATTCCACCCTCCCAAAACCTCCTTGTTCCCCTTTTCTAGTCTGTTCTTGGCTTTACAGTCTTTTTTTAGCACTGTTTATACACTGTTGCTGGGGCTTCCATGGCTTTTTTAAGGCTTCCTCTACTTATTTCCATTCTCTGATCAGCTGTATCAACCCACCAAACCTATAGCCTAATCTACCATGCACCCTTCTTCCTAATCAATCTACCTCATCATCCAAAATCCATTTCTCCAACTAATTTCTTTTTTGGATACCGGTGCTACACATCTGCATTGATCTTTTGTTTTTCTACCACTTGGATCCTTCTAAGTTCATCTATTTTCTGTCCAATAAGCACCTCTTCTAACAAGTAAATTCTCTGAGCAACTCACTGCGTATTTCATTATCCTCATCTTCTTCCTAAACAGCTTGCCCCTTTTTTTTGCACACTTGACCAAAATCTCCCTCCTTTCCATACCCACCACAGTGGCATCAGAGATCCCGATGACAACAATGAAATGGAGAATGCTCTCCTCGCTTGCCAGTCTAGGCTTCCCTTGCCATCTTCCTCCCTTGTAGCTTGTGGACTTTCTCCATAAATTGTATTTTCCCTAGGGAGCCATCAGTGGGATTCGCACAGCCATGGGCAGAGGAGAGCAGCCCCTCTCGTGCTGCCTGACAGAGGCGCTGCAGCCGTGGGCTTTCACTCCCGACGGGTTGCACCAGAAGAGGGAAGAGTTCTCACCCTCATCCCCATCCATACAACACGGCTGGCTCTGTCCTCTTCTTCTCAGGCAGATTCGCCAACTGCCGTGGCGCTACCTCCGGCAGAAAGCGAGGCAGGATTTGACCCCAAATCAAAGACCTCACCGATGTGTCATGTGAGTTAGCAGGAGTGTCTGTCTCTGCTCAAGAAGGGCTAAGAGCTAGAATAGCAAGGGTATTTCAGGTCAGGCCTGAGGGGAATTAGCAGACAAGTTGTGAGGCTTACACAACATGTGGCCACATTATGTGTGGTTCCAGTCAGTGCTAATAGCCTGTCATTGAGCTCCATGTTTAAACAATTTGAGCAAACAGCAAACACAGAAGATGGGAGAAGGGAAAAAAAAGGCCTTCGAGGAATAAGAAAGATCAGGCTACTTAGTACACTTGGCAAGCAAATATTGCAGTGGTGAAGACAGCAGAGTACCTACTAGGTAGTTAGAGACGTGAGCCAGTTCCTACCGTGCAAAAGTAACATAATACGAAACCAAAAATATATAAGTTGTCCAATTTTAAAATTCCCTCAGCCAGTAATTTTTAGAGCTACATAGGGAACCGATTGTTGGTTTAGGCTGTGTTTGATCATGTGAATTATCTGAGAGAAAAAAATATATGGTTTTGGGTTAGCAGTAGGGAAACCAAAAAAAGGGGGGAAAGGAGGAAAAAGAAAAACAAATTTTAGTAACAACAAAGAGTAAAATTCAACCACATCCATATAAATAACATTGATACTAGTGTTGGGAAGTAAATATAAAAACATTTTAAAATAGAACTTAGAAACCATACTGCATTGTTTAGTATGAAAATAATAGCCTTTCGAGCCAGTACTATTAGAGAACGTACTTAATCCAGTGCAGAATTGGCTATGAAACCGTCCACTCTACCATGGGAATGCTTAGCTCAGTATCTGGTAGGTTGCCAGCCATTTAAAATGTTTTTGTGTTGGTTTAATGATTGTTCCCATGAGCACTGATGGTAAGGGTTGACATTAATTAAAATACTAACTCATCAGAGCTTGCATTGTGGGGAGAGGGAGAATGGGCTGGATCCAATTGTCTTCAAGGTTTCTTTGGCCTTCCACATTTTTCTCTTAGATGCATCATACATGCCAAGTATCCTCTTAGCTGAGGTATAACAATGTAAACAGACTGTCTCCACAAATATAAAGTAATCTTTTTAGGTTTTCCACACACTTTCATTTAACTGATTAGAGGACACTCATTAAAATCAGCTAATCATGTAATGTGGCTGTGTTCTGAATGCTAAACAAAATGCCTAAATGAAAGAGGATTTTAAAACACTGTCTGCCTCTCTTAATTTATTTCTACTGTATACTCAATGGCACACAATACAGTAGGAATTCTGGGCCCTATCCTCATTAACCTCAAAACTCATTATCTCATATAAAAACAGGCCCTTTCTGTAGAGCGTGTTGGAAAAGGTATGGAAAAGCATATTACAGATAATGTGTTTGGGCACACGTTTTTGAAACACGATGAAGGATTTTGCTTATAACTGTGAAATTCATACAGAATAGCACAAAATCCTGAGTAAGACCTGCTGCTAAAATGGTCTTTGCATAATTTGGATAGAATAGCTATCCTTAAGCATTTCTCTTATTTTATTAAATAACTACTCAAGATCCAGGTCTTCAAAGGCACACAAATAGGAATAAGTCACTTAATAGCTGGAGTCCTCAAAAAGTCACGTAGAAAATGAGTAAAGATGCTGAGCTTTTCTGTTCCTCCCATCTATTCAGCAAGCCTGAGTGCCCTGGCAGGGGCTTAATACCTCAGAGAGTGCAAGAAGGGAAGTTTATGCTACATATAATGTGATCAGTAGCCTAAGAATGAAGACCTCTGGGTTGAACAACATGGAGCAACGTGAAGAAGCAAGCCGAGCCTCTGTAATGCAATGGGACAATTTTGCAGTAGGCAATTAAAACATAAAGCAGACTGCTGGTCTCAATGCAAAAGGTAGAGCAACCCTTTCCATTTCAAAGCACATTTGTTCCTTTGGATCAGACACCAGGTGATACCGTGACTTTGGGTCACCTCCCCGTGTCAGGGGAAACCCAAAACCTAAACGAGGTGCCTGAAGCCTGAAGCCAGTTACTTTCCCAGCTCGTTCACTCTCACAGGGCTCAGGCCACTTCCCTGTGACACCCGGGGGCTGTGTCACAGAAGTCCTCACCTCTGAGTATCTGCAGTGCAGCCACCAAGGTGCTTTGCAAGTACAGACATCACTCAGCAAAGGCCCCTTTACCTCGTTTGCAGATGTAGACCCAGGCCTTCTCCGTGCCGTCCCGATGTCAAGCAGCGGGCAGGGGTTTAGATCACCATAGGCAGAAGGTTTCTATGATGGCAAATCCTGGAAGATGGGAACGGTCTTTGGCTTTTTGGTGTGAATGGTCTCTGAATAATCTTTTCATATAAAAAACTATCAGGTCTTTGAGTCCTTCAGGAGCTTGTCCACATAACGTGGAAGAGCGAGAGCAGCCAAAGGAGGTCCTTGCCCACGTACCTGAGGGTAGGAGGCCTGACGTCCTCCTGGGGCTTGTCCTCAGTGGAGCCATCTTTGAACACAGGGTTAAGAAAGGCTTTGGGTGTCTTCTAATTAGTTTTGTATTTTAAAGTGCTGTTTTTTTCTGTTTGGTGGGGGGTTGTTTGTTCGCTTGTTTTTAAAGCGCAGGCAGACTTGGAGGGATCAGGCAGTGCCCAGGCAGCCCCACCGCCCCCTCGTCAGGGGCACCGCCAAGCTGGAGCGGCCACGGCCGTACCTCAACACAGCAGGTCGCCCTGCGCTTCTGCGCCCGGCCCAGTAGCCCCGGGGAGCTGGGGTGCTGTGGAAGGCGGGCGCTGGGGTGCTGTGGAAGGCGGGCGCTGAGGTGCTGTGGAAGGCGGGCGCTGAGCCCCGGAGGCGGCCCGGGCGCCCAGGTCACGGCTGTGGAGGCCGAGGCCGCGTTTCCCCAGAGCCCGCGTTTCCGCGGAGCCCTTTCCCTCCTCTTCCCCTCAGACTGCCGGGCCTGCGGCGGGAAGGGGCGGCCTGGCGCGGAGGAGGCAAGCGGGCCTGGCCGCCAGCGCGACAGCCCCGAGGGGGCCCCGGGGAAGGCCCGGCGGCGGGAAGGGGCCCCGGGGAAGGCCCGGCGGCGGGAAGGGGCCCCGGGGCGCTTTGTGGCGGCCGGTCGGAAGCGGCGGGGTAATCCGCGGAGCCGGGCCGCAGCGAGTGGGTGGTCCGGGCGGACGAGGCGCGGCCTCTCCCCGCGGCCCCTGCGCCGGCCCGGGCCCGCGCCCGCAGCTGGGCCGAAGGCGGCCCGCAGACCGCTCTCGGCACATTTCTTCATTTCTCACTTGAGTGCCCTTCTTTAGTTCCCTTTCAACTGCCCACTTTATATCGGCTTCATTACACCACCGCTCCATTTGTAATGTAAATCGGGAAACTCAGGGAAGTTTTTCTTTTGGCCTTGTCTACGGAAGAATACCGAGAGGTATTCAAAACGTATTAACACAAATCAATGGCACCAATAAAAGCAAAATCTCCTTAGCAACATAATCTTGATTGCAAAAGGAGAACTGAGAGCATTTAGCAGAACAGTGGCCCACATGGAATACGCATTTGTCTAGAAGAATGCGGCACAAAGCCTAAAAGGGAGATGCTGAAAAAATCCAAAATTAACTCACACTGAACAGTTACTCTTTTTTTCAGAAGTAGACAATTGGCTACATTAAATCTATCGTGCGCTTTTCTGCTCAGCAACATTGTATCATACCGCTTTGCAAGCCCAAATTACAACAGCCGGAATGCGTCCCCGCGCCTCGCCCCAGCACCCCTCCCCACGCACGCTTTCTATACGTCCGCATACACAACGCGCGCACACACATATATATTATATATGTATATTATACACATGCACGTTATAAAGAGGCCGTTAAGATTTCCACCCTAGAGTAACCAGAGAGCTGCAAAACGTTTCACGCACAGAAAAGCAGCCGGCTGACGAGAAGCGAGGCCGTCCTCGGAGCGCCGGAGAGCCAGGATTAGTTTTTGCTCGTAAGGTTCAGGTTAACCAGCATTTCATATCTGACCGTCTTAAAAAAAATATGTGAATTACATAGATGGAAATGATTCCTTTCTGAATAAATGGTGCCTGCCTTAACTAGATGGAAAGTGTATCTTGTTTGAGAGCACTAGTGTATTAAAAAAAAAAAAAAAGCATAGAAACAGCTTCAACATTACTATTCAACCATAACAGTAATACATATAATAAATCCTACTACCATTAGGGCTTGAAAAGCTTCAAGAACTCCAAATGCAGACTTAATGAAAAGCCAGTTTGAGACACTTAAGGCAGGCAATGCCTGTAAATTTGGTAACTCTAGTCCTAGAGTTACCTAAATTACCCAAAACCATTTTATTTTTTTTTTTCCTAATTTAGACTAAAAGTATCAACTGGAAACTAGAAGAGACCATTGCATCAGAAGGCAGAAGTTCCTTGGGTTTTTCTTTCTTTTTCTTCCTCTCTCCCTACCCGCCCCCCCCCCCCAGCATATTGGATAGATGAAAAACGGTAAGGCATAGTAGATAGCTTAACAATTATTTTATTAGTTTATAATACATACAACTTAAGAAATGCTTTAAAAAAATTTATATTGGAGTCCATTCTAATTCTGGGTCAGGTCAGGAAAAAACAATGGTGACGTATTAAATAATATTCTATAATTCAACAATAGATTAACTTCAGCAATTTAGCAGACATGGTTAAATACTCTTAAATATGCATATATACAATTGTGCAGCCTTAAAAAAAGTCCTTTTCTTCCTATCTTCTCCTCCCAAAGCCGTGCACCCTGTGAACACAGTACTGGCCTCTAAGCTTTCAGTCTCTCACCCGGACTTAAAATATTTGAAGAGGAATGTTACAATAGTGGAAATCGCAGCAACCCTGTCTTTCTAAACTCTTTATGAGAGGAGATGCCGAACAGGCAAAATTACCATCAAGTCTCTCTATAAATAGCAGCTTCCTTAATATCCAGTTCTAGGTTAAATTATTGCTTACGCATTTTCTGCCTGAAATGGATTTTTAACATAGTCCAAAATGTTGGTTTTTAAGTTTGCCTTCTTGAAAGATAACATCCTTTCAGTGACTTATTTTCCATTACTGCTTTGTACATTTAACAGGTTTTTCCTAAGCACATACAATCTGATGCAATTCTCTGCAAATTCTTTTAAAGCAACATGAACTACACAGGACTAATTTAGCACACAATGTTTAGGCACTGTTTCGTAGCTCACTGTTCTCTTTAAAATTTATGTTTGGAATTAGTTTCGTATTCTGATTGCCACGCTCAGTCTTTTACGGAAACAAGAATCTGAGTTACACTTTTCAAATCAGAAACTACTCTGCGTTCCTTGTTATCTCGCTGAACCAAACTGCTCACTGACAATATTAACAAGTAGGTACGCAGCATATCCTAACAAGTTAGAAAGCCTGTTGCAAGCACAGAAGGATCAGAGAGAAACATTTAGAGTGGATGAGTGAGATATTTATATTGGTCCAACGAAATCAGTTTAAACATAGAGCCACTAAAAATCTCAGTTATATTGCATCAGGATATCTGACTTTTTGAAAAGTTTCTAAACGTGATATAAAAAATGGATTCACAAACCTAAAGCACTGTTAACAGAAAAAATCTTCAGCTAACTACCAAGTCTAGCTTTCAACACGAGGCAAAGCAACTTTCAATGATGAAGTGATAAATGAGGGAGGAGGGGGTAAAAGCACGTTTCAATAAATATTATAAAATCTACTATTTACCCTCCAAAAGTGAGCGCTTGTCAATGGTTCCCTTCTCCATAAAAGCTACAACTAACTTCAAAAGTCTCTCTTACTTACCTGCACTTAAATTATCCTAACTGGATCCTACTCCTGCGCCTTAGATATACTGTCACATGACAGGAGCTGTCTGGACAAGTCAGGAATTTTCTTTGGAAACAATTAGCCATGCATTACAGGCTCCAGCTTAGGAAAAGACTGTTCTGTACTTGCTGTGCAGCTCTCATCAGCCATTCCGTTTTGGTCTGGATATTTTAAACTAAGAGACGCTGAGTTTAGAAGGAAGCTTACCTCAAAATCTGCGTAAGAGCAGAATTGTCTATCAATTATGGCATAACCAAAATAAATTAATAACACAGTTGTTAAAATTAAAAAATGTAATAGAAATTAAGACAGTCTACATAATTACTGAAATGGATTGCTAGCTTTTCCGTAACTTTCATTATTCAATACCATTTCATTGAGTTCTAAACTATTTTCCATCACACTCAGAGAATTCCAAACCTAATCCCCAAATTCAATCTTTTGGGTGTTGCTTCTCCTAATTCCTATGTTTCATCTTTTGTGTCACTAAATCTTTCCTAATGGTCTGTTGTATTCTGAGGAGTCAAGCATTTATAAATCTTTTTTCAAGAAAATTAATCTTAATGAAATATTAACGAGCTAAATGAAGCAGAAGAATTTTTTTAAAGGACATCTTCCATGAAAACAATAAAATGTGGTTTTTAAGAGATGTATTATCCAGGCGTCATGTGGTGGAGACACACACACCAGCACAAGTGTCAACATATGAAGTTTCATGCAAGGATTTTTTTTTTATTTTCAAAAATAATTTTTTAATTTTCAAAAATTTTCAAAAATTTTTCAATTTTTTTAATTTTCAATTTTTTTTAATTTTCAAAAAATTCAGCCCATGAACATCAGTGTGCAAAAAGATGAAGTTCAAAAATTAATGAACTGCAAAATACTTTTACCAACAGAACAACCCAAATGGATGTCTCTAACTAATGAAGAATAAATGCATGATGTTTTCAGCAGTGAATTTTTTTGCTTCTAGAGTACTTCTCCCCTTGAAATTTTCCTACCTCCTTAAAAAGACTGATACTGTTTTCTCATTACACCAGTATCCCCCGATTCACCCAGCCTACAGAGAGAACTTTACAAAGAATAAACACAGAAATTAAGAAGGTAGCACCATTAGAAATAATCACGCTATCCCAATCAGCAAAAAAACTTCACTTATCCTTATCCAATACACTTTGACATTCAGCAGCCTAACAATACAGGGTAAAGGGAGCTCTCATAGCTGTATATTGATAACATTCATAATGGTCATGCATATTACAATCAGAAGTTTTCTAGGATGCTGTTTGCAAAGTAAGCCTTCATGCAGATAGGCAGTCAGCTCATTAACTCCATTTTCATATTTCCTATGAGTCCCTGAGAAGTTAACATTTCTACCTACAATATGGCTATTAAAGGCATTATAACGATCATACACTTAGCTGTTTGTGATGGAAATTCAATGTGGCTTTAGGGAGAAGCAGCACAGAAATTACAGCAAATTAGCGGTGATTAATACAGATCTTATTTCTAAAATGCTTTCTTTTCATAAGCAAGGATGATGAAGAGCAACATAAATGATTTTAGTCACGGATACAAAACTAGCCAGCGCCACTTACCCTTAATAAGTTGCTACTATGAATCCAAGACATTTGGGGCTCTGAGACCTCTCTAATTGAGCATTTCCTTTACATAAAATCATCTGGATTTTGACCTAATATAGGGTCATCATGATCCTTCTTTTAATTACTCAACAGCAGTGCTGGGAGAACTTAAAAGAACCAGGGATTTTCTTTGCTTAACAAGTCTTTTGCCTCTTCAATTAAAGTGATCTCTTTAAATTGTTCAGAATTCAAATGGGGTTTTTTGGTGGACAATTTGCATTATTGCCAGCTGCTCAAAAACCATAAGCTAGGGCTCCCAAAACAAGGGGACCGATTTAAAATTAAGACTTTGGGGTGGGGGATGGAGGGAAGGGAATAAAGACAAGTTCTTTTTCTTTGCCTTCTGGCTTCTGAGCAGTTACAGATTGCATTTTAAAGCTCTTCCCTACAATCTTCAGGGCTAAATAATGACTTGTAGAAGAAAAAAAAAAAAGGAAAACTGACTTTTAAGTAAGCATATAGCTCAGAGACAGAGTACTACATTTAAATATCATGGTCTTGAGACTTACAAAAAAGTATCACCTAACAAATTGATTTAGAGATTATAATTTACATCTACGTACTGTGAAAAGTTTTTACAATCTACTCTACTTGGTTTTGAGTATTGTTGGAAGTTTTGGATTTGCATACATAGTTTATTAAAATGACTTACTGAGCTATTAAAAACAATTTAGACTTCATGTAACCTATCTCTACAAATATTTTAATTTCTGGTGAAGTTTGCCAATCCCAGTGCAAACTTGAAATCATAACTATTTAACGACAGATGAGCTCTACAGAATTCTTCATGTAGGGTCAGACAGAAAACCTTTCTCCCTCAGGACTTACTTCTGTCTATCACTAAAAGATTAAAAGTAATTTATTTTGATTATATTACAATAAGAAAGAAATCTTTATTGGCCAGTTAAAGACTGCTATATCTAAAAATAATAATTAGCTTTCACAGGGAGTCATTGATACCTTTACCATTAGTTTTTCAGGCTAAAGGTGAAACAGATGTAATTAGCATCATTTGTTAAATGATGAATATCAAGTGGGTACCTAACTCTTACTATTCAAGGAAACTGGAAAGAGATAAGATTATTTGTAGGAATTGCTGAGTTGCAAGAAGCTGAGCAAGTTAGTATAATGTAATATTTATTTTAGCAGAGAGTAGGCTACGTCCTGGAAGTCCTACTACAGCTTCTGTTCTGCTCAAACTGTTACAAACTTTGTTCTTTGCCAATTGGACAAAAAAAAGGTAATACATGTCTTCTCACTAGCACACAAAATAAATAGATTTAGTATTTTAGAAACAACAACAAAGGAAAATCCTGATGACTGCTGCAGGCATTAAATAGTTGATTAAAGTTCCTGCCATGTTCAATTTCCATCATTGTAATTAATGAATCGAAAGGGATTGTATGAAAATGTTTTATAATGGTCTTACTAGGTGAGTGTACTGGAGAGTAACACTTTTGAGCAAAACTCATCCATATATATATGCAGTTTCTCAAGTTCCCTGGTTGTATTTTAAGTCAGAGACATTGTTTTAATAAAATATCAGAAATGCTTTAAGAGGCAACTAGTCTGGCCTCCTTACTAAGGAATTCAACTTTTTATTTGCTCAGAACTCTATTTTGGACCCCTATACTAGAATTCTTAGACAGAAAGTCATAGTTAAAACACAGAAATGCCTGCTAACCAAGCAGATGACTGCAGATGCACCTAAAAGTAGACAAGATCTTAACCAGCACTACCGCTTACGTGGAAGCTTTACTAACGAGATACTCTTTGTAAACCTGTAAGCCACACTCTATTCACCGCTCTCATTTCAGCACACATCGCGCTGAAATTAACTTTACTGTAGGTAGGTTTGGGTGCTGCTGGCAAGGTAGTTGTGGTGTCACAGAACATAGTATGGAAAGTTTGGGTAGCAAGCTAAGGCGAATAGCTCATGCTGAATGCGGTGCTGCTATGAACATATCACAAGCCATATCCAACCTATCCCTCCAAACTAATGAATTACCAGCGGAAAACTGCATCCATGACACAAACCTACCTATACAGTCAACTGAGAATTTTGATAATACCATCTAGGCCTTGTATGATTCAATACTCGTTTTATTGAAAATTGACAGTTGAAGAAATCAACATGTATTTCTGGTCATGAGTATTTATCACCAGTTATCATTTGTGTTCAATTCCAACCTCTCCCCTGTACTTCCAACCTCCGCAACCTCAGCTGCCATCAATGTTAGGCTTCTGGCCTCCCTTGCAGGCTGAAACTGGTCCGAGATGGTAACTAATACTTCTGGGTGAGAGGAGGAGTGCTGTGGACCGAGATTTGTACTAAAGAAGAGGCTGAAATTGATTTTTAAAAAATTATAACCAGTTACTTTGGAAAGAAACCCTTGTGGGACCCAGAAGACTGAGGCAGCACAAAACTGGTATGTGTTAATTAAAAATCATGTTCCATCAAGTCAAAAACTCACTTGTAGGCTTGTATGAAAAGCATAGCTGAGCTATTTTCAAAGTAAACAGCAGGAATCCACAGACAAAAGCTAAGCAAAGGATGAGTTTTGGGAACAGATACAGAAGGCTTAGATTTAAGAAAACTTAAAACTTTCTAGACCGCTCCCACTATCAACAATTTAGGAATATAATACTCACTAGAGAATATTTTACAGAGAATAAATATTTTGAAGACATAGAAAAATAGTTCACAGCATCAAGGTACCTGTAATATATTACCTTGAAATAAAACTTGTATTTAAAAGATTAAAAAGAGAAGATTATTCTTGTAGTGGTATCAACTTTTCATTCATACAAATATTAAGCAGAGTATAACTGTTTTTTTCATATATTCACATTATTGCTTGCTACCACAACTGTACAAGGAACATATTCTTAACTTACATTAATGTTCATGTACAGTAATTTTAGACACCTAAAGCAAATTTTAAAATATGATTGAGTTGCAATTAAAAAAAACCCTTGTGTGTGAAGATATGTACAACTAAAATATACGTAGAAGAAATGAAATACAACTGGCCTGACCCAAGCATATATCATATATCCAGTTAAAAAAAGTCTTACACTTGTGCAGAAAATAAGCTTTGTAAACCAAAATGAGCAGAAGCAAGGGTGCAATAAATAATTATCTAACACATCTAAACTTACACTGTTGCCCAGTGTACCCTGCTTTGATTATTTTTAATACATGGCATCTGCATTTGCATCTGGAACTGTACTGTTCCAAGATTTCTTCAATAACTTTTTCCTCCTCATGTGGCTTTAAAACAAAACAAAACCCCCTGAAAGGTCCTCTTGGACAATAAGTTTTAGTAAAACAAGTCCTTCTGCACCCCTGTGTACAGGATCTGGTAAACAGTAGGAATAAAGCTGATACACGGCATTAGCCTGAATTAAAACAGCTACATTTATAAACTGCAATACTAATATATTTTTGTGATCTTGAGTTCTACTACCCAGATGCATGCAATTCTCTCAGCGACTCTTGTAGTCTGACTAAAATAACTCTATTTTGCTGCTGCTTTTTTTTTTTTTTAAACCTTTAAATTAGAACTTTTTCAGAACCAGCTGACAGGACTTCTTCATGAAAAGCACAGGCATTTCTACGAATGCGATGACATTTGGGTTCCAAAAAGCACAGTTTCAAAAAGAACTTGATCTCCTTTTGTTGGAAGAGGCCAGCCAATATCCCAAAAAGAAATAAAAATATTTACAATTGACTAGTCACTGACAAAAGTTTAGGAAGATCTTAGAAGGTACTTCAGCATGTAAATGAATGATTAAAAGGACTTACACAATGTACAGTCAATCAGTTGTGTCATTTTGGGATAAAAAAATACCTGCTCACTTGTATACCATTTTCAGCTGTGTATTTATAGTAATATATATATATGTACACACACGCGCGCACACATATAAAAGACTCTTTGAAAAATCAAGATACATTAATAAACAGAAGTAGTAAAAGTAACAATAACTTAAGTAGTAGTTAACATTTGCGTGAAATGACTGCAGAGTTTGACCAAATGCACTTAGAACATGCTCTTATTTAAAAAAAAAACCGAACAAAACAAAAAAAAAACAAACAAAAAAGAATGAAAACACCACAAGATTCTGTAGAACCAATGCTATGTCACCACCAGGAGAGCACCAAGCAAGGCACCATTGGAAAGACAACATACTTGAATAAGTCTTTATAAATAAATCAAATGCTAATCTGGTCGAAAAATCGGTGTCTTTGGTAAAAATTCTATAAGGATGACCTGTATAAAAAGAAAACAAATATATATTAAATGGAAGATGGCAGCAATCCTATTATCTATCACAACGATTAAGTACCTCAAGTTGTGATGACAATCAAAGATCACAGTGCTTTTCTTAGGTAGGAGACCATTAGAAAAATCATGTTTGATATAATTGTTTTGGCGTAGAAAACCAAAACTCTTAAAGAATAAAATTCAATTGGAAAAGTTTGCCTACCAATACCTAACGCATCTAAACAAACTGAAATAAGCTACTGCATAACTATTCTTCAATGTAATTCATTTACTTTATTAGGAAAAAAGTATGAAAGAGATAAACGTATTCATTTAAAAACAAAAAAAAAACAGAAGGCACAATGTATGAAAAGTTAATTTTCAATTATACATGCAATTCACTTTACTTCAAAATTGTTTCCACTTAATATAGGATTCTAAATCATGTTTATAGTTCAAAACTTGTATAGAAAAGTGTATCAACCTTTGTAATGTTCCCATATCTAACAAATCTGCAAGCAGTTAACAAGAAACTTGACTAATGCTTTTGCATGATTATTGTTATGATCCCAGTTTAAATTTAAACTATGTGTTTCTGAGCTATATAGACATGGTAGGGTACACTCCAGAATACAATCCAAGTATTTATCCTACTTTAAACAGAAAGCTTAAAGAAAATGTTCACTTGTGCATTTTCTTTCTTCAGAGAGACAGTCATAATAGAGCAGCATGATTGTCTTCATAAACAAATAAATGCATCTGGTAACGTAACTAATGATATTATTTATTTGCAAGGGGAGCTTGCCTTTCTAAGAAGTTAAAAAAGAATTTCTAAATGTTTTTGATTGTAAAGGAGAACACAACTTGGCTGCTTAGAGAGTAAACACTTCTACCTCTGATAGCATACTGAACAAGAGAGAAGTAAGTCTCTAATTTTATTTCTAAGGCACACACTTTTGAAATAATGAATATCAAAATCAGGTGTACGAGTTTAGAGATATTCAGAAGTGACTTATTTTCAGAAGCGATGCAAACTGCTCAAAATCCCTTGATGGATTTCACTCACTGACATGAGTGAACCACTGGATGGTTCAGCAATACCATGGCTTCTGATATTCAGGCAAGGTTTCAAAAAGGGAGCAAGAAGTAAAGCTGGAACACTGTGTTTATTGCCAAAGGTGTAAGACTATCTTGTCTTTATTTAATTTATTTAATTATCGATTTAATTTAGCATCTGCAACAGTGGATTTAGAAGCTCAAAAGTTGGTGCTTTGCCAACTTGGGTACAAGAGTCTAATTTAAATCACCTGTTTTGAAAAAAATTGAGGGTAAATTATTTAGAATTAAATCATGAACACAACATTAAGGGCAGTTTTTAAGAGACTAGCAAATCAGTTCACTGAAAATGAGAAAATGGTACAGAGAAATTTTGTAAAAATTTTCTCATTAAATATATCCAGAGATAATAAATTAGATGTTTCACAAACTGAAATAAACATCTCCAACCTTTATCGTGTAAAACTATATGCCTGTGCTTACATATTATTAATGTAAACAGGTCAAGTGATTTTAAATTGTATTTAATAGAACGAATGTTCATCTGTAAATGTTGCTGGGCCATAGTATTTACAAACTAACATTGTATGTGTTTTTTTTTTAATTGAATCTGCAAAACATTGGATGTGACAATGTTTTCCTGTAGAAAAACAAAACTTTCAGTGAAATAAAAAAAGCCTTCATTTAGGTAAAACTCAAATCTACTTTCTGAAATTTGCTTTATTCCATTTGCAGTCAGATCTCGTACATCTAAACAAAAAAATTTTGTAGAATAGATGTTACAAAAAGTCTACTTATTCAGTGAACTGAATACAGCCATTCTGTAAAAAACACATTTTAAAGATCTTATGTTTCAGCCTAGAAATAAGATCTAATGTAGAAACCAGAAAAAGGAGAAGACTAAAAGAAAAAGATTCTTTTAATATAATTTCCAACTATTTAATCACTTTTAAAAATTTTATCTGCATGATAGCTTTGTTGTTTCAAAGAACAGACAAAGTACCATGTAATGAAAGATCACAGATAAGTTAGAACTAATACAGTAGATATTTCTCAAAGGCTAATCTTTATTTTTAAAAAGTTAACCCTTCCTATCGCCTGCTTCCTAGAGCATTAAAAGAAATTATGCAAATTCTAACGTTTCTTACATTTTAGCAGCTTAATTTCATCCTATTCTGTGTAACCCCAAGGTATTTTGAAAATGGAAATAAAAACAGCACCAAAAAAGAGCAAGAAGGTTGCAAGCTACACAAACTGAAATCCCACATTGGACATCATTCATTTTAAACCGCATATAACTTCTCACTGTATATTTCCAGGAAGGGCTTATGGAGTCTCAGCCGAAGATTGAAGTAAGTTAAAACTCCAGAGATTGACTTAAAAATATTTTAGTGACACCAATTGGAGATAAAGATACTTTAAAGACAGTTGAGGTAAGGGGCAGTTAAAATCTAAAAAGGCTAAAGGTTTCTTAAGCTCCAACAGCTTAGTTGAAAGGTCTTCTTCCATACTTTTAGACTTGATTAGCATTATATAAAACAGCCATATCTGACTTGCTGCGTAACCAAAGTTGTGGTTATTCTTTATACAGCATCTAAAATTTCACACTCCATCAGCACATGTTCAAGCTATTTTATCTTGGCAATTAATTTATTATTTTTCAGAACACAGTGAAGCCTTGTTTTCAAGTCATTCATAACTTTATAAATCAGTCCTGCACATGAAACCATGCATCTGTGAACCGTAGAAAATCCTTGCACTCAGGCGATTAAGCTCCTGACACCTTTACTGATTAATAATCATGAAAAGAATAAGATCAGAAGCAAAATAAATGATCATTTAATAGAGAAACTCACAAAACAGCCCTTTAACTTACATATTCCATCATGTTATTCGTTTCACATTTCCTTTTGCTTAGTCTCCAATGCAAGCACAGCTAGACAAGGACGAAAGAAAAAGAAGAAAAATGAGCTGTATTTTATTGCAGCACACAGACTAGCCCATTTGTCCACCTTTCATATTTTTCGTTCAACAAAAGCATCTGTTTCCATACTGTGCAATTCAAACTCCAACAGTACGAAGCTGCTCCCTGCGGCACTCACCTTGTGGTATAACCTATTGTTTTCCCATTCTAATAACTTCTCAATCGATCTTCGTGTCTGGAAGACAAATGAGAAAGAATTTTACTCTTGACTGGTTTTAGAAAAACTTTGTTTTGCAGCTGCTTTTATGTGAAAAGGGGAGAGGTACAGGACAGTGACTGAGTACAGGGTGGTCTGTAGTACTATCAAAACTTCTCTGGTATTAAATAGTAACTAGAACAGAAACAACTTTTTATGACACCCAAATTACTATCTTCAACCATTCCGGAACAAAAACCATTCATATATATGCTTTCTGATTCTTATAGGAGTTATAACTTTAAAACCACAGAAATTTTGAAGTGATCTAAGTATAAAAGCAGGAATACTGCTCCCCCAGTATCAGTGGTCTAAATGCACTGCTTCTAAGGAGGCTGGCATCTAAACTGACAAACGTCGCTATTTTGCAATGCTGTAGCTCAAGTACAAATATGCAATACTCTAAACAAAAGAGAAATATCTGTTACTTTTACATGCAGATTTTAGAGACTGAAAACCAAATGCAGAAAGTTACAGTAAATTGCACAAATGACTATTACTAAATCTGTAATTTGTGTAAAGAGCAAACCCAATATTTAGGATTCTAAAGCAAAGTTTTACTGCCTGTGTTGTCCGCACTTGACACTTCAGATAGGGAATCCTGAAAGCTGTTCTGCGTAGCTCTTTAAGATTATGCATGCTAGTATTAAAGGACATTCTGTGCTGTAAAGTTTCACAGCATTTGGAATATAATTATTCAGTTGTATTTACATTTGAGAAATACATTCTGACATTTATGGTCATTTGACTGCCAGAATATATACTGCTTATCTCTAAATGGGATTTGCTACTGACTATGAATAAAAAGAGGATAATTCATGGTGCCAGGTGTTAAGATGAGACCAACAGAGCTGCAGGTGCAAAAGGACGGAGCAATGACAAGGATCAAATACAACTTAGTGCAGCTGCAGCTTCCTTACAAGGCAGAGAGGGGTGCGGGGAAGGGATGAGAAAGCATCTTGCTGTTATTACTACAAAATACAAGTACTGTAAACGAACCTTAACAAATCAAACTAAATGCTGTCATACAAAAGAAGAATGTTTGACTAAACTAAAAATTAGACAACAAATGATTCATTTCCCACCAAATATTAACATGTTGGTTTTCAAACATCAGCTTCTCCCTAGTTTAATACCAAAGCGGTTGTGGGGAAACACATCTAAGCATGTAGTGTGGTCACATGATTAAAAATTAGATCATTGCGATCTATGAGTAATCATTACACTGAATTTTTATTATGTTTTATTTTAAAAAGCACGAGTCAAGGAACTATCAGAAGGTGGACATGCCAGTGACTAATTTATCACATCAAGTGGGAATTGAGTATTTTGGGGGTTATTGTTATTATTATGTTTTTAAAGACAGTGCCCTTTAACAATAATCAGTAGACCTCACTTGTTTCTTTGTAAAGATAGCCTTTTAGAGTCTGCTCTCCTTTTAAATGAAAATAGGGCAGCAGTTATGGTCACACTTTTGTTAATTTAGTTGCCAGTCAGCTCCAAATCAAAAGAAAATAAGGCTGCAGAGTGTAATTAACATTCAGTTCAGTCGTTTTGTCCCTTGTCTAGCCCCCAAGCTTTGTTAAAATTGCCATCTGAATGCTGAAGGCTGTAGGGAAATCGATTTGATTCTAATCGCACCATGAAAAGAACATGATCTAACTGCTTTCAGCCCTCCGTAAATCTGTACTAGGTCTTTAGCACAATGCAACTTCCAATTTAAAAAGCACTGAATGTCTCGTCAATGACTTTGTGAAGAAAAAAGAACAAGGAGCAGACATAAAAATTCCAATAGTTGTTTAAGCATTAAAGTTCATTTGCATCACAGCAAACCTGAAAAGGGCTGACCTCTCAAACCGCCTCTCAGGTCTATGAAGTTGTAGCCTTGACAAGCTCACATTGACAGAGCTCATTGACTCTGAAAGGCTACTCTATCAATGGTGAAAAATGGCAATAGGTTCTACTCTGAGCAGGCATCTGCCTGCCCACCCGCTGCTAAACCAATGGCAAAACTGATTCAAAACCTGAATCTACCTTGTAATCTTCCTTTCCAGGACCTTTTAATAATAGATTAAGATCACTATACAATTTCATTTCATTGTTTGCCCCAAAGAGTGTGGAAAACATCCAAGCTTTTCAAATTCCAATAAAATTGCATATATATGACAATACATACACATAAATAAGAAATTGATAGGTAGTTATGTACTATTAATTGGTTTATTTAAATAAGAAGCCAGTTTAAAGTCATTTGACGTGCATGAGAGAAAAACACAGGCAGCCTCGAGACCACGATTACTTATGTTCCCAGAGCCTTAAATACAATCCTTCCTGTAGTATAATTTGGGATAGTCGTAACTCCCAAATCACGCCATATTATCAATACAGAAATGTTAATGAAAATGAGACTGTAAAATATTTCTGCAAACCTCAGAGCTTGGAATAAAAAGAAATGAATTAAACAGCATCACACAATTCACTATAGTAAGTTTTCTTCCTACTTGACAGGTGAAAAAAAGCACTTGCACGTGCAGCTTAATTAATCACTGCTCTTGACATCTCAATGATTTACAGTGAGGAGCAGGTGAGGATATACAAAACCAGAAAGGAACACTTGATTTGAGTGTAGCATTTCCAGCACACTAGGATGACAAGCTTATATATTCTATCAATGGCGTACAGAAAAACCCATACAGCAAATTATTTGTTAGCCACAACAAAAGCACAAATTAAGTGGAAGAGAGACGTGCTTATTAGGAAGATTTAATACTATCCAGCTTTTAAAATTTTTTTCTTTAAAAACCCAATTCAATATTTGAGCAAAGCTAAAACTGCAATTCAAGTACACTTTTTAGCATACCAATGATAAGAAAGTATGCTTCGTAACATACTCCGTGAAAAAAGCAGATAGTCTTTAATGTTATCCACAGAATTTTGTGAAATA
This sequence comes from Nipponia nippon, assembly GCF_047370975.1. Lineage (NCBI taxonomy): Eukaryota > Metazoa > Chordata > Aves > Pelecaniformes > Threskiornithidae > Nipponia > Nipponia nippon. Next base: position 30,595,238 of record NW_028262380.1, read on the forward strand.
GACCTCTTCAATCAACTATCTAGATGCAAGGTTTAATGGAACATTCCTGTAAAATAACTGATTCTTTAAAAATAGTCATGTTTGACAGTGTCGTTTGAAAAATCAGACTACCAAAAAAGCCCAACTCCATACACTTTCACCAATGCTTATTGCTCCCAATTAAGTAAAATAAAGCTTTGCCCTTAAACATGGAAGAAAAAAACAATAGGATGACTAAGTATGAACTTTTCATTCAGAAACAAGTCAGTATTGAATACCAGGAGTGTGTTACCTGTATTACTAACTGCAAGACCTTTCTGTTATGTCTTTGCAGTGCCTAGTGAAGTTAGCTTACAACTCCAGATGCAGTTATGATCTGGACTGGGAGGCTGTGTAGCACAGGGCCCCTCTTGCAGTGCCCGACCTGGAACATGCCCGCTACGCTAAACCGTACTCGTGAATGGGCCAAAGCCCCCTCAACTCCTGCTGTAAATCAGTGAATGACTGGTACAATATTAAACAAAAGGATCTTACATGACTCCCAAAACAGTGCTAATTTGAGTATCTCCCTTAGTCTCTGTTTAAATGGGGAAACAACATGGACAGTAACAACACGATCCTCCACTATCAATTTTATTCGTAGTTGACTGGGAACAACAGAAGAATCTCCTGCTACATGCATTTGATCTTTGACTTCTCATCTGAAAACTCCAAAACATATGTAAATGTATTGCAACATTAGTCCAATAAATAGTACGTGGAGATTTTCAAATTCCTTCATATAAAACTTCAACACAATCAAGTATTAATAATTTTGAATACTGCCCTGAAAAAATACATTTTATGCTCAGATTTCAAAATACAAAGAGACCAATTTAAGCACATTATTGTTGATTCTCATATGGCCAGAATTTGTATTATACCCTGCAGAAGAAAGGTGAAGGATCCTATCAGAGGTCTGAACTATACAATCTCTGCTCACTCGAAGAGAGAAATGATGGAAGCAGGAATTTCTGTTCATTCTCCAAACAAAGATATACCTGACTACAAAATTTATACCCAAGTAATTGAGTTATCAGCACAAACAATGAAATATAAAGTTAGAAGATAACTGAGTCACACAACTGTATGCTCACTTTCAACATGCCAGAACATCCCCCAAGTCAATTTTAAGGCTCATATTAGGGCCACGAAAATGCCAAAGCTGTAGTCGGCACATGCGTAACTGAATTACATATATCTTTATCCATGCTGAGAAAGTCCCCACCTTGAACACTGTATCACAAATAAAACCCCTTTAGAAACTGTAAAACTTACCGATTGGTAAGATTCCCGTCTCACTGAGGAATTCTCTATTTGTGAGGGGCAAATATGCCAAAGGTGAAACCTGAGTTGATTTCAGATCCTGACATCCTGGAATACCTGCTTCAGCACATACAGTAGTTTGAAAAATTGCCTGTTCAACCACATAGGTGTATCTTGCATCATCTTTCCTATTAGTAGCTAGGATATTTCTTACTAGAGACCATTTTAAGGGTACTCATCCCAGAAGCCACTGCAGCATCCATGCAAGAAAGTGAGTGAAACCCATACCACACAGATTGAAGAATATCTGGAAATAAATGTAGCATTCTGGTGCTTTTGGTACAATCTTGAAATAACTGCCACGTCCAACAGGATTACTATGGCTGCACCTTGTCTTACCTTACAGATGATTCTGGGCAGAAAGTGAGCCCAGACCAAAGCACAGATCAAAGTCCCTGATCAGGCAAAGAGAAATATAACCAGCAGAATTCTGGAGCAGAACAGACAACATCAAGTTGACCTCGGGAAACTTCCCATTCTAAAAGATAGCCCTGCGGATATTGTCCCATATCCTCACACGATCCATAAACCGACCTAATTTGTACAGGTCTCAACCCTGGGTTGGTACATCAGAGAGATATTAATTTAAAGCTTAATGAATCAAATCAGATCAAATACTTTCTGGAAAGGTCTCTTCCACCACATTGTCTGCTGACATAAAGAGGAGAGCAGTGTTATTTGACATTACAGCATGTAACAGTTTTTAATACCTAAGCCAAAGACAATTCCTCAGAGACTCTGGTTAGCTTGATTCTCAAACTCCTAGACTGTTTAAGAAAGCACTAAAGCCATGAAATATGTGGAGAAAGGAGAAGGTGTACAGAAACATACACCCCATGTACATTATCCAGGAGTACAACGGAAAACATCTTGTAGTATTTATTATCACCAACATGTTAACTGATAGATACTGGATGAGTATTTTCCAAAATCGTTTTGGTCTGCAGTAGAAACATTTGGCAGAGAGAAATTATCAAGGGAAGTTCCTAAAAAGCTGATTACAAAAGTCTTATATAAATTTCCCCTATAATATAGACAATCCAAAAGACTCCAGATGCTAACTTGATATTTTAGCCACTGGATATTTTAGCTGTTCTATAAGAGCTAAGTCACCAAATAAGTGTGGCTAGCTACTTTCTGTAATGAGGTGACAGCGACTAGAGCCAACCATTGTGGAAACTTCATACTGCGGAGAAGCCTTGTAGAAGAAATGGTCTTGACCTTGGCAAAATTAACACACTTCCCTTAAAAAGGCCTAATTGAGATGTGGAAAACCACATTTCACAGGCAGACGGATGGTGAACTGATCCATGAAGCATGAGGATTATAACTAATGTTGTTACTTGAATTTGTAAATAAAGATTTGCAACTCTTTTATTCTAAGATTAAATCCTAGCTCTGATTCTCCATCATTATAAGGAACAAAAATCATGAAGCTCCGTTCCCTCCAAACAAATTAATCAAATCCGGCCATGACAATCTAAAGCATCCACCTCCTGCTGAAGGACATTCTCACAGAAAGGGCCCCAGAAAATGAACACATAAGATGGAATTGACCATAACAGGGATGAAAATAGGATTGAATCTCCACCAAATAACTCCTCTGGTGTCATCCACTGTAGGAAATTATCAACTGATGAAAATTCCACCTCTATCTTCTCTTTTAAGGTTAGAGAGATGTTAACTTGGGTCTCCATCGTTTATTTCCAAACTATGCAGTAGTATGCTATGGAATGTCATTCAAGGCCAGTGCAGGTGGAGAAACTAAAGCATCTCAGGTTACATCTCTATTAGGAGATGAAACTGTGCCCAGAAACATTCCCATTCACTTGACGCCAGCTGGCAGGGAACAGCTTACATCTCTATCAGTAAGTTTTCATAACCTCCGAACCACTCACAGTGCCTGGAGCATTCTGATAATGCCTAGGAATTGTTACACAATACAGACCAGAGCCTGCCAGGGACCTCTCTAAGAGTACAAATCATAAAGCGCCAATTCCTAGGAACACTCCCAGGTTTCATTTATTAGTATGTAGGAAGCCTTTGACTCCTGCTGTTAGGAGTGTCTAAGGGCAGGAGCCAAGAATGGAAGAGAAGCTACATGGCCAGAAAGACTGAAAGGCAGCATAACTTAAGAAAATAACTCCAGAAGGCCCTGTAAAATCCAATGCTTCACTAGTGTGCATGCTGAAGAGAATGATCCCCCTGAAAGGGACAGCCTCTACAGTGCCTGGCCTGTCTAGGATTGAACCAGAAAATTACAGAATCCCAAGCCGATTGGTCCTGTAGCTAGTTAACTAATTTAGAAAAGATAAATCTGGCTACTTAAAGAAATATTTTCCATCACCATCATCATTATTGTTCCAAATTCAGCAATTTATTCCAAAATTCAGCAAAAATAATTTTTACGGGGAACAAAATGAAAAGTACCTAGCCACTTTACATGTATGTTTGGTATGGTGGAAGACTTATTAACTCCTTCAGTCTTCTCTTTTGTAAAGAACTGCTGCCCTCATCCTCCCAGCTGTTCTGTCAGCAGTCATGTTTCTTGAACTAATTTTTTTTTTTTCCAAGGAACAAGTTATTTTATTTATACATAGTGCTCGAGTTACTCGGAGTGCTCCACTTACGCAGAAAGTAACACTTTACCCTGGTGTGTTTAATAAAGTGAAAAAGTGAATACATCCCAGAGCAAGACTACTTTGAGAAAAAGCAAGAGAACAGGCACAGAAGTGTCACTACCACACACTTGCCAGCAGCCCATTCTAGTTTTATGTTTGTTTTACAGTAACACATCTAACAAGTTATTGTTCAGTGAAGTGCTTTCTACTTATTTTAATTTTATCATATGAATTTCACATAATTTTGCATTGTAGTTCTTTTCTCAACAGTGTTTCCATATGCTCCCTATTTGGCATCATCTACAAGTCACTAAAGATAGAATCCTAAAAATGACCCTTCCTAACCTGATTTCCAAATCTGACCATTTTTAGCATGGTCTTTCAAAATAGCTCTATGTGAATTTCAACTAACTCACATTTGTTTTTTCAGAAACATGTCAAATTGGACATGAAAGGCAATTAAAAAAAGCAATATTAAACCCAAACCACTACATGATCTATGGCTCCCTCTAGATACCTTAGCCATCACAATGCAAAAGGCGCTATAACATGGAAATGTTAATTCTACATGTATTATTTTGATTAGTATTAGAATGTTCAGAGATATCATTCTAATTACAAATGCAAATAAATGTTAAATACCATTTAGAATATAGACTATAGAAACCCAAGATATATGTGGCATTTAAGATTAATATAAAACCTATTATTAAAAATAGATGAAATTACAAATTTAACTTTAGAATACATATCTTTGAAATACTAAAGGATCTGCATTTGACCTATAAGGAAACAAGATAATATTTTGTGATTTACTTATGCCCATCTTATTGCCCTGCCCACCCCACGCAAGTTTGCAAATTAAAAGGCTCAACTCACTACTCTACCCTGTAGGAAAGCACATGAAAAACTGATAAACCTTTACAGGGTGCTCTGAAGAACATAAAATCCGATTTCAGAGACAGAAAAAAAATAATGATCACAGAGCTATACACATGATGATTTCACATTTACAGTGTTCTACAAGCTTTGCCACTTTAAGTTCAGTATGTGGAGGACTTAGTGACTCTTCTGACCAAAATTATAGGGAACAATTTTTAAAGAAAAATGTACCAGGTCTGAATCTTCTGATTCTTTTAAAGTTTTCATTTCATAGTTAATACTAGAAAAAGAGATGATTTTAAAGACCTCTGAATATATTTGAAGACAATGGTCAAGAATGCATATTTGATACATACAGGCTCTACTTTAAAAAAGTTTTACTAAGCTGACTAGAGCCAATACAGAGATCACATGTTTTCTGGCTAGGATAAACATAATAAATACATGACAATGTTAAAGATTCTTCCAAACTGAATTACAATGTAAATTGTCACAACAGAGACTTCAAAAACAAGGCACCTTCTGTCTTATGTAATTGCCTTGAGGAACTGCTTGGAAAAGCATTATGGTATTAGAGTATCTCCAGTGCCAACTCCCTGGCAGACAGGCAGAGGAGAAAAAAAAATACATAGTTTCTTCAGTTTTGCAAATAAATGTAATGTATTCATAGCTTCAATAAACTGAGCTAGTGTATTTTAACATCAGTATCATCCACTGACAAGCAAGACTACTGTATTTAAGAAAATTCATTCCAGCTCCTCCACCACATATTTAATTTAATCAATACTTTGGAAGTTGTAATTACCTCATGTTTAGACAGCACTCTGAAGATGTAAACTGCTATGTAAGTAACAACTAATGATGAGGCTTAAGCAGCATTCATCAGCTTTGTGTGAATTCACAAACAAACAAGTAGCTCTTGAAAGTGTTAGTACAGATCGCTATTAAATATCTCATTCTGTTCGTTTTAAGAGATTGCCCATGAACCTTCTGAAACGTGCAATTTACATGTACAATACCAGCTTTTAAGAAATCTAGCAGTACTGCAATTCTAACATAGCTTTCATTGTTACTGTTTCTGTTGAAATTATTTATCCTATTTACATATCAGGAACTACAGCATTTAGTTAATACTGAAAATGAGTGTCAAGTCATTTGAGAAAGTGGCTTCAAATGGGCACCTCAGCCTGTAATGCTTTTTGAATTATAATTCACTATGTCATTCTTTTTATTTAAAGGACAATAACTTAAAGACTTAATGTTCATTTGTACAATCTGGAACTTGTCCCAGAAAGGATGGTACAATCCATGAGTAAAACTGTTGAAGATCATTGACGATCTAGATCTGCAAATGAGGGACTGTATTTCCTGTAATTTTCTTGCAGCTTTTATTCATTAAAATCAAATCAAGACCACATGAAAGGAGAGAGGCAGTAAGATATTGAATCAAATTAAACATTTATTCTACTGGTGAAGAGTACCAGGCTTTTTCTCAAATACCTCAATGCAAAATAAGAAAGGAAACAATACTGTACAAAGACTTCCAAAACTAGTGCTGAACAAAGCACTGAAAAGAAAAATACAGTGAAGGGAAAGCTTTCATTGCATGGAAATGCATTAAAGTGATATAATTAACAATTAAGTTTACAAATGTCTGTGACCTAATAAATTCATAGTTTGAAGCACCTGCTGATTTAAGGAGACAAACCCAGAACTTGTTTTTCCCTGCACAAAAATAAACATATATTCCCATTATACACAAACTTTCAATAACTGTCTGTAATTTCAAAAATCATATTTACATTTGTGATAACATTCCCATGTTAGAATTTAAAAAGTCAATGAAAGGCAGTAAAAATACATAATACAGAGAAAGATTAAGAGATTTATTGTAACTTCACAAACTCTGAAGCTGCAGAGTTTCATTTTGTCTACATGAACCTTAAAATGCTTATCTCAAAAGGAGCTGCAAGTACACCAGCAGTTTAAGAACATGGTAGATTGATTCAGCCTCATTAAAACAGGCATTTCTTAATCTGTCATTCTGAGAAAAATTACTCTCCTGTATTAAAAGTAAGCCATTGTATAGCTGAAACTGTTGTTTCATTTAATAAAATCCTTAACTTGAGAAACACTCCCACTTGTTAGCTCACTGTACATGCAATTCAACAAAACAAATTTGTTAGTCTTCTATTTCAGTAGGAAAGGGCAAAGATGAAGGCTGGTACGTTTTTATTGTGCAATTAAAACATGTTCTACACAAATTTCAATTCTACATGGGAACACTCCCATCCTGCTTTCAGAAATGAAACCCTCTAATTATATGGTCTTGGGAGTCTTTTGTGACTACTGCAGCAAAGAGTGTAACACAGGCCAGTTCTAAGTAACTGTCCTTTCACTAAGAACCACTTAGGAGAGGGCTGAATTAGCAAAGGTCTCTGGACAACACTTCTCAAACAAGTGCAGGTACTCTAAAATAAGTAATTTTTTATTTATTGTTCATTTGTTATAATTGTTTTACATTATGAGTGTCAGTGGGAAAGAATCCATTGTGTCTAAAAGCTGAAGGGAAGAAACAGGTACATGTCATTCTGGATCCCTGTTTCCTCAAGAAGTGAATCCTGGCTGTTGTGACTATTCCTATGGCTGGAGTCTGGCCAGCGAAAGGAGATCTGAAGAAATCAAGGCATGGAAGATCATTTGATCAACACAACCCTCTTCCAAGACACAGTAAAGTCAGAGACGAGCAGTACAAGAGTTGAAATATAAGTGATTACTTCACACTGAATACATTAGTTTGCTATGTATCAGCAAAACCGGGGCACTAGCAGCAAACCAAAATAGTCTATAGATTTAAATTATTCTTAGTGGAAGAATATGAAGTTGCTTCTTGTCACAGTTCTACTGGAATCTACTGAGCAAATTACAGATTGGAACCTAGATGAACCAGGTTGTATTTACAGTTGCTGTCAATTTGCTGTGCAGCTCCAGGTAATTCACATCATGCACTGTCTCTCACTTTCCCCACTTCTAGGAAAATACATAGGATTAGTTGTAGCACTTTGACATAAACTGATGGAAACTCATAGAATCATAGAATCATCTGCCTCAATGTCCCGCATAAAAGAAAAATCTTACAAGCTCGTGGATGCAATTCAGTACCGAGATCTTAAAGGGTACAAAAACCCGTAATTCCAGGTAAGAGGGATTTAAAGGATTTAAATCACTTTGTACTTTCCTGATATGGGTCTACCAAGAAATAAAGTTCAATCCACCCATACCTATTAAACCAACTCAAGTGGCAGTAACTTTGCACTGCTCTTCTGTGAGTAGTAGCCCCGACTGGAACCATTACAAACTCTTCCCCTTGTTTCCTATATTAGAATTTGCAAATATGTCCTTGAAAATATTCCACAGCTTTCCTCCTTACCTCCTCTACCAGAAAAAAAAAAAAGTCTTTCCCAGCCAGGTCCAGGATTAAGAGTTCTAGTTTGGGAAAGTATGCTTCTCCCTTTCAGTTTGTCTTTAACAACACAAGTTAATTAATTCTTCTCTATATTATACTCTCCAGAAGCCCAACGGACACCAAGTTCTGGGTTCTCTGTCTGACAGACAACCCTCTAAGCAGATATCCATTTGCTGAGCTGCTGACATGGACAAATGATGTTGCCACAAGATCTGAAGTCTCCAGATTGACTTAAACGATTTTCATTCCGGAAGAATAATCAAACTGCCTAAACACAGGTATTCAGTGCCATCAGTGTCTAGCACCACTGTGCCATCCACAGTGGCACAAGATACTGTGTTTAGGCAGCTGAGTCCTAACCTCAGTTTCACTAATGCTGGACATCCAAGCTTGAGCCTGAGTCACCCAATCTTAAGTGCAGGAAAAGGTGCAAAGGTCCTTAAATGTCTCCTGGTACCAGCTTTAACAGGAAAAATGGAACATTTACTGACAGTCTGGGCCATACCTCTAGGATGACTTCTGGAACTTCAACCACAAGTTTCTGTCCTTGCTCTTGCTGTTCATTCTCTTCCCGAGACTCTTCTGTCTTTATGCAGTCTGTATATTACAGCAACAATTACACCACTAACCTCTTTCCAGCCTCCTCTGAACAGAGTATCCACAGGGTTGGTTTGTTTTTTTTTTTTTTTCCAGATTTATTCTTTTGGAAGGGAGCTTACCTTAACTCCTATCCCATGCAAACTTCAACGGAAGCACTTCTCTAACTGTTGCTTTACCAGGTTCCCACACAGAACCTTCTTCCTCAGCTTCAAACTCTGTTTTCTGGCCCCAGCTGCTACAAGCCCTTGCCTTTTTTCTGACGTTGTTCAACAATGTATAAAAAGTTGATTATTTGTGACTTCTGGTAATAGATTAAGAGGCCCCAGTTTAGATGATGAGCGCTTGTGGCATCAGCCCCTACCATGTTACATCCTGCTATCATTTCCAGCTACAACAGCATGTTATGTGAGAAAAATGGGTCAAACTAAAGAGCACCAGAAGCTTTCTCCTTTAGAAGTTAAACATGGACAGTAGCAATGCAAGCTTCCCTTGCGTTTGTAACGAACAGAGCTAGGCCTAGAATGGTAAAGGTAGACTTCTCTGCAAGCTAGTTAAGTCACCAACTTATCTGCTGAAGCAATCAGCAAATTCTAATTTCTTGTAACAGACTTTCAGGATATGGATATACGATCATGCTACGGGAGACTTACTAGTTTGTGACAGCTTCAAGACAGAAAACCTAGGGTTTGATATAATTCACACTGACGCCAACATTTTAATTTTTTTCCTCCATGGACTCCAACGTTACCAGGAGGCTTTTCTACCTTATTTTGTATACAATTGAAACTAGCCTTAAGTAATCTCTCACAGGGACTAAGTGTTAAGATCTTAACGCAGAAAGTTAGATGATATAAAAATGTGTACAGGTTTTGTTATGATCAGTGTTCATCCTATAAATATATTTTTCAGAATGCCTTGATTTACTGACCCTGTAAAAAGGAGGACTTTGATAAAGAAAATCATGATGATGTTCAGTGTACTGAATTGTACACAATTTGTAGCATTAAGAGGTATTACACAAGAGAGAATATACACAAGCCTTGCCATGAAATGGAACGATGAACAGTATTAATAGTGAGGAGAGCGTGAGGAAGCACAGAAACTTCTTGCAAAGTAGTGAAATAGGACTAGCCAAAGACAATTTTTACACACATGAAAACAGAAGAGATAGGAGGGTAGCCTAATTAACTGCACTGAGGGAAAGGAAGTTTAAAACAGGCACATGCAATGACCTTCTGTTGTGAACAATACATTAAATGCTAAGTGTACACAGACAAAACACTACTTTCTAGTTCCTAATGTAAAAAAAAAAAAAACCAACAAACCTTACTCATCTACAGGTTGGAAGGAAAAGCCAAAAAGAAAAATCAATTATCTTTAAAAAAATTGACTTTTAAAACAAAAACGTATGGCTATTTGGGCCACAGTGGAATCAGAAGCTCCTCAAAACAAACTGCCACTCAGTCACTGCCAAATTCTGATAATCCCAAACAGTGTACCACAGAGAAGATGCAGCTATTAAAAAAGTATGTTGAAAGTTACTTCAATAAGTGCTGTACAGTACATGGTTCTAGCAGAGACATTCAGCTATACTACCACTCATTGAGTCATAAGCTCAAAGTTCTGACTCGTGTCTGTTGTCACTTTAACTAGTATGACAGACAACTGATACCAAAATATATGAAATCAAACTGATTTAAGTTCTAGCATGCAGTTTTTAAAGGTGGGGGAGAAAAAAAAAAAAACAACAAACAACAAAATGAGAACAAACCCAGTACAACTCTATTAAAAATTATATGAATAGTTCAACTTACTCTTTTACTGAGGCAGATAACTGGCCACATACTACAACCTAAAGTGCAGCAGCAGCAAAGGCATCCACATAGTAGCCATCGTACATTAACTGGAAGGTTCTTCTTAAGACAACTGTTAACTCTGCTGATGCTGGCTTTAAATTCTTCGGGTGCAACCTACAAGGAAAAAAAAAAAGCAACAACAAAAAAACAAACTAGTACCATGGCAGTGTGATTTATTACTCTTACAATAGTCTACACCTGGAACTCTTGTTTTTGTACTAAAATGTTAACTCTAACTCCAAATTCCTGTTCACAGATACTTACCTTTCCAGTTAAAGATGAAGGAAATTCTGCTTCAAATTTGTTGCTTAGTCCAAACCTGCAAAAACAAAATGAAGATCATACCAAAATTATAAATAACCCCAATCCATGCCACAAGTTACAAGCACCTCATAATACTCTCAGGGTTCGTACCACAAGAGCATTAATTTCAGGAAAAAATAGTTGTTGTTAAAAGTAATTCCTAAAATTATCCTAACAGACAAAAGTACACCATTGTACACAGTTTGAAATCTATCTTGCCTATAGTCTCTTCTTAAAGTTCTATTGATACTGTTGACTCTTCCCCAAACTCAGAAAAATCTTTACAAGCAATAGCAGCAAGCATGAAAAATGAAGCGAAGTACTTAAGGGGAGAGGGGAAGTATATTAAGGCTACAGTTTGAATTACCCCCCTCCTCCACCAGTTCAGATGTATCTTGAAGAAAACCTCATCCAGTGCTATTCCACTCAGGCCGTGCTAAATGACTGTTCTAAGCATAAAAATGCAATCAATATCAGCTTGTTTATTCAGAAAAAAATAAACTAATAAGTTTCAGAACACAAAATACTACCTAACAAGACATGATTTAAATGATAACTAATTTGAAAGAAACATACCAATTATGAATGTAAAACTTTGAAGCAGTTTGAGATGACTTGGAATTATTGACTATGCTGGGTTTCAGAAGATCTAAAGATTAGAAAAGTTCCACCCTGTCTATAAAAAAAATGTTTTCCATCTTACAGTTGGCTGGTTGGGTTCATGAATTGATGAACCTCAAAGAAAATCTGAATATTTTCTGGCATCTGGTCTGGGCAATAACTTCTAATAGGGACTATACAGTCTAACAAAGTCATTAATAAAACTGTATGACTGGCTACTAGTTTGGGAAACAGCAGTCAATGTAAGATTTAAGCTGTAATTAATAACCTTCTGAATATAAACCAAAGCAGTCTTACTATCAGATACTACAAGCAACACAAATCAGAAATTAAACTGCTCAAGACTTGAATACTGGCAGCAAGACCTATCACACATTGCTCAGTTGTACGAAGAAAAGCTTACCTGAGCCTCGATAGCTGAACATTTTAAAGACATAATTTGCTTTGACAATATGTTTATTGAGCAGCTAGGTCTTTTTCAGGGGTTTGGTTTTGGGTTTTTTTTTTTTTTTTCCTTACTGAACTGAATGATCTGCATGCCAATGGAGAACTTTGTCCAAGTAATCAAACGGGCAGTTAAGTGCTGTACCTGTGGTGAGCTACTGTGGAAGGGCCTCACAAAACCCAGTGGACAAAAGGTGACAGATGAACTTCTGCGTAGATAAATAAAAAGTGGTGAATCTTGGGAAAGCTAAACTATGCTTATGTGACACTCAACTAAAGTTTGGCAGCTAGAGCTCACGACAGAGATCTTTTATCACCACTTACAATTCTCTTAAACATCAACTCAGTGCAAGCAGCAGCCACCAGAAATAGCAATAAAATACTGGGCACCACTAGGAAGGTGATTAAGAACAACACAGAGGGCATCATTTTGACTCTCCGTAAAACCCTCATATAGCCACATATTCAGTACTGGGTGCGGTTCTGGCATCCACATGTCATGGAGGACTTGGAGTTAAGAGAAAGCATAGGGAAGGAAGACTATTATAATTAAAGGAATAAAGCAGCTGCCCTAGGAGACTAACAAGGCCGACACTAACTTGGAAAAGAGACGGCTGAGGGGGATATATGATCAAAGTGCAAAGATTCAGGAAGGTAATGGATGAGGTGAATGATTAACTGTTAATCATGAAATCCCACAACTGAGGGCACTCACTGAAACTAGTTGGAGATTGGTTTAAAAAGAGGTAAAAGAAAGTGCTTCTTTAAGCTGCAAATAGTAAACTTCTGGGTTTGTTCCCACTTGAGATTAGTGATGCAGACTGTGCCAACAGATTTGAAGAGAGATTACACAAGTTCCCTTACAAACAGACACTAAACAAAAGATGATGTTGATGTATACATCACTTTACACAACTGCAGATCCCGGAGAGTACAAGGAGAATGGACACCAGGAACAGCTCAACTTGCATGCAACCCATCAGTAGCAATGCCTGTTGCCACAGTTTGCAACAGCACGCTGGGCTAGACAGTTTATGAATTTGATGCTGTAGGTGAGTTTTACATATGGTCTTAAGGAAAAGTAAACAAGTCCTCTCCCTATCATTGACTACAGGCAGTAGAATCATAGAAACTTAGAACGATTCGGTTTGGAAGGGACCAAAGATCATCTAGTTCACCCCCCTGTCAATAGATCACATTGCTCAAAGCCCCGTCCAACCAGACCTCGAACACTTCCAATAATGTGAGATCCACAACTTCTCTGGGCAACCTGTTCCAGTGGCTCACCACCCTTACTGTAAAAAATGTCTTCCTTACATCCAACCTAAATCTACCCTTTCCCAGTTTAAAACCATTGCCTCTTGTCCTGTCACTACAGGCCCTGGTAAAAAGTCTTTCTCCATCTTTCTTATAAGCCTCCTTCATATATTGAAAGGCTGCAATAAGGTCTCCGCGGAGACCTTACTTATGTATAAGTTACCTAACATATTTGAGTATTTGTAATTAGAATAGTAGCTCTGCAACTCCTACAAAATCCCTCAAAACTGGTGAAGTAACAAATGAAAATTGCTAACCAGAGAAATACGTAGCAAGTTTACCACTTCAACACGGAACAAAGAAAACCCACGCTTACTGGAAACATACCTCTACCATTGAAAATCCTGTTGAATACTCTATAACAGGAGTGACAGGAGGACCATCCACCCTTTCCCCAAAATCCTGAGTGAAACCAAGTGCTGAGGCAAAAGTTATGTAAATGTCAGAAAGAAGTGTCATGCTCTACCAGTTAAGCTACTCAACATTGACAGTAGGTTAAGTGGAAACCAAAGCCTGAAAAAATCCCTTGGATCCATTTCATAAGCAGCCAAGCCTGGGGAAGGACTCCAAGCTCCAGACACACAGCTGCCATCAGAAGTCTCAAAACTAAAAGGTAACACCACTTTACTATATAATTCATCAAATCAGACAGATGTCTAAAGAGATGTCTCTTCAAAGAATGATCTTAATGTACTTGATGCTTCAACATCCAGAAGAGATTTACTATGAATAATGGAATTAAATATAAATTTGAGCGATAAGGGAGTGGCCAACTACAAGGATAATTCAGTCCAAAGCAGCTCTTGTTGCAAGAACTAAAACGAAGCTAAGCCCCTGACCAAGAGATGAAACAGGATTTCATCTGTCCCCCTACCCAGAATACTAGGGAAGCCTTTTACTCTGGGCATGAGCAGGTAAGTCAAAGGCACAAGGAAGTCTCCTTGCTCTCAGTTAAGTGGGAAAGCCCTGCTCAGTCTCATGCTGAAGACTGGCTGGGAAATCAGCAGGACAGAAACAAGGGTTTTTTTGTGAATGCGTGACCCAAAAGTATTCAAACGTTCACAACTTCATCAAACATAAGCAAATATTCATAGAGATTGCAAAAGCCATGCCTGACAAAGACAACCCTATTGGAAAAGCTCTAGAGGTATCTGAATTTACAAACGCGTTGAGGCAGAGTGAGGGACAGAGACTTCTGACCAATACAGTTACATTTTGGTGAAGTTATAAGCAAATGAGACTGAGACTCCGTACTCAAGGCTTGTGGCAATGTTAAATACATGGTGGGGCAGCGAAACTGAAACATCAAAGCTAACTCAACCAGGTACCAACATCATTCTGAGCTTCCTATGTTACAGTTTTGTCACTATACGCAGGTAGTAAAAAAGGGTGACTCCATACATTAAAAGCTTTGGTAAGTAATTCTATAACCTCAGAATTATCACTTTTGACTGCATGCTGCAATTTGGAAATTAAAATATCAGAAACTCCACAGAACACTACTACACGTTCACTGTAAAGACGTAACAGCTCTGACAAAAAAGCAGCAAAAAGCATCTTACAATCAAACACTGGAAATCATTATTTTGGAGATGCATTTCCTCAGACTGCTGTGCTCATACAGCACTAGATTTCTTTTGTACAATACTCCATCTTCAGTGACACATACTCTTGCTCTACGCCTTTCCCATTCTACATCATGTCTTCAACAGATCCACGCTCACCTCATGCATGAGTACTTTCTTTAACCTTCCTGGAACCTAAAAATGTGTTTCTTGAACACGACTCTGCTTGAAAGGTTCAGCCAAGTTCCTGCCCTTGTGTACAGTGGAGAAAGAAATGGTGAGAGGCGGAAACTTCAACGTACAGAATTTTACAGTATAGGACACAGCCAACCTGCAACCTTTTCCCAGCTTGCAGCTCAGATCTTCCTAACACATAAAACTGACACACGCTATTCTCTTCCTCTTTGTCCTCTCTTATGGAGACACGAAACCATTTTTTCATTGCTTTCAACCATACTCCTTATTTCTGCATGTTCACAATGCTTAAAAAATAAATATATGTTCCACAAATCTTAACACTCTCCATCCACAATTCTCACATAGCCGTTTTCATTCATATGTCTTTGAGACAGAGTAAGGTTCAAAAATATATAGGCGGACTTAAGTTTAATATTAAAGAAACTGACTTGGGTGACAATATATTTTGTGAGGTTTTTTCCCCCTCCAAACAGTTATCTTGCATCAACACACAATGCATTAAGATGACAAACAGCACAGAAAGGCATTCACTAGCACATCACAACGGCTCTCCATCATTCTGGCACTGCAAAAGAGTAATAAATCCAATATTACTAGCTAATACAGTCTGGTATATACAAGGCACATAAGTCTCAACTGGTCGAGGAACAGGAAAGCACAGGCAGACAGTCACTGAAAAACAGAATCAGACACCAATCACAAATATTCTCTTTGTGATTTCAAACTCACCACGTACTTCTCTTTCCACCCTAATACAATTTTAGAAACAAGTATGAAATACCTTGGACTTTCAATTCAGATGTAAGTTCTATATTTTCTCAGCTTTCAAGTTTCTTGCCATTAGAAGAGATCACCTCAAGTTATTAGAAACCAGGTCAAATATTACCTCTGACTACCGAGCTATCTAAATTCTTCTGGTGTGAAAACAGTTTAATTGAGTATTTAAAAAAAAAAAAAAAAAAAAGAAGAGTTTTAGAATTGTGTGCAGCATGCTCCAAACAGTGAGTTTAGATAAAAACTCTTAGTGCTAACCAAAAGCCCCACACCCTGAAAGGCAAGGCCTTCATATGTTTTATTTGGATAATATTTACCTGCTTTCCTTTAATTACTTTTAACTACTCAGCTTAGAAAGGACTCTCACACACTTCCATTGTCTGTTGGATGAAATCAAGCAATAGTAAATGTCTTTCTGACATTAATCTGTAGTCATGGAAATGACATCTTTCAAACTCAACATTATGACTTCTATGTAAGATCAGAGAGGATATGACAATAGACTATGAAAAGAGAGCTTCTGTTTAAATACACACACAGCAGAAGCAGTCAGCAACTCTTTAAACTGCAGAGCCAGGGACAGATCAATCCAGTATTTGCTTAACTGCTGATAATTTTTGTCAGACCTTCAAAACGCATACATGGTTTTATACCAGGCAAGACTAATTTATTATATGCATAGGACTTGACCTATTCCTTAAATCCGCCAAGTGAATGTTCTGACAGTGATCTAACTTTTAATAATAAGCTTCTCGATCCATGACAAAAAAAAGTTATAGGCTGTACAAAGGTCAAAGTGGCTGATGCTATTTAGTGACCTGTTCACACCTGGCACAATAAAGAAAGTAGATGAAGATCAATTGCCTAATTTTGGAGGTACACGTTCATATTTCCTTGCTCATCCAAAACCTAAAGAACAAACACTTTAAGGAAGATCTTAAAGTAATAATGAGGTAGCGACCATTAATGAACAATTAATGAGGCATCCATCCGTCTTCAACCACAACACCCTTACTAGTCACGGACACGCTACGCAAGCTTCCTCACAATTCCACTAACGGGCCTTGATCTTGTCTCGCACAACTTACCTTCCAGTATTGGAGAAGAAACCAGTGTTTGCCTCCATTTCAGTTCTTTATACTTTTGCATTTGCTAATATGAAAACTACCTAATTGTGGTTTTGCTTTGTTTACCAGAAACAGGCTAAGGCTACCAGCTTATTTTCAGAGAAGTCATAGGATGGTAATAACTTTTGTTCATACTAAAGAGAGTCATACACTGAACAACTTCGGCTACATCCTTCTGTCCCTTCACGGGGCCTCCTCAGCCTCCTGCCCATCCACGTCCTTCCAGCCCTCCAAACCTCTCTCGGTCGATCACGTCTTACTTCCTGTTTTTAACCAGACAGCAAACTGTACTGCCCGGCTGTTAGTATCACTTAATGCAACCAAATATTAAAGCAGTAATGTACCAAAGTGCCACAAAACTACTCTAAATTTAACCCCAGATTTTTGGACAGGTCAGTACCTGAAAAAAATTAGTAGAGTTCATGGGACTCAGAGCAACAGACCACAATACCTTCAACTTTTATGCTTCTATTACAAGCCTAGTCCTGCTGAACAGTGAATACTAAAAGTTTGCACTGCTGCGTTTTGTCTCCAGGTTGATATTCAGCCTCTGAAACTGTACATCATAACTGACAACAACTACACTTCAGCAGAGTGAGCCTGACAGAACTGACTAAAGGAAAGATACCCTCATCTGTTACATTACGGAGAAGTACTACACCAACTCATGGTCACTTGCTGCTAGATCGTCAGATACCAAACATTCACAAAACAAAACGCACAGTCACTCCCACGTTAAACACTGCGAAACAACACATATCAATCACAACTTAACATGATTTTACATGTACCTATCTGACTCACGGACACCTTTTCTTTCTTAAGAGTCCTCAGAGCTATATTAGCGGCCACAGGTTAAATGGGAGCGGGTAACAGACACATAAACAACCCTAAGCAATGGTCCAGCCGGTCATGTGCTGGCACATACCTGTTCTAATCAGGAACACAGGCACCAGGCACCTTACTTCCTGACAGCTCACCACTTTGGGCAAATACTTCACATTCCTCTGCCAGTCACAGCCCAAGCCAGCCTTCTTTCCTCAGAGCCTTGCACCCGCTTGCGAGTTCCAGGCGGCACCCAGCTGCCCGGCGGGGCCGAGGAGAGCCCTCTCGCAGCCCCACGGACGTCGGGGCGAGGGGAGGCAGGGAAGCAGTGCCGGCCCGGTGCCCCCCCCGCCCACCTCCCCGACCTGCCCCAGGGTGCAGCCGCCGGCTCGGCGCCCCCGGCCACCGCCGCCCCCAGGCCCGGCACGCAGCCGCCCCCGTCCCGCCGCCCGGGCCTCCACCGCCCGCCCCGGCCGCGCAGGCCCCGGCGCGGCCCTTACACGGTGACATGGCCGGAGCCGCGCACCACCACCGGGTCGGGGGAATACTTGAGGAGCTGCTCCTCCAGCGCCCGCTCCTCGTCCTCCTCCTCCTCGTAGATCTCGTCAAAGTCCGCCATGGCCGGGCCCGGGCGTCCGCTGAGAGAGAGGAGCCGGGGCGACGCGACGGGGCCGGCCGCGGGGGCCGGCGGGAGGGAGGGGGCCGGCGGGGACGCCCCGGTGCCCGGGCGGGCGGCGGCGGCGGCTGGGGCGGCGGCGGCGGCGGCGGCTCCGGGCGAGGAAGCGCCCGTCACCCTCCGCGGGGGGAGGGGGCGAGCGAGGGGCGGGGCAGGAACAACAACAACAACATCCGGCCGCGGGGCCCGCCCCGCCCACCCGCCGCGCGGGGCGGGGCGGGGCGGGGCGGGGCGCGCGCCCGCCTCAACGTGAGGCGGGAGGGGGGCGCGCGGGCGGCGGTTGGGCGGTGGGGGTGTGCGCTGCTCCCCTCAGGGCCCTGCCTGGCCGTGGCGCTTAGCCTGGGCCCTGCGTGGGGTGGTTTTGGTTTGTTTGAGCCGGGTGTTTTCTTTCCTCTCGTTTTAGCCTCTTTCTGGGCATCCACGAAAGCAAACAAGGGGTTTGGGGGCCTGCTGTTAGCTGACGGGTTGCCCGTTGGGCCCTCTGGCTTAGTCCGGGGGGATGTGAGGGAAGCAGCCCCTAACCAAAGCCAGCCTGTGCAGATGAAGGCTGGTGCCAAATGTTCACGTGTCCCATCCCTCCGGTAGCCTTTCAGCCCTCAATGGAAAGTACCACGCTGAGACCGTTCTTTGCATGGATTGCGGAGCAGACAGACAATGAAAATGCAGAGAAATGGCCCCTTTGAGGACTACATGTGTGAAAGCTAACCAGAAAACCCTAAAAATGAATGGGACTCTTGTTCTTTCTCTGCAGTTTTGGTATTTGTCATAACCAAAACCTAAAGCAAAGACTGGAAAATGCCAGTGTGAGCGTTAACGGCCTTAGCAACGGGTGGGCCATCGGCTGTTGTGACAACAGGGGAAGGCAGTGCTGACATGGGATTTAGCAGTAGCAGGGTGACATTTTAAAAGGGGAGAGTAGACCTGTTTTATTTGACAGAGTGGACTAGTGGATCGTGTACTTGCAGCAGTATTTAGCGTATAATGTCAGTTATGGGGTTCAGCCCCAAACAGTCAAGAAACTGTTTGGGGCTGAATCTGCTTTTCACGAGTGTGACGAGAATTCTGCATTCCCCTTTTCTTTCCTAGTACTTTACTGCATATATCTTAATTACAATAGCTCCTTTCTCATGTTAGATCATTTTTCCTCTGAAACCTGCAGTTCTTTTTTCCTGTCCGGTATATATACTGATCAGCTTATTTTCTGAAAGACTACGTTGCCGCTTAATCTCCATTACTCATAAAGATCCTTGCGGTGTATTTCTCAGGAATAAAGTGTATAGAAAGATGTGATGGTGCTTACTGCTCGATGTAAAGCCAGGGTAGAAGCAGGGTGGTTGTGAGATAGTCCGTGACACTGTCTTTGCTGTAAAGGAAAAAAGCAGCATCTTTTACTGTCACAGTAGAAGAGTGTGACAGTATTTCTGTCATGAGCCGCTTGTAACAGGTTTCGTTTCCCAAATAAGAGAGTTCTACAGAATAACACAGAATTTCCCTGAGTAATAGTTTGCTTTCATACTAGTATGCTTACACGTGTTTTTTTACCTAGTTACTGGTTTTGCATGTGTCTCGCACATAGAAATTGGATTTAGCGGGATGGATGACTCATTGCTTCTGTCTAACAGTCCTGAAATTGAGAAAACGGACCAAATTTAATACTGGCAAACGCAAGAGGAAACCCACCGGTTTCAGCAAGGCCATGCCTCCTTGTGCCAGCTCGCTCTGCAGATGACTTGGGTAGCCTGCTTGTTTTCAGATGACTGTTCCACAGTAGCAGCCAGGTAATCAGAGTTAATGCTGTGCAGCACCACGCTGGAAATCTTGGAAATGACGTTGAAGGGGTGGGCTTGCCTACACATCCCCCTTGAGCCCGTGCAGCAGCGCTGCAGGGGCCGGCTATCCTGTCCGAGGTCAGAGATCCCTGTGCGGCACGGCGTGACAAGCTTGGTTAGCTCGCTTGAGGGGTTTGAGATAAGACAAGGAGACAGAAAGCCCCAGGACCCTCGATTAGTTCATTGCATCAGGTGTACATTACTTGCCTAACAAATACCCGTTCCGTGGTCTGCTGTGTCCAGCTGTTCCGTACGCGGTCGCCTTTAACAGGTGAAGAGCTGTGGCAGATGTTAAGCGGAAGTGCCCAGTTTCTAGGCTGAGGTGCCCATGACGTTTCAGCATGTGTTCTGCAGCACCTGGTGTGCTCAAAGCGCTGCGGCTGGCTGCAGTGGTGAGTGCAAGGGACTTCAGCCTATCAGACTTCTGGGGCAGGCGCTAAAACCAAAGCACGCACAGTCAGCAGCCGCCTATGAAAAATTCAGTTCAAGTAACATTTTCATCATCTCACGTGGGCACTGTTAGAATCTTGTTTTTCAGGCAGAAATCAGCTGCCTTAATCTTGAGATTGCTGCGTCTTTCCGTCTCATTGGCGCCGCCACCTTCAGTACTGGTCTCAGCAGTACTGGACCGCCCTTAGAAGCAGTCAGTAAACTCCCCGTTTTGTGCAGCTGGCGTCCTACCACACACTGAAGAAGGTCTTACCACCGGCCTCTCCTCTGTTTCAAGGAGTATCACGCCAGTAGTCACTCCTCCTCCACTGCTGTGGCTTCACTGTCAGGCGCCGGACCCCCCACCAGCCGCGCGCTCTGGAGTCCGTGCCTTCACATCGCAGCGTTTGCTTGTGACTGTTCTGGTGTGTGCTCTGACCCGAGATGGTGGGACGCCTCTCCTGTTCACGGTGCATTGTCCTGTCTCTGCGAACGGTGAGAGCCATGCCAGGCTCGTAGGGATTGCGTTTTTAAGCCACCTACTCTCTTTAAATAAAAGAGGTTAGGCCTCAAGTCCAGCCTGAAGAGCGCTGTGCTGTTGTTCCAGGTGGGAGCGCCCTCCCCAGTGAATTTGCTTGCTGCACCCGGTGGTTCAGCGGGGGAGAACTGGTGCCGCGCACAACTCTCTGACCTGATCTGAGGTACTCGCTGTCCTCAGAGTTGCTCTGGAAGGACTGCGTACTGTAATCTAAAGGGGACTTTAAATCATTGCCACATTTCTTTTTTCTGTAGCTCTTTATTCCAGTTCCCTCTCTTTCGCCGCCTGCTTTATTTTCCTCTCCTTTATCGTTTGTCCCTCTCCTTTTTCTGTGCGTTTCTTTCCCAGTTCCCCCTTTGTCATTGCTTCTTCCCTCTGCTTCCCTCTGACATCTCCGTTGTCACTCGCCTCATTCCTCCCACAGTCTCTGGCTTGTTTCTCCCTGTCTTTTCCTTTGTTAATTAGTACGTTGTTGGACTTCTGAAGGAAACTGTTTCACGCAACAGGGCATCAAAGAACAAGCAGCAGGTGCAGGAGTAGTAACCTTGTTCTTTGAACTCCTACCACCTCTGGACAGCAAAGCAAAGCTAAGCTGGCAGGAGCAGCTTCTCTTTTTCTTTCCCGGATTAATTAAGAGAAGAGAGGTAGTAAGGAGGAAAACAAGAGTGGGTGGTGATAGCAAGGGGCGAGGGCAAGCAGGGGAGGATAGGAGGGTACAGAAGCCAGAGGGAGGAAGACGGAAATAACACTGTAACGTACATTCATGGACACCACAGAAGGAGTCTCACAAAGCTACAGGACTGCAGCAAACCTCCAAGGATACTTGCATCAGGCTGTGCTTTGCTTTTTCTGCCCCGAGACCTCCTCTCACATCAGTCCCTTCCCTTGGCACAGAGCCTCTCATCTCTGGGTTGGCTCCTCTGTCCTGCTCTCATGTCCCATTGCTCCCACCAAGCCTGGCTAAAGTGCTACTGATAATGTAAACATTCCTGCTAATGGCATCAGTCACCACCACCCCTTGAGTTTCAACAAAACCAAATAAACCAAACCAAAACAAAACAAAACCTAAAAATGAGATTTTAGCTACGGTATTGCAGAAATGTGGAAAGGCAAAGTCAGGAACGGGTAGGTAGCTACAAGTAACACGGCAGAACTTACTGTTAGAGCCACAGGATTGCATTTGTTACTCTGACCAGTTTCATTGCATTGTTTCTTGCTGATTAACTGATTATTTTGCAAAATCTCTGCAAAACCACAAGTAAACTAACCAAGGTTTTCTGTGTGAAAAGCAAAGGGAAAGTCAGAGTTGTGTTGCTGACTTTATGATGCAGATTTGAGTGAGCTCTTAGAGTAAAAAGATATGTTGAATAGCTCCAATTCACTTTATTTTTTATTTGCCTTTTTTCTTCCTGTCAGGCAATTTATTTTGTTTTCCTTTTCGTCCAGCTTCCTCTATTGCATTTATATGAGGTTAATGAGGAGACTTCAAAAGATACCTCTATATAGAAAATAGTGTTTCTGAAGGAGACTCTTTATAAGTCACAAAGTACAGAAGGCATAGATCTCATGTAAAGAGAAAAGCAGACACTTCCTTTTCAGAATTTCCTTAATGTATAAGAAAATGAAGAATAGAGTCCTTGTAGTTTCACGTCTGTTAAAACTGTGGACGGGTGCAGTTGGATACTCCTGCTCTTTCAAGGACCACATGACAACACGTTACTGAAGGCAGAATCTCCTAATCCAAAAAGAATTTGTGATATGCTCAACTTAAAGACCTGCTTGTGTTCCGCATAACCTACAGGCAAGATAAACTCTTGGCTGTTCTTAGGCATGACACTGGGGTTTTTTTCTGGTAGGACTCACTGACGTAGGAAATATGAATGGTCACTTTTTTTTTCCCTTCCCAACAATATGAGAATCCAATATACCAGAATCCTTGCTGCTTTTTTTTTTTTTTTTTCCCTATGATCACATCAATGAAACAGAAACACACAAAAAGTCTCTGGTTTTCATTTTATGTGAGGTGGATGTAGCATTGAAATTAATGGAGGTTTTCAATGCTGCAAGTACAAAAGCATAAAGTCTGCTAAAACCAAACATAAAGTCACATAAACGTACAAATGGACAGCAAGTTCTAGTTTTCAAGACATTCTCGAAATGGCAAGTGTACAATATCAAACCTTTCTTCAGAAGATCACCTTTAAGAACAATATCTGTTGGAAGTGCTGGAAAAAAGTATCAAGGAATACTGTGGGCTGAATCCTCTGCTCTATCTGTTAGAGAGGCAGATGCTGTTAGTTGGGTAAAGTTGTGGTCAACTTCTATCCGAAAAAAAAATACAAAACAAACAAAAAAGCCAGTGACAAATGTGGGGCTCTTGTAGCTGCTATTGGAGTCAACAATCATACCCCCCTGAACGTCAGCGGGGATTTTAATTTACTGTCTTTATTTTTCCTTGTTTCTTTGCTTTTCCATCCTTTGATGCCTCATCTCGTAGTTTATATTTATTTTGAGGACAGTTATTTTTCTCTCAGTAAATATGACTGAATGACTAAGTTGTTTACTCACCATCTTAAAGAAACAGCGAGTGACTACTTAACTACTGCAACTGAACTGCAAATCTCAAAGTCACTATAAAAAGAAGTAGCTTTTATATGAAGGAAGTGTTAAAATCAGACTTACTAATCCGTTGTTAAGATAAAATGCCTTCATGTAACATATTTTAGAGAATTAGATAACGCCTCTGTCCATTTTTGCTTGAAATAGAAAGTGCCAAAGTTTTTATCCTGCTTAAAGGCAAATACCCTCTGCTATGCCACCCACACATACCCAATCTGTTGGAAAACTAGAACTATGTATTCCTTTAGGATTGAGAACATAATTCTTTGCCTGTCAGATTATTCTGACAAACTACATTATAATTACTTCCTCATTAATTGCTGTGACAAATGGTGATCTAAAGAGAACAGGGAAGGATGTCTTTCATTTAAAATCATCAAAACATGAACAATTGAGATTTCCTCTGAACACTTTAACATTCATTAATATTTGGGCATGCTAACATGTTCATTCCTATTGCATATAAGCAAAGAGAGATTTCTAGCACCTGTCTCTTTCAGATATGACAATTTTATTTCCTTTTGAACATCTTTAAAAGAACATCTTTTCTGTTTCCAAGTAGATATTTTTCTCTCTGATAGTATGAGGCATGATCCACAAAGCATGAAAAAGTAGATGCTCTTGTTCTGAGAAGTTGTTTAGAGTGTGACAAAAGCACTTATAGTGGAATATATTACATTCCTAGAGCATGAGGTCCTCAAGGAAGATAAAGAACAAATAAAAATTCTAACCTCTGTGGTAAAGAATGAGAGATGGGAATAATTTGCAGCCTGAAAAGAAACTTACTTTCCTTTCAAAGCAAGAGAGATATTGGACAGCAATTGCCTCTCTTCAGGATCCAGGTCCTTCTTTGAGTTCATTTTTGGCTGCTAGCAGTCTCGCCCTAAGCATCGGGTCTGACGTAGCAGAGTGAAAATCCGTGCTTTATCCCATCACCATATGAACGCTACAGATTCTTGATGCGTGTGTGAAGAAGCAGAAGAGGAAAGAGTTGCACACATGATTCCAAGGCACTTTGTGATCAGATTTGTAAATCTCATTGCAGCTTGGTGAAGACGTTGGAGTAGAGTCGTTTTCTCTCTCAAAGAGACTGGAGTAGCAATTCCAACCTGCAGCAGAGAATGAGATCAGTGAAGTTTGCGTAACTGATCTGTTTGTACACAATGGACAGCTTGTACCAGAACGTCCTTGCGAGCAGAACAACCTATATAAACTCTTACCCACAAAGGAATGGGGAAGCTGCATTAGGTTTCCTTTGACCAAGGAGTTATTAAAGTGCAATCAGATTCAGCAGACTCTCTGCAATTCTGCAAGGTCCCTTATGAAGCACTGTTATTTACTGCAAGATGCTGAAAGGTAGGAGACTTTGGGTCAGATCCCTATGTTGCTCTGGGACCTTGGACAAAATTGTTTGAATCTGTACACCTCTCCCTTAGTGGGTGAATTACTGGCAGGACTCCCATTGCCTGGGAAGCTCCCAGGGTTTTTCCCACTGCGTGATACCTTAACATGTAAGTGTTGTTTCTATGTGGGCATCTAGGAAGTGTGATCATGGCTTTTATTTTTATTTCTTTGGTACCCTTGAAAGACCCTTTGTAGCTCTGGAGAATGAGCTGACCTCTTTTGTTCCCCTAGCCTGAAAAAGGTCATATTTTGTTTAACTAACCTTTGAAAACACCAGGCCAAATTCTACTCCCACTGCACCATTCAGAATAGCTGCAGAGTAACTCTGTCCTACGGCTCGGTAACTGGGAGTAGTATTTCACCCAAGCCTTTCTGTCTTCTGACTTGTAACAAGTCTGTCTCAGTATGTCTGAGAGTGCAGACAGTCATACCTCTTATACACCGTAGTGTTAATTGTATTCTAGACTTACAGGTATTTTAGCAGGAATATTAGTTCTTCGGCTCAGCTGCAGTGTAACAGAGAGACCCTGGACTGCTAAAGTGGAGATACTTGAGTCTGAGCTGCTCTTCAAGCATTGGACTCTTTTTTGGCTGATGTTTTTTCATCTGGTCAACGTATAATAGTAATTATATTTTGTCTGCACTTTTAAATTGTGACTTATACCTTCCTGGTTACATCTTCTGGTGGGTTAGGTTCCAATATTTCTTCCTTCTTCAGAAGCTTCCTACTGTTTTGGTTTTTTTTGCATTTTAATGTCTTTCTTTTTCACTAGAATAGTGCTCTGAACATTATAAACTAGTTTTCAGAACTTCTGTCATTCTTTTTCCATTAGATTTTGGCATAGCCTCGACACTATAACAGACTAAATAAGCTTTGAACTCATATACTTACACAAGATCATAAAATTTGTGAAATCACTTTGTTTCTATGATTTTTCAAAGAGAAAGCTTCAAATACAAGCTTGGACAATGTATGCATTATAAATAAGAAGAGGCAGGCTATGCAAAACTTTTTGATATTGTTTTAATAAAAATTTCATTTTTGTTCCATTTTGACATGCTCATATTATGTGCTGCTTTAATGTGTTACTTTCTTCCTAGCGAAGCAAGAGGTAGGGTACCTCTAGCCTGTACTTCACTGACACTCTGCTTCCTGAAACTTTTGGGTTTGTTCCTCTATTTTAAATTGAGAATACGTATACATATAAAAGGATGAAACTGAAAAAGGCCTGCTCCCAGCCACAGGCATGAGAGATTAGTTTTCACATAACAGCTGCTTGGACAAAGCTAAGCCTATATTGTGAAAAGGGAGCTGAAGAAATGAGATGGTAGATTGTAGAGGTTTCCAGATCGTATCAAAATCAGACCAATGTTTATTCTGACATCTGAAAAAAACCCCACCATTTTGACACACGTGGCTTTTGTCTTCCATTATCTTAACAGCAAATGTAAAAAGGAAAAAAACCCAAAACCGGTTCCTATTGGAGCAGAGGCGGTATCCAGAACACTAATTAGGCAATGAACACGGATGGTACAGCATAGAGGACAGGGAAGATGCACTAGAGAGCTGCTTCCAGCCCTGCGCTAGCTGCTTTGTGGACCTTAGTTTCTAGGAATACCAATCCAGCATCTTTCTTAGAAAATACATTCCCTCAAGTAATCAACAACTTAATTTTAAGTCAGTACTATGTCAAAATGGATATTAAGCAGTCTGTGTGTATCTTCCCTCCCGAAAAAAATACCATAATTTCAGGCACTGTTATATAACAGTCAGAAATGTGTCAAGCTTGCTCTTAAAACTACTTGCGTTTCATATCCCCATTGGTAAATCCCACAGTGAGTTTCAGAACTTCATTTCTTTCATACTTGGAAGTTTTGTTTGTTTGTTTTTTTTCCAGGCTAAATTTCTATGTGTCCAGAATATATCCATCTGTTCTTGTGGTGATACTCTTCTTTAAATGGAACAGCTCTTCTCTCTTGTGGATATTTACCTCACTGGTATAAGCAACAGTCACGTCTCCTCTCTTTGAGTCTTCTCGTCTCATGAGGGTCCATGTTCCTCTATACTCCTAAAGCCATTCTCTGGACCTGTTCTGATTTAGTCTTCTCTGAGATGGACATGGAAAACCGTCTGCTACCCCAAACAAGGTTTCCCCGTGCACAATGGCTTTCGTATTTCCATCTCCTGAGTGGAATGGCCTTGCCTGCTATGCCCCGTGGTACCTATAGCCTGACCATGCCGCACTGATGCTTTGTAAGCATGGGTTAATGCGCCCAGGTGCCTCAGTCACAATGTCGTGTTCAGCCATGGAGCTTATATTGGCTACATGGAGCTTATGTGTTCAGCCATCCTAGCTTATATTGGCTTTGTCACTGCACTTCTATTACTCCTCTTCTCAAAGAATCCGCTTCTTCCAGTGTGGCACTCCAGTCTCCACAGAGACTGACTTCATCTCTCTCCTGTGAATAGTCAAGTCCTATTGGCTGTGCCAAGAAAACAAATTAAACTAAGTCATTCAGCTGCTTCTGAGACTTGTCCTTGAGGAATTCCATCTCTAACTGTATTCCCCTCTGCTTCCTGAGTCTGCAGGAGTAGTATCATCTCTCCTTTAGGTAGCTCCTTCATCGCTCTGCAGTTCTTGAACTATCCCACATCCACATTTCATTACAGGAAAAAGGAAAGAAATTATAACAGTTTTATTTTTTCAGGCTGGATGAAGTGAACTCCACATTCATACAATTTTCAGACTGTGAAACAGGTAGCTCCTACAATATGATGGTATGTTTGATGACCTCTTCATTTATCTCACAAGCAGCATTTAATGTCCATTCCCATTAATCTGGCTAAAAAAAAAAAAAAAAAAAGCAGCATTTCCTTTGGTAGCAAATTCAAAAGACTGCTTTTTGGTCACTGTCAAGCAGAGCGCTTCAACCTAAGCATGATCCCTAACGATTGAAATGCTTGAATTTGGGTTGAATTTTAAGGATAGAAATGGAAGAGGATGTTTAGTATTACACAGATTCTGGTGTTCTTTGCTGGATTGGGGCCTGTATTACTACAAAGTGCCACTCTCGTATGGATTTGTGATGCATCTATGTAAAAACAAAACTGGTCATGGCTTCCAGAGCCCACGGCAGCATTTTGAATCCTTGTTCTGACTCACATGAGCTTGGGGTTTCAGCTCCATCTCCCACCACAAACCTCCACTGAGGCTGTTGCAGGGGTTTGGCTTTATCCCCTTTAAAGATACACCATCGCAGCTTTCCCTCGTACGCGTCATCTGTAGCAGCTAACAATTTTAGGTGCTAGAGCTCTAAACAAAGGCCATTCATGAAACCAGGGCCCAGACTGCCTGGAGTGTCTGGCCCCATGTTGCCCGATATCTGCAGGGTGCTAGGGAGACGGCAAAGCCAGGCTCAGCGAGATACCAGGCAAAACTGCAGATAACGATAGTCTCACTGTGCATTTCCTCCTCAGGCTCCTCCGCATGATCCCTTGTAGGAGGACAGTGCAGAAACACCATTGTAGACTCCACTATGGTGAGAAGGCGCGAACAAGAAGCTTCCTTTGCATCCAGATGCTGAAGGGAACCCAGCAACGAGCTAACACACTGTTGAAGAGGGTTGAAAAGGGAGAGGATTAAGGCTTACAGCCACGTATTTGAGTACAGACCTGATTCACTTAGGAAGAACCTTGCAAAGTGAATAATGGCAGTTCCCACTCCAAATAAAAAACGATAGCAGAGTAAGGCCTGCTGGTTGGTGATTACAGTACAGACAGTTATCACGGCAGGCCTGCAGGTGAAGGTAGAAGACACAGAGTCCGGCCGTGAAGGGAGAGAGTGGGCTGAAGGCTGCTGCTGGGGCTTTTTTGAAGCACCCCCTCAAACACGAGTGATCGCAGCCACCCTGAAGGACTCGCGTAGAAATTTGCTTCTAACCGGGTGAAAGAAAACCGTCGTGAAAAGCGCCGACAAGGTGACGCGGGAGCAGCGTCATCTGTCCAAGGGCTGCGTGGGGGTGGCGGAGGGGGCAGGTTTCTCCCCAGCAAGCAGCGGCTGCTCAGGCTCCGGCAGGATCCGGGGCCGCACCCCGGCGGCCGGCACGGCGGGCTGCGGGGTGGCGCTGGGGCTCGGGGGGCTCGGTGGTCCCGGGGAAGGGGAGCCAGGGGCCTGTCCTTCCTCTGCCTCTCAGCCACCCCCCCATTTCCTCGGAAACGGCCTGATTTCCCAGGGGGGCTGCCGTGCCAAGTCGACGTGGGGTAATTTATGACCGGGGATGGGGGCAAAGGAAGCCCTGAGATGGGCAGAGTTTGAGGGGCGGTGGGGTGCGGGCCTGGGCTCTGCCCTGTCCCCCCGGGCAGCGAGGAGCTGGGCCGGCGGCACAGCGGGCCCCCGTCCCCGGGGCACGGCTCCCATCCCCGGCGTGGCGGCCGCCGGCCCCTGCCCTTGATGAGATCCTCTGAAATCCAAAAAAAGGGGGATTTTCAACGTTACATCCCTATCTTCGGAGGAGCGCGGTTTTCTCGCCGCGGCGACGTCGCTTGTTAAACAATCAGCGGCTGAGCCCCTGCAAAGGGGGGCATTGCACCCTTCTTGCTGAATGCGCTGCTTAGTGCATATAACGCCAGGGCCTTTTGATGTCTCACAATGCGCGTTACGCCCAAAGATTGTCTCTTTGGACAGATCTACAACGCTTGGCTTCATGTTTGGAAGTTAAATGGACAGCGAGGTTGTTGAAACTCCCACGCTTTAAGCTAGCGCAGACACTCGGGACGTTCGCCCCTTACTTTCCGTGAGTGAAAGAGGCAGGGGTGGAGGGCAGGGGCTGCTGGTTTGATCCGTCCTCCGAGGCAAAGGGGGGGAAAAGCAGCCCAGCCCAAACTTTTCCTCTCTTTTCTTTTCTTTGCTTTATTCTTTGGCAGCCTTAAAATAAGCTATGTGCAAAGCGTGCGCCCTGCGTAGGTAGCTTGTGTCTCGAAGTCGCTGGCAATGTTGCTGCTCCATGAAATCAAAATTTATGATTATTCAAATGGTGGGGACTGTGAAAAGAGAGGAAGAAAGAGAGAAAATTAATATTGCAGCTGTTCTTCTGATTAATGAGAGATAATTGCTCATGAAAAGTCACCCCTGTGGCATTTTGTTGTCTCCTGGATCTTTGTTCTTTTCCACTATTATTGAGGACTTTCTTGAAGACTAAGCGGTTCTTTTCAATTTTTGGTATTCAGAAAGTGTTGCTTGGTTACAGATAATGGAGAAATCTCGGGCTATATTGGGTAAGATGTGCCACAGACAGCAATATCACAATGCCACTTTCAGAAAAGGATGGATACAAGTTAACGATGCGCTTTCAATAAAACATTAATAGACTTGTTCACGCTTTTATAATGACCTCCTTAATGGGAGCTGGGGGCAAGTCCTGTCTTGTGCTTGCCTTCACAAAACCCGGCTTCGAGATCGCCGATCGCTTTGGAAACTAATAGGAAATCGATGTTAGATTAGCGACTAAATGCGACGGCAGCGCAGGAGCCGGCGGCCCCTCGCTTACCCAGGCGCGGCTTTAGTTTGAGCGGGGCTTTCCCGCCGGGGCGCGTCCCCCCGGCCTGCTGTCTGCGGCCGCTCTGCAGAGCTTGTGTTGGGGGGGGGGTTTTGGTTGGTTTTTTGTTTATTTGGGGTTTTTTGTTTTTTTTTTTTTTTTGCTGGTGGAAGCGTGTCCCCGGGCTTTCCACGGAGGCAGCTCCTCCCGTGAACTCAGCGGAGATGCGCGCCTGAAAGCCGGGGCTTTCTCCGGGCGGGCACGGCTTTTTCTTCTGCCGGGAGCTGCGGGGGTTGGGGGAGGGAAGGGAAAGAGTTGCTTTTGTCATTTAAGCCGTGAATCTCTTCTACATAAAGGTGTTAGAGACATCTGGAAGAAAGGAGGGACCAGCACCCAGTCCTGCGCTCGGCGGACCAGGGGAGCGGCTCTGATGTTCTTTTTGAACTGCTCCACTTTCAAAAGGGGGCAATTTCGTTACATTCTCATTTGTTACACTGTCTTGAACTAAAGGCAGACAAAGCTATACTCTGTCACCCCGAGCAGAATGAAGGGAATCAAAGGATTTTCCCTTAAAAGGACTAATTTTCTCCTTGAATTATGAAAGTAATGGCTAGGTAACAGCCTGTGCTCTGTACCCAACTGCTTAATTCCTTCTAAATCCTTCCACGTGGCTCTCCCAGTCGTAGCAATTAGAGCTCATTATAGGCTCATAAGAGCTCTCATTTCGGGGATTACTTAATGGACAATGAAATTTTATCGGACAGAATTATTGAAAAATAAAATTGTAACGAGGCCGATGTGATGTGGGCGCACGCCTTACATCATTCCGCCTGGTTTGGGATATCTTTGCTTTCAAATGACTTCTTTTCTTGCTCTGGCTTTCAGGGGTGGGTTTTTCTTTGTGGTTTGTTGTTTTTTTTCCTCCTCTCTTTTATCACTGCACTTGGTTTATTATAACAATTACAAATTGCAATTTTGATCCGACTCTTGTTCTGTCTGCCTTCCCTGACGACAGCCCCCTCCCCAGATCCACTCTATCACTGCAGACAGTTTTTGCCACTGAGGTCGATGTTTGTTTTTTTGGTTTTTTTTATTCTTTTCCTCTTAGCCCCTCGTAAAGGAAAAAAAAAATAAAAAGAAAGAAAACGCAGAGATTAATTCCAGTCTCCGCCAGATGAGCCGTGTTTTAAACGGGGAGAGCTGGGCAAAATCCCACGCCTGTGCACCGTGCCCGTGATGAAAACCTCACCGGCCCCCCCGGAGCTCGGGAGGCAGAGCCGCCGGGAGGGGCACCCGCCGCACCCCGGCGGCCGCGGCGGCGGGGGCAGCGGTTCGGGGCCCCGCCGCTGCCCCGGGCTCCGGGGCCCGGCGGCTGCGGGACCTGGGCTGAGCCCTCGGCAGCACTTTGGGGGAAAAGTAGGTGAGGTCGGGGCCGACCCGCCTAAACCCCGCGAGTCCCTAATGGCTGTCACAAGACGCGGGATTAGCGCATTGCTGGAATAGCTGTCTGTTTACACTCCGGAGCCCCGCCGGCCGGTAAACACTTTCTAATTGAATTCTAATCACATTCAAATAGCTCCATAACCAGCCTCAGCTGCAATTCATAAAACTTTAATTGCCATCCATAAATCCTCAGATCGCCGAGTGCGGGGTGTCTCTAAAAACACTGTTGCATCGTGCCCGTTCTGGGCTGTCGGGGAGGAAGGCAGCCAGGGCCGGGCTGCAGCGGGCCCTTGCTCGGGGGGGCCCGGGCCCGCACGGCGGCACTGCCCGCGACACGGCGGGGACGGGACAGCGGGGTGAGACCTGGCCCCTCTCTTAACGAGGCTGGAGTTGCACCCCTGAGCCTAGCTGGTCCCAGGGGTGAGGAATGCCGTCTCCATCAGAAGGCGGGGAGCAGTAGCAGCAGCAGCAGCAGCTTTATTTTGCTGGGTTTTAACAGCAGGAGAGTGGGTGTGCGGGAGGGCCCGTAGGATGCCCCCGGCCCGGCCCTTGCGCACGGTAGCCGCCGCTGAACGCGTTACGGCTGTTGATTCACTGCTCGGCCTCCGGTAATCAGGCGTAGGCTGCGTTTTCTGCTTTAGAGCACAGTTGTCGCTCCCCTCTCCCGAGTCAAGCGGGATGGCATCCGTGGTCGGTTTTAAACGCCGCTTCGCATCTGCCAAACAAGAAGGCGATCGCCCCTCTATTAACGATAAGTCTCTTCTTAAACTCCCATAAAACAGGTCATTGGAAAATCGTGTAATATGCTGCGAATACCTTGGCTTTTTAATGCAATCTGAAATGCTCCGGAGCCACCGACCGTATTTAGCTGTTTATCCAATTTTACTTTGAATGATTGCTTCAGCAAACTTGCTGGAGATCAAAGAATCCTCCCCCCCCCCGAGACGTTCGCCTTTCATTAGCGCTGGGCGCTGCGGTCCTGAAGCGCTCGGGGGAAGTTCACTTGGAAGTTTTCTGTTTTGACACCGTTTGCCTGAGAAGTGTCCAGATATTTGAAGGCTTTGTCCGTTGCAGTAATTGCCAATTTGGCAAGATTCACTAGGGGGTGAAAAGGGCGAGGGGAAAAAAAAAAAAAAAAAAAAAAAACACCAAAACCCCAACAACCCACCGAATTTTACATCGATGTCTGTGTCCGGGACCCTGGCTCCTCTGGTGCGGACAGGGCCTCCCGGAGGGGTCCCGCTGCAGGGAGCGGGCCGGACCGGGGAAAGGTGTTGGCCCCCCGCCGCCGTGGGACTCGCGGCCCCTCGGGCGATACTTTCTGCGGGGGGGTCGGAGTTGACCCGCTTGTTTCAGCGCATCACCTTCTCCCTAATCTCCTTCCCATCCTGCGGGGAAAGGAGCCCGCTCCTCGGGGAAAAAACCCCGAGCAGGAGCTCCCTCCGGCCGCCCCCCCCGCCCGGTGCGCTGGCGGGGGGACGTGCCTGCAGCCCGAGCTGCCAGGGGGCCTGGGGCAGCCGCCCCCTCCCCGGCCGCCCCGCTCCTAGGATTTATCCGGGGCGGAGGCGAAGGGCTGAAGTCGTCGGGCAGCCAGGGAGCACGCACACTTTGAGCACGCACACTTTGGGCCCCCCCGCTTTGCCCCCCCCCCCCCCCCGGCAGCCTCTCCTGCCGGCCTGGGAAGCCGGGGAGATTTAGATCTGCGAGGCTTTCAGCCATCACGTGTTTAAATAGTTGATATAAAACCCCGGCGCAGGGGATCCAGGCGGGGGGACTTTAAGACCAGCCCTCTCCAGGGACCCTTTTGTTCAGCTCTCAAACATAAGCACCTTCTCGCCTCGCCAGAACTTCAGTGGCAACTTGGCCAAGCAGGAAAAACCCGACTTTGGGAGAGCCTCCCCCGGCGTCGGCAGCCCTCCGAAATGTCCCGCTCTTTCTATGTCGACTCCTTAATCATCAAAGACTCCTCGAGGCCGGCTCCGTCCCTGCCTGAGCACCACCACGGCCAGGACTTCTTCATCCCTCTCAGCATGCCTTCCCCCCTCGTCATGTCGGTGTCGGGCCCGGGCTGCCCGTCCCGCAAGAGCGGCGCTTTCTGCGTCTGCCCGCTCTGTGTCACCTCGCACCTGCACTCCTCCCGCCCCGCCGGCGGCGGCGGCGGCGGCGGGGCCATCCCCCTGCTCAAGAGCCAGTTCCCCGCCGCCGGCGGCGAGGCCCAGTGCTGCCCGCGGGCCGGCCACCCTCACCACCCGCCGCAGCACCACCCGCCGCCCGCCGCCGCCGCCGTCCCCGCCGCCGCCGCCGCCGCCGCCCTGGGGCACCCGGCGCATCACCCACCTGCCTGCGCCGCCACCGCCTACAGCGTCAGCGACCCCCGGAGGTTTCACTGCCTCGGCATGGGTAGGAGCCCTGCGGCCGCCGGGGAGGGGGGCAGCGGGAGAAGGGGTTCCCCCGAGGGCGCCCGGCTGCCCCGGGGCGGAAAGCTGCGGGAGAACGTCTTTTCTCTCTCTCCCTTCTCTTTTTTCTCTTTCCTTTCCCCCGTCCCACTGACGTTCTCGCTTCTCTCCCGTCCAGGAGGGTCCGATTCCAGCCAAATTCAAAACGGGAAAAGGATGAGGACGGCTTTCACCAGCACCCAGCTCTTGGAACTGGAGAGGGAATTCTCCTCCAACATGTACCTGTCCCGGCTGCGGAGGATCGAGATAGCCACCTACCTGAACCTGTCCGAGAAGCAAGTGAAAATCTGGTTCCAGAACAGGAGGGTGAAGCACAAGAAAGAAGGCAAAGGCACCCAGCGAAACTCGCACGGGGGCTGCAAGTGCAGCACCAGCCAGGGGCATTACCCCAGGTCGGAGGACGAAGAGTCTCTGTCCCCCTCATCGGCTACCGAGGACAAGGAGATCTCCCCGTTGTGAGCCCGGCCCGGAGCTCCGCTCCCGCCGCCGGCTGCCGGCCCGGAGCGGGGCTGCCGCAGGGCGGCTCACCTGGCACCGCTGCCCCGGGGACGGGCCGGCAGCCCGCCGACCCGCAGCCGGCTGGCCCTCCCCGGCCGGGAGCTGCATTTTCATCCCTTCGCAGTCATAGAGAGAGACACATAACTATATTTTTGGAATGTAAATGTTCTAGTCGTGAGAGTTCAACTAAAACGCTATTTATGTGCCCCCGGGAGCGGGCACCTGCTCTTCCTAACGTGTAACGCGGGACCGGACTCGCACGGCCCAGGGCGCCTCCCCCCGCCTTCCCCCCAGGCAGTTTAAAGGAAAAAGGAAAAAACGCGTTTGGAACCGAAAGACGAGACATTAAAAAACTGAAAAGCAAACAAAAACCTGTAGGGCTGAGAACCTCCTGGACGGACTTCTTAACAAAAACAAGGAAAGAAAGAAAGAAAGATCGGTCGTTTGGGTTTGGGACGGCGGTTTGTTTGTGAATAGGTTTATATAAAATTTATATTTATATTTATTTAAATAAATGAGATCAGACGAGAATTTAATTTTTTTTTCCTTCTCCCCCCCCCCCCGCCCCCCAGTGCCAGCCTCGTCAAGCAGCGAAGGTGGACTGGCCGGGGCAGGGTGCGTTTCTTCGCAGTCCTTTGTACGGTGAAAGCATTGGTGTATACGTGTCAGACCTAAAGACTAGAAATAAATGCCATCGGCTACTAACCCGAATATGGTTTCTGTTCCCCTCCGACTCGGGCCGGCTGGGGGCGGAGGGGGGTGGGGGACCCCGCTCCGGCCCAGCCGAATGCAAATGCAGCGGCTCTGCTGAACCCGGCAGCTTTGTGTTGCCTCCCCGCCGGAGCCGGCGCACGCCCCCGCCGCGGCTGACAGCTTTCCCCCGTCTGCTCGCCCGCCGGCACCGCGCCGGGGACACCCGGCTGCCGCTGGCCCGGGGCCGCCGCTCCGGGCACCGGCCCGGGGCGAGGGGCTGCGCGGCCGGGCGCCCCGCACGGCGCCGCGCCGGGGCGATGCTGCCCGGCCCCGCTGCCCCCGCCGGCCCCGCCCGGCTCTGCCCCGCCGAGGGGGCTGCCCGCCCGCACCGGCCCCTCGCCGGGCTGAAACTCCGCTTCTGTTATCCCGCGGCGGCGTTAATCAGAAACGGGGGAACTTTTTAATTATATTTTTTTTCCTCAGGCGCCGTAGCCAGGCTCAGGGAGCAGACCCGGGAGCAGACCTACTCGTGGGGTCAGGCTGAGACGGGGCTGAGGTGCTCTGCAGCCTGCGCCCATCCTGCCTCCGCCTCGGGCAGCCCGGCCTGAGCTCCTTGCGGGGGGCTGATGCAGAGCGGGGTGGAGCTGGAGCTGCTCAGGCCCAAATGAGCCTCTTTACGGCTTTTTCCCTAGTTCCTGCAGCCCTGGCAGACAGCACATGAGCAGATCAGAAGGGCCTTTTCCACACTGTGTTATTCCCACTCACACCTTTTCCTTGGGTGGGTTTCCCATTAACCCAACCTACACTTTTGACTTCAGCTTCCGAAACTATTGCAAGACCTTTTCAGTAAATAATTCCCTGAACAATCCCTACATTTCTCGTGTTTGATCCCTAACCTTCGTCTCAGAGGTGTGTCTCCAATTTCACCTGGCTGCTCCACTTCTAAGCAGAAAACAAGTAATAAGCCTGCTTGGGGTTTCTGTTGCAATGTGAATAACCCAAGCACCCTGGATGCTGGAGAGAGATGCAGCCCCAGCACCGTGACGCTCTCCCTGCTTGCTGGTCTGGGAGGAGAGGTCAGGTAGATGGGCAGGGCTGGGGTAGGATGGAGAGGGCCCGGTGTGGGCACTGCCCCACGGCCTGGACCAGCCACAGGGCTTGGGGCAGAGGCAGTGCCCCGCACGCCCACAGCATAACAGGAGGGGAAAGGAAAGGCCGGACTGAAGTTTCCAGCCCGGACTTGGAAAAATACAAAATCTCACTCTTCCATGTCACAGCCGTTTCACTGCCTCAGCTGAGGGCCCGTACAGAGGCCAGCAGCCCACACCCCAGCTGAGCGGGTGGGGACGTCGTTCGCCCAAGCGGCAGTCCCCTCACTTGCCAGGCTGGGGGGACCAGAGGGCCAAAGGCTTGTGGGCCTTGTGGCTGCCTCCCAGGGGACCTCAGGAAGGGCCTGGCTGAGGGGGCCGCCTCCTCTGACCCTAGCGTTTGCTGAGGTGGGCTCTGGAAACTGTGCTTCCTCTGCCTCCGTTCATCTGCGTCTAGCTTGCTCCTGTAATCCCACCGGGTCTTTTCCAACCTAGAAGCTCTGGGAGGAGGCATTAGCACCACGGAAAGTCCTGCCCACCCTCTAGGCAGTGCCAGCCCCGTCTTGTAACAGCAGGGAGTCGACAGGCCTGCAGCAGCTGGGGAAGGCAAAGCTTTGCTGGCAGAGAAAAAGCATCAGGCTCTGTGAAATCTAAGACTGGGTGATATGCAAAACTCGAAGATATTTTAAAACTGCAAAGATATTTCTTGGTAGAGTGTATCTGTTCTCAGTGTAACTGTGGAAATACACACCTCAGTGAATACATGGGTGTTTCCCTCTGTTTCTAGAAGTTACACAAGACGGGATCTCTTCATTGCAGTATTTAACAATTTCTTAAAAATAGAAGGAAAATTAAATTAGTTGCTATTTCTGTAATAATCAATGTTTGCATGTATCTTTCAAGAGTTGAAAGGAAATAGTGGTATATTATTATTGCATACAAGCTATACCGTTGAGACACTTGCTGTCATCACCAAGCTTCTTTTTTATTTCAAAGTAAATGTTTCACGTTAAAAAATCTGGAAAAGAGGAATGATGCAACAGTTTACCCCGACACACTCAGAAGGCTGGTACAACCAGCTCGACCTGAATCTAGCCCTAGGGAGTCCAAGGCAGTGTGACAGGAGCGCTGCTGGAAGTTGTACGTACCCTAACTTGCAGCAAACGTGTTGTAGGGTTTCGAAGTCCAGCATTCAACAGTCAGAAATGTAGGCAAATCGATGATACAATGTGTTGGGTTTGTTTCTTCTTCTTTTTTTTCTTCTTTCTATTCTTTTTTTTTGCCCGCAAAGTGCAAAGCACAGGTTTTTTCCCCCACTCATTCAGTGCCCAAGACAGGCAATGTTCAGCTCCCTTTTTAATATTCCTCTTATCGTTCGTTTTCTAAGGAAATAAGGATTACGCAGTCGCTCTGCTTATCTATCTGACATTTACCCTCATTCCCTCATAGCTCTTATGTGATCAATACCAACCAGCGGGCTGACATGATAGCTCTGCGAGGGTCTCCAAGATGTGGAGTTCCTACGAGTTCTGCGGAGCTCAGCATCAGGCTGGGGGGGGACAGACCCGGGGGAGCCCTCAGCTGCCACCCATCCAGTCTGGCAAGAACTGGGTTACCCCCAGATCTGGGGGGTAGCTGCAGCGCGGGCTGTCTTTTGCCCAACAGCCTGCTGGAAGAGGATGTCTAGAGGGGGAATGCGACGGTGTCACGGAGGCAGACCTGGAGGCAGAGGGTATGGTCAGCAACGGGGCTGGGAACAGAAGCTATGGAGGAGGCTGAAGGGCCTAGGGGACATGGGACAGCACCCAGGTAAAAGCTTTTTCCTGTTGTGATCCCAAGCCTTATTTGTTGCAAGTGCAGTGAATAAGAAACAAATGCTACCCTCTTATTTTTCTTTGGTACTTGTCACGACGATGTGTGAGAGCACTGGAAGGACGCCTGCATTTATCTTTATCGCTCCCGTGGGAGCAATAAATTCGCTTCTCTTTAGAGGTCGAGAACGAAACCCCGGCGAGGTTCAGACCGCCGCTGCGGCACTGCCCTCACATCGTGAGGCTCCATGCAACTTCCCAGCCTTATGCCCGTTTTCAGCGCCGGAGACGGCCCAGGCGCGGCCCCGACATCCTCCAGCTGCAGCTACCGCGCTTACCCGCGCGTTACCCACCAGCTGCGCCGCGCTCCGGGCAGGCAGGAGAGGAGCGGGGGGCGGCTACCTGCGGCCGCCGCTGCCGGAGCCGCTCCTCTTGGCACAGCTCGGCGGCGGCGGGGCCGCCGGCTCCCCGGGGTGGCGGTTTCAGGCGGCGGCGTGGGGGTGTCCCGGGCGGGTTTCGGGTACGGGGCGGCCAGGGGAAGGGCGCGCAATTAAACCCGCGCATTTGCAGGAGGGATGCGCGTTAGGTTTGTGTGAGTGACCCCGCTACCGACCTTCTGTAGCCTTTCGGGGCTCGAATGAGCAAACATCGCGTTCCTCCGACGAAGCTTCCCCCCTTAGATATTTATTTGCTTCCTTTAATTCGATTTAACTACTTCCAACTCGGAGGAGGAAAACATCCGTCTTGAAGAGTGTCCCTGACCTCGATCTGCACGGCGGAGATCAGACAGACCCACGGCACGGACCTCTCCGGTTGTGAACCTCTCTTTCATTCCCCAAAATCCCTCTGCTACCGCCCTTTGGTCGGACCTGTCTGCCCAAGGCCGCGGGCGGCCGGCACTTGGCGGTGCTGAATGTGCCGCTCTCTCCCGGCTGCCCTCTCCGGTCCTGCCCCTGGAGTCCCCCCGGGCGCTGCTGAAACCTCTCCCCGCTGTCGGAGCTCTTGCCGCAACGCCCACCACCAGCGCCTCGCACCGTGGGGCTCAGCCGTCCTGCCGGCTGCGGGTCCGCCCCGGGGTGGACGGAGCGGGCTGGGCCCCGGCAGCCAGGGCCTGAGAGCCCACGGAGAGGAGGGCTCACAGCGCAGGGTCCCTGACGTCCCGGCCAGGGGACTGCGGAAAACTCTCCTTCCTCAGTAGCTCCGTTTTTGGAGCTGGGAAAGAGGGGGGACGATCTACCTAATCCCCCTGCATTCATCTCTAGCTTGTCCTCGTTTCCGCCTCCCGCCCCTCCCGCTGACCCGACCCCTCTGGGACTTTGCCCGGGAGCGGCTCCCCGGTGCCCGGCGCTGCCCCTGCGGGCGCGGGCGGCCGGAGCGGCGGCAGCGCTGCCTGGGGCTGGGCTGCGGGGCGGGCAGCGCTCGGCTCCCCTCCCTCCTGCGCCGGTCCGCCCGACGGTTCCGCCGCAGGACGAGCCCGCGGCCGGGAGGATCAGGCCCACTCGGGAGTTTCTGCCGTGCCCACGGGGATAAAGGGGCCAGGAAGGGGCGAGTCCGGGTGCCACGGCCCCGGGAACCCGGCCAGCATCCTGCCACCGGCCCGGGGGACGCGGGCAGGGCGGGGAGCGCTCCCCTCCTAGATCCGGGGCCTGAAGAGGACCGCACGCAGTCCTTCGGGAAAGAAACCCGGCCAAAAAAACCCAGGATTATTATTATTATTATTATTATTATTATTATTATTATTATTATTATTATGCCTTCGCGGCTCCTCGGAAAGGATCCGGGGTGACCGTGAAGGTTTTAAGTGCGAGCGCGGGAACCGCACCCGCAGCCTCCCTCGGCTGCGCTGGTTTCTGTCTGGGGGAGAGACTCCGGGGCCGGTGTGCAGCCCGGTCGCGGGGGTGTCCGGCGGGACCCCGGCCCTGGGAAGGCGCCCTGGCCCCGCCGGGCCCCCGCCGGCGGCCGGGCCGCTCGGCGGGGCGGGCAGCCGTGCGCCGGGCAGCTGCCGGGGAGTCCCGCATGACAGCGGAATAACAAACAGCCCGAAGCCAATGTGCCACTCGGGAAACCTCGGGGCGTGTGTCCGCGCTGCAGCGCGCTCAGCCCTCGCCGTGAAAGCGCCGATTTCACGCAGGAGCTGCTCCGCGCCCCTCTCCGCCCCGCTGCGCGCCTTCCAGCCGGCCCCGCTCCGGGCGCCGCGCCCGCCCCTCCGCGCCTCCCCCCCGCCCCGGCCCCGGCAGCCGCTCCGGGGGGATTTAAGCTCTTGGAAGCGAACCCAAAGAGATCGGAAGCGTGTGCAGTGTGCTCTGGAAAAATAACTAGTTTCAGATTAATGAAGGAGTGACAATTTCAAGGCTAACGTTGGCACTGCCCGAGCCAGAGCGTGGGGAGCTCGCCAGGCTTTGCTTTATATTGTCTACTTTTCTGAAGAGCAGACAAAGATGGATAGAGAGACATTGAAAAGCAGGAGGCGTATTTCAAACAGTTCAATAAAGAGGGTTGTCACTTAAAGACAAGAACCATAGTGCTTTGATGACTTTGTATTAGCCTCACCGTTTCAAATAAGTGACTCTACTCTCTTTGCGGAA
This sequence comes from Nipponia nippon, assembly GCF_047370975.1. Taxonomy (NCBI): domain Eukaryota; kingdom Metazoa; phylum Chordata; class Aves; order Pelecaniformes; family Threskiornithidae; genus Nipponia; species Nipponia nippon. The sequence continues at coordinate 30,636,785 of NW_028262380.1, forward strand.
TGCACCGCGTTTTAGTAGATGACACTTCAGTGAAGCCGCTTTGGACAGGAACAAGAGCTTGTAACCGCGGGGCAAAACTCCTCGTCGGGCGGGTTTGGCAAAGGAGGTTTCCGACCCGGGGTTGGTTTTTCTTTCCGTCCTCAAACTAAGAGACCTCGGTAAAACCCAGGTTTACAGTTCACATGGAACCACTCCGAAAAAGGCAGAAAACGCTTCGGCACCGCACGAATGTAAAGAAAGCGGCGGGGAGATCTCGAAACGCCGGGGCGAAACGCTGCCTCCCGGCAGACCCCGGCAACGCAGGGGCGGTCCTTTCCACATCGTTTTCTACGCCCCGGGAGCAAGCACCCACACGGGGTGCTGCAAATGAAGCCGTCCGCAATCCCCCCGGCAGCTCACGCGTGTTCTCACCCGCGTGGGGCAGGGTCCCACGGTCGGCGGGGCCGGGAGGCGGGAGAGGCTGGGCGCACGGCCGTGCGCCCAGCCTCTCCCGCCTCCCGGCCCCGCGTCTCCCCGGGCCTCCCCGCCCCACGGGAGCCTGGCCTCGGGTGGGAGGACACCTTCCCCCTTCCCGGGGGGCAGCCCCGGTGTGTGTGCCCCGAGGAGCGGGGGGGATTTTTCTGCCAAACCCGAGGTTCTTGGTTTTTTTTGTTTTTTTGTTTTTTTGTTTTTTTTTTTTAAGCTGGGGACCCCCGACGGCTGCAGCCCCCCAGGCTTTGAAGGCACAGCGAAAGGGCTTCACTGTGGGTTTGAGCGAACCATTTAGTCACTGTTTCATTAGGCACTATTTGAACCTTGCAACATGTGGTAATTTCTGGGGCAAGCTGAAAAGGGGGGATTATGTAGGAGGGACACAAGGAAATTAGCTAACGGTTAATTTAACTCGTTTTCTGGTAGAATTTTCGATACATTCCTAATTGACTGAGGAGGCAGGTGAAGTCTTCAGTTCCAGGCAGACTCATTCACGGTGAGAATAAATGGCTCTTTTTCAACTCACACTGCTCACAATATATCATCAGGGAAAAGACATGCAATGAATATGTTGATTTTTTTTTATTATTAATGGAATTACACCCTGCTACGCAGGTGTGAGGGTAAAAACCTATACCGCGATGAAATCAGATTAACAATGAAATGAGAATTTTATTAGCTTTCTATGTCACACAGACCTGGATTTAAACTGTCAAAACAAGAAACAAGAGGGGGGAAAAAAGATACTCTGAAGGCAACAGTGCCAATCAAGGGGCAGAAGTAGTGGCTTGGTATCCAAATAATAATTAGCTGTAATTCACGGTGAATATCCACACCCCACGCTCTACGCTATTTATATCATATAGAGAATGTATGATTAGCCTATAATGGCAAATCTCTTTTGAGTCCGGGGTTTGCCAATTAACCCTAACCACCCCGACTTGCTCTGAAACAGGAGCATGTGTTGATAAGGTCCAAGCTGTAATAAAACATCAGATGGCGTCGGAAATAAACCCTGGCCGAGAGACCCCCGCCGCGTTTGCAAGGGAAAGGGGTCCGGCCGGGTCGGAGCGGCCCGGGGGCGTTTGGGAGCAGCCAGGGGAGCAGCGGGAGAGGGGCTGTGACCCTGCACCGGGCAGCGCCGGGGAGAGGCGGCCGGGGACCGCCCCGCACCGGGCGCCGGGCACCGGGCGCCGGGGGCTGGAGGTGACCCCGCCGCGGGCACCGGGGCTTGGAGGTGACCCTGTCCCGGGCACCGGGGGTTGGAGGTAACCCCGTCCCGGGCACCGGGGGCGGTGGGTGGGGGGTGACCCCGCCGCGGGCAGAGGCGGCGGCGGCGGCGCTACCTGCGCGGCGTGCGGAGAGGTGATGGGCGCAGCCGGGCAGGGCCGGCGGCCAGGGGAGCCCGCCACGTCTGCCAAGGGCCCCTTTGTAACCTGCTATAGAAAATGGAGGTATTCTGCATGACAAAGCCCAATTAAGCTCGCTATTCAGGACCTCTGCAGCTGGTAGCCCATTGGGAGAGTGGGAGGAAACGCGAATATATTAATTATGCGAAGGGGCGGTGAAGAAATACCCACAACGGCGGTTCGGGGTTGGGTGTTGGATATGTTTGTTTGGTTTTTTACGTGTCAGTCCCGCTATTTATTTACGGATGTATTTGGTGGCGGGGCGGTGGGAGGAGGAGGGGCGGGGTGGGGCGCTGCCCGGGGGCACAAGCCCCAGCCCCGGGCCACAAGCCCCGGCCCCGGGCCCGCCCCGGCGCTGCCGGCCGCGGAGCCCCCCGGCAGCATCCCCCGCCGGCCTCGGGGTGCCTGCAAAGAGGAGCAAGGGAGGCTGCCTGCCGGGCTGCAGCAGAGGGCTACAGGCTCTGGTGGAACTGTGGTTTAATACACTAGCGAAGTTCTCCGTTTTCTCTAAGAATTCTCTCTCTCTTTATTTTTTAATTGTCACTCAACAGGGGTCAACTGTAAGCCTGCCAAAGGGCTTTCACAGGCTGAGGGGCTCCAAACCCTAGGACAGACTGAAGGCCAGCCAAAGAAGAGAAAATACTGGAGACCTAAGGTTAAGATTGACCCAGACAATCCGTTTGCTTTTCGGTTTTACCTTTCCAAGCCAACGGGCCATAAAATATGCGTCGCTATAGTCGGTATGTAAAGCACAATTTCCGACTCCAAAATCCAAAGTGTCTGGGAAATATCTTGCATGACATAGTCGTCGTACTTTAACTAATTCAACTCTTGTAATAGAAGATGAGTTTTAGCTCAGAACTATGTGCACACGGAACTGTGCTTGGGATCATGCAGTTCTCAACCCTGACCACAAATGCATGGACATGATCACAGATCTTTCCCTTGCCTTATGGAGCTGGATGCAATGACAGAGAAAATTCAAGCTGCTTTTGTGCTACAAGTGCTCCCAACCTTCTCAAAATAGCACGAAGCTTAGGCCAGAATGTGGTCAACCATACATGCAGAAGACACAAATAGTAATGAGCCAAGAAGTATACTTGGCATAAGACACGTGCAATGCATTTGAACAAAAATTTGCTATTCTAATTTTTCTCCAGTAGACTTAGATTTTAACTAACCTCCCACCATTATCCCATTCTTCTAGACCAGTTGTCAGAGTGGTCATGGCTTCATATTCTCAGTGTTGCTACAGAAAAGCAAGTAACCCCCCCACTTTAGGTACCATAAAGGAGGGATACATTGCTTTTTGCTTCCGTTCCCCTGAAAGACCCGTCCTGGCTTTTGATGCATATTCTGGAGTGGATAGACAGGGATCCTATGCTGACTTTCATTGAACTAGTAATAGTAAAGACACCATGAAGCCTTTAAACATGTGAGTCACTGAACTGAATACAGGAGTACTGCATATACAGCAGAACAGGTGAGTCAATCTTGCCTGTGTAAAAGCTGCAATACCTCTGAGGGGGAGCTGGGACAGTAGCAGAAAAAATTGCTAGTTGATGCCAGCAGCTACAATTGTCATGTTGCTGTCATCATTTTCACCTGCTCCCATAGCTTCGTTTTGCGATTGCATTTTTTTTATTTATGCAAATGAGAGATGGATTTGAATGAGTTAATGAATGGCCATCAGGCGTTCTTTTTTTTTTTTTTTTTTTTTTTTTTTTAGCAGGACCTGCCAATTTTTCACAGGCAAAAGATACCAGCTCTAAAATCATTATATTAAAATGCTGCTGCCATTAAGAAAAGATCACAAGACAGAAGTTTCGATTTGTTTTTTTTTTGTATTGCCTCGTTTTCTCTTGATAAAAACATTTTTCAGGATCTGATTTGTCTTTTGTAATTAATAAGACAGAGCAGGCTTAGGCAATGTACAGTTTAACAGATTGTGGCAGTTCAGTCCGCTGGGTTTTCAGCAAAAGTTGTCAAATTGCAGTAAAGTTGTCAAGGTTTTTTTTTCTTTCCCAATCGTTATCAAATGTGAGCAAGTGATTGCATGCACAGAGAGTAGCTCTCAAGTTTTTGTTTTTTCTTAGGCGAAGATAAGATTCTGTGGGTTCTGAATGCAAGTCATTGCTGAGGCTGCCCCAGCAACAGATTGCTTCTCGAGGCTTTCCCAGATTATGATAAAAATGAGCAGATATTTTTATTTTCAGAACTAATTTTCAGAATGAGTTTAAGCTAGAAGTTTGTTCTGGGGATTCGGCTCAGACCTTGAGGGATAGCTGCCATTATAGGTGAGCATGAGAAGAAAGAAAACCCCAGTTAGTTGAAGACCTTTTACAAAACAGGCACAAAGTCTTTCAAACACCTTGATGCTTTTGGAAATATTTGGGAACAAGACTGAGATCATCACCTTGGTGCTTGGAGGGCTTCTTTATCACATATACTATCAGTATAGGGAGCAGGGGCAGCCGATGCACGTCTCCATGGGGTAGGAGGGCGTGCGTCCCCTGCCATGGTGCTGCTGAGGTTGGAGCATCAGTGCTGGAGCTCACCATCCTGAGGGCACCAGCCATTGTGCCCATCAGAAAAGCAAAGGGGATGATGCTACTTTTTGCGTTGAGGGAAACCCTGTGAAAGTAAAGGAAAGTAAATCCTGAGAAGCACAGGCTGCCAGGACGATGTTTATCAGCCTTGTTTATGCTGGAGTCTCATGAAAGAAGCCAGTGTTGTTGCTGAAAAAGATGGCCTTTGCCTCCTGTCATTCCTTGCCTCTTGTTCTCTGGGCTGTCCCATCCTTTGCACTTGTTTCTTTCCTATGGAAACTTCTGCCCTTGCCTTCATCCTGTTTCTTGAGAAGTACACGAAACCAGAGGACGTGATGAGCTCATCCTGTTTACAGCCCTGCACCTACATGGGAGGAGAGAGCATCAGTATCTCTTTAAGACTTCTACTCCTTTCTAATTGGCATTGGCTAATAGATCCCAAAATTACACAGGAGCTGAGTGGGTGGGACAAGCTTGAGAGACAGACAGAGGGACGGACAGGCAGATTGCTCTCATAAATTTAATCTCTTTAGAAAAGGAAGTTTACAGTATCAGCTGCTGGCAGAAATTGCACTCCCATAGTTGCTAGGTCAAAGTTGAGATGGTTTAAAAAATCTTTAGTGTAAATGTAGCTTTTGAAAGAGTTTTTTCCAGAGGAAGACGTCTACTGTGCTTGAGGTACAGGAATATCATCAGGAACACGCTGTGCCCGAAGCCATAAAGCTGACATATTTTGGGAGTCCTTTGCCCCTAGAACGAGGGGGTTCTGACCTGCAAAGAAAAGACTTGCATAAAACTGCAGGAAGAAGAGAGAGCAATCATAGTGCATGTTTAGAGCAAAGGACAGCACAGATCTGTTGTTTTCAATAATTGTTTTTTCCCTTGTTAGTCTTGTGTTTAGCTCTTCCCATAACTCTAAAGGGAAGTGGAAGAGATCTACTGGTTTTTTTCCTTATGTTAGTGTTTTCCCCCTTGAGGCAAGCTCAAGGGAGTATGAAGAAATTTGACATTTGAAATTAAAGAGCAATTTCTGTGTAAAAAGTAAACAGGAGATACAACCATTTGAAAGCTATTTCTGTTTTACCTTAATTTAGAACTGCTAGCTTCAGCTTCCCCAGGCTCTGCAGCAAGCCACAGTCTTTGGCCAGCATGTCCCCCTCTGTATCTTCACCTTGTTATTCCCATTTCATCTTATTCAAGTTTCAGCTTAGCTTGAGGGAACTTGGGAATCTCCTAGGTCACATTTTGCAGAAAGAATTTTTTTTTTTTTTTGCATAGGACAGCAGGGTGTATTATACCCCAGTCTTTCTACTATATAACACTGTCCTTCACAGAACTAACAAATAAGAAACAACTTGTTTTGCTGGATTTGTGTTATTTTCTTTTTCTGTTTTGGGGATCGTTTAGGAATGAGATAAGGAAGCACTTGCTTCCCTTTCACCTTCTAACATCTTTACCCTTTGGAAGCAAGCAGAATACTATTGGATACCTGTTTATAGTTCATTTGTGCACAATATACACGTGCTTTCTATTAAACACGTAAGTGCATGCGCAGTTCTTTCTACGCACTGAAAGGAGCTATAGAAACTCATAGGAAATCTTGTGTTTTAAAAGATTATTTATACATAAAAATGGTATACGTTTGCAAAATACACGGTTTTGGCAGGCGACGCTGGAAAGCCTACAGAATTAACAGCTCTGGGGATGGGCGACATCCAGGCCAGAGACAAGGAGTGAAAGAAGTCGTGGTCCAGCCAACTCCAGGAGGGACTTTGGTGGGGAGCGCAGTCCTTGGAGCAACGTGCTCCAAGAGGGAATTTCAACTAATGCCGCCTAATGGAGAGTGGGAACCAGCGCAGCAGAAGAGAGGATTGAAGTCTGGGGTCAGTTCAGGGGAGCTGGGTGGTGGTTCCCCCCCGGGCCCTCTTTGGAAGGCATGGTGAAGGCAAAAGGTGAAAGTTGAAAAGAGGAAGTGGAGGAAAAAAGTTTTCCCTACGAGAAGGAGTATTTGGATTCATTGGCGATTTTACTGTTTAAGCTGCCAGACTGTGTAGAAGGGGAAACAGGAATGTCCATCAAATCAAAGAGGGGACGAGGATTTGAAAACTTCATTCTTATTGTAACCAGAGGAGAAAATGGCACAACATGAATCCATTCGAGGGGCAAGGATCGCAAATGAGAATGGGAACGGCACAAAGGTAACCCGTTCCAGTCCTAACAAGGTACACTTGTGTGGTCCTAACACCCTTTGGCTCTTTGTTTTGTGCAATTTGCCCATTTCTTTGCTAGAACAACTGCATGCTTGTAGCCCTGGAGTAGTGCATTAGCGAACACTTTTTCACCTTTGAAGAACAGAAGCTTCTACTTTAATTACATTAATGCTAATCCATAAACGTCTTTGAACTGTTCTATAGCATCACAAAAGTGATGTTACAGTGACTAAGGCAATACTTGCTGCATCAGCCTATTCCAGCCACTTAGAACACTCCAAAAAGCAGATTTTTTTGTCTAAGATAAGCTGTGCTTATTCTCATCAGAAAAGATCAAGGGACAAACATTTCAAACCGTTGCACCTGGCTCAGATACGTGCAAACACAACTGGACCCACAGACAAAGCCCCAAGTGTCCGTGCAGGCATACGTTTGCACATGCAAAGCAGGATGTATACGTAAATGGGAGTTTGCTCACGCACACTAACTAGCTGGAGCAGAAAACAACATGAAAACGTTGCTTTAAGTGTTTTAGAAAGTGAAGTGATGTTTGCCTGGGACACTTCATGCTGTTAGCCATTTCTCACTCTCCTGGAAAAGCACTGGGAAGGCTTTGCTGCTTTGTAGATACAGCTTGCTGGGTTTGTATCCAGCTAGAAGAGAAACAGGACAGGAATTCAGGAGTGAATGACAGCGAGGGTCACACAGGTCCTTACAGAAAAACCTCCTGGGGACTGTTAGAGAGCTGCTAGGCCTTAAAGCTGAAGTCAGAATAGGGCTGGAGCAGGACTGAGAGTACGTATGGGCCAGGATGAAAGCCAAGCCTCTCCAGTTAGGTGATCCTCTAACTCTTCATGGTATAGTTTTTGTAGAACAATCATATTTGTTAACAGAATTTGTTAAAACCTGATTAAAAGATGTGTGACTCCTATATATATATATACACTTGCACCTTATCAGACCACTTAGGAAATCCCAGCATTATGTGTCGTTTAGCAAATAAATGACGACTTTGAGAGGTACTTATGGAGGAAAATATACCCAGCCTAAGTTCATAACATACTTCATATTGTTTTTAATAAAAGATTCATAGTACAGATAAGAAGATGGGATTGGTGATGGCTTCACATTTAGAGCTTAATTGGGTTTTCCATCTGACACAAAAAATATTTGTGTAATTCTCTTTTAATTATCCATGCCAGAGGAATTTGCTATTTTCCCTCATTTGCATTTTTCAATACTTTCTGGTACTTAATAATCTAAAAATGCTGTCTTTTTTAGGACCCTATTGTCCTTCTGCTATTGTGGTGTTTGGAAAGCACCCACTATGTATGTATAGTCAGTGATCTCATCTTAAATTTATTATCAGTATTCTGAGTAAAAGGAATAGATTTTGAACAAAAGGAATAGACTCAAAGTGCTATGCACTGAAATAAATGCAACTGTTCATATCAATGGATCATAATGCATTCATGCATCTCAGCAACATTAAGGCAAAATAATTTTCCAGATACGCAGGTTATAAAATGGCAGGAGGTGCTAATTTGTTGTCTAAATGAAATGGATTCTCTCTGAAGGTTTATATTCAAATGCAAATCTGAAGAGACTGATGTTTGTATTGCTTTTAGATACCTGCAGGAAAAGGAGCTCATGCTTTTATAGAGCCATTGCAGCGTGCCATCAGCAATGCTGTGGGCAACCCAAAAGTAAAAGCAGTGCAGGAGACTTTCCATCGGCTTTCTTTTTCTATTCTTCTAAGGTTATATTAGCTCAATGTTAAACCTCAAGGAACCAAACTACTTTGCTACTTTGAGCAAACCCTTAGGACAGTACTGCACCTTGATTCAAAACAGTTGTCTGCTAAAAATGAATGGAAAGCTGTCACTGCCTTTACACTGCTTTGGCTGATTTTATTTATTTATTTAAGTTTCTCAGTTTCTTACCATAGCAGAAAGTAGTGTTTGTCAGAGCTTTCCCTGATCTGTTTCTTAGAGAACAATTATTGCCATTCTTTGCTCTTACGTTGAGTGAGGAGGATGAAAATAATGGACCACTGAGTACAGATTGTTGGACAAAGACCAAATTTTGGAAATGCTGCTGGCTATATTACTCACCACTCAAGATCAGCCCAATATGAAGGAGTGCTGGTGCATTTGTCTATACCCTTGAGCCATCTCCACTTTTGCATTCAACAGATGATTGCCATTCCAGCCTTCCACATCTTCCTGTAGGTTACCTAAAAGATTTGGAAGAAGAAAGTGTCTCACTTTGAGAAATGCCTACTCTTTTAGAGTATGGTTTTCTGAAATCAGTGACAAAATACTCTTTGATTTCATTGACTGCAGGGTCAATTCCTAAGGTAATATTAACTGACATAAGAACTTTCAACATATAAAACCTAGATTGTAGTATCACACAAGACAGCTATTCCTATGATACTCTACTATGCATTCAATCATACATTATTCCTCAAATACCTACATTTTCAAACAACAAAAATGAATGTGCTTTATTAAATGCTCAGTGAGAGAATTTTTACGTTGGATTACTGTGCACACTAGGTTTTACTGTCATTTTGTGGCTGTTAGACCATTGGCTTTGAGATCCAGGAACACTACCAAAGCCTTACTGCAAATTCGTAAGGATAAACATATTTCTGGTATTCAGTGTGAAAACTTGCAGTCTTCACTCTGAAGACGGTGAGGCACTATAACGAGTGCCTATTTATTCCAAAAAAAAGGAAACAGAAATGCACTTTTAGGTGGTAAGGCACCTTGGGTGGAAATTTCATTGTTATCTGGTTTTGTTTTTTTTTTTTTTTTCAAGCTGAAATGTATACACAGATTATTTTCTGTTAACACTGAATGGTAATAATTAAAGCACACATTTTCACTGTAAGCACAACAACCCAAGGAAAAATAAAATAACATGTAAAAAATACAGGCTTGGGCCACTTAAGCACACTTATTTTCCTCCATGGACTGTATCTCAGCCTGCTTAAATAAATTGTTAGACTGGATGCCTGAAGCAAGGCAAAATGAACCCTCACTGGCCGGAAGAAAACAAAAGTAGGAGAATTGGCTACGCTATATATTTTACAGGGTGTCAGAGCTTCCTGTTGTTTCACATTTACTCAGACTGCAGAAATGTGAGAACTGTCAAAGACAAGACAACCTCCCACCCTCTGCTCTAAATAATGCTTATAAAATGTAAGTATGCCTCGGCATTTACATACATACTTTTTTTTTTTTTTGGTACTGAAATTAAGTGTACAACATTGTCAAGGGACTATTTTTATTTTTTAAGGTGCCTAGAATACCCAGCAGTCTGTTCAAATTCTTTGAGAAACATAATCATTATACTGCATAGAGGATTTCAGCTTGAAATACTCAAAAGAGCATCAGAGACACACACACACTTCACTATAAGCAAACACTTCTCTTGCTCAGAGCACAAAGAGCTGTCTTGTTTATAGTGTTTCAAGTGAACCATTTTAGAGGTACTGCAGTGGATTTACAAGAAGAGTTGACAGTGCTATTGTTAATCCCACTCATCGGTGTACAGGGATTTCCCCTTGGGAACCAAGTCCGACAAACCTTTGAATCAGAAGACTTTCTTATTTGATGACTTCTTTACAGACCTGATCCTGCTTCCACTTCTGCAGTAGGCCAGATTAGCTAAAGGCATTGCAGGCATGCGCTCTGAAGAGAAATCTTGCAAACAGTTTATAACAGGAGGGAACAGTAGATTGGTGCTCTTAGTATTTCATGTCCGTTAGTTCATCTCTCATCACTATGGCTATCCACTGGAAATGTACCCAGGCTTTTAATTAGAGAATTCAATATTGTTTAAGCACACTTCAAAGGTTAAGTATGTGATTAAGTGTTTTCCTGAATCACTCTCTGGAGACACCTCTCTCTTTCCATTGAATGCAGAGGCAACCAGCTCAGCCTGGGTACCTGCACGGAGATGGCTACAGCTGCCTGCTCTAAGTTCCTTCTTGGTGGATATAGCCCTAAAATAAGGTTGGACAGCTTCCCATTTCCCGACCCCATATGTCAACCTCCATCAGCCAGTGTCTTTCCCTCCAGGTATGACTTGCAGCATAAAAAACCTCATTCAAACTGGCATTAGACTCTCTTGGGCAAGTTCTGATGCTCTTTATGTTATAGCTCTGAAGGTTGCAGCAGGCTTCTTCAGCAGGTGCCTTCTGCTCGTAGGTTTGTCTGCCCCCTCTGTTTGCTTTCTTGCTACTAAATGTTAACCCTTAACATTTGGGAGGAAAACAATTGTGGATGTATTCCCTGCCAGTTCAGAAACTTTCCTGTCTTTCAGAGGGACGTACAAAGGCATAGATGAGATTTTCCTACATTTTCCTACATTTTTGTAGATTTTTCCTGCTTTACTTGGGCACAGGGTGGTGGTGTAGTAAGAGGTGGGAGGATTTTCAGGTGGGTTTTGTTAATGTGGGTGGGAGGTCTAATTTCCAGTCCTGCCCTCTCCTCACTCCATATCTTCATCTTCACCTCTGCTTGTGAGCTTTTTACCATCCTTCCTGGGGAAGATTATTCCTTAGAGTGAGTAGTAGCCTTCTGAAGGGCCTTTATTTTGAATCAGGAGGTCTAACAGAGGAAATTTTAAATACCTTTGACTTAGGAATAGCAATTATGGGCAGATGCATAGGCAGTCTGGGCTAGTAATTCAACATTAGTCCTTTGGTAGGCAAGAAATGAAACCCACTGGCAAGCAAACATGGGATAAATGGGGTCAAGCCTCTTGCTCCTCCCAGTTCCTCCGTCCCCATCCAACCTGTACCATGGCTGTCAGAGCGTGAGGTGTGCTTCAGAGCGAGTTCATAGAGCACCTCGTGCTCAGTTGCTGTACGGCAGGCATGTGATGGAAGAGTAGTGAGTGGGATTTTCTGCTGTCCTCATCATGGAGTCAAGAGCTGCTGCAGGAAAGCTGCTCATGCAGCCTTGGCAAAGACTAGGCCAAAACCGAAGAGGTTTGATTTATATCTACTATATTATTTTGACAGCTTTATAGGAAAAAAAGAGGGAGTAGTATCAGAACAATATGATATTGGTAACTACACATTAACTTCTGTGAGGTTTTATCTAGAAACACCTTCGCACATGATACCGAGTAGTTCTAGATGGATCACACACGGCATGAAACGTTAAATGCGCTTTTATTAATGCCATTACTTCTTTGTATTAATGTTGATCTCAGTTTCAGGTCATCTTTATAAGTTTCCGTATTGGGCCCAGAGTTACTCTGCTGGTATGTTTTCCAAACTGGGAGGATTTCTTGGCATTCTTTGCTTCTTCTTCCTAAACACTGCTAATTCATGGAGCACTTCTGCTGTACCACAAGGTTGGGAAACCTGTACTGTACACCAGAAATCAGGGCTGGGACTATGAAAGAACCTTTCTTGTGACAGGTGAGAAAGACTGATGCCTTTTTAAATGGAAAGGAAACTATATTTTAAAATGCCAAACATATATACGTACACAGATTTTTTTTTTCAAGTACATATAATGTGGCTGAATGAAATTAATGTGAACAGGTGTTTAGTTTGAGAAGTCTCTCAAGGTAATAGAAATTTCCTGGAGTAGTTTATATTAAATGGCAGGTAACATACACCTGTTTCGTTCTCTTACCTGATTCTCCTCTCATACATAAGGCGTGCAGTGATGTGGTGTTAGTGCAGTGGGACTCCTCCTGATTTGGACCTATGTAGGCAAGAGTGGGAGCTGATGAACATTTTGTTAAATAGCTCAGGAAAATATTTTGACTGATGAGACAAAAAGCCTATAATACAGCACTCAATATGTTCAGTTGGCGTTGCTGTCATTTAAAACAGTGGGCTGAACTTTGACAACATAAATCCCTCATATCTTTTCCCAGGAAAGCCAAAATCTTTCTTGATTTCAGTGGTGAAGAATCTGGCCTATCAAGAAAATAATGTTGTTCCCAGAGGACTTAGCCCATTTTCAGATTTATGGGGTTAACTCCCTTACAGTTTGATTTAAAATATTGTTATAATGGGCTGTGTGAAGGTTTCAAATGATTCATTATTAGAGTAATACAGGCTTTTGCAGTAAAACAACCAACTGTTATTTCCATTCCTCCCGAGTTCTTAAGAGTTATAGCCTCTTCCTGGCATAATTTGGAAAACAGTGCTGATTTGCTCCACTTTGAAAGCAGCTTTAAAGCATGATGGGAAAATGTTACATACCACATCTCCTTTCAGCAAAATTGCCACTGCTGCCCTTTAATATTTAGAAAGCGCAACACTAGCAAGAATCCTGCAATCATAGTCTTTCTTCTTGCATAGAAACATAATCAACTGTCTCAAGAGGGAATGAGAATTGATGAAACTGAAGTCTGGGAAAACCGTTATCCTACCACGTCAGTGTTTGTGTGTTTATGATGATAGGAAAGTTTTTCTGTTTTAAAACCGATAGCAGGTGGAATAATGCCATTCTCCTTCTACATTTGCTTTCTCTGCTGTAAGAATGGAAGTGTGACAACAGAAATCAGTAAAGGATTTTTCTGTTTTTCTTTGTATCTGTTCTACATGCACTTGATGCTTGTTTATCAATATCATGGTGAATCCCAAACTTCCAACCACGAGCTAAGCTGCAGCTCTGCTCAAGGGCAAACCAGTTGTGTCAGTGTCCGAGAGTCTGGGTTACAGGAGGCTGCAAGCATTGGCTAGAATAAGATATTCAGGATTTGGCGCACTGTTTTTAAGAGAGAAGAAGGCATAGGCATTTTTAGACAACAGACCATAGTAATACTTCTTGGCAAAACCCTTTGGGGTAAGTTCTTTGGTGGCAGGTGGGTGGCTGAAGATGTCCTGGCGCAGCTGTTTGTCCTTACCCTCCCACCAGCTCCCTACCGCTTGCATCTGTCCATGGCACTGCTCTCACACAGCCTTTCCCTTTTTATAGACAACAGAGATGGACCCAGTTAAGTTAATTGATATAAAGAGGAGATTTTTGCTAACCTGACACATTTTGTGAGAAACATATGAGGGAGCAATCCCATGAGCGGCTGAACAAATGATAGGACAGAAACTGGTGGAGTCTCCACGTGGGGATGGGCACAAAGAGCAGAGGAGGTGAGAAGCTCTGAAAGCCAAGCTCCTATGACGCTAACAAAACTGTCGCTCAGCAGGTCTTATTAGCCTGGGCACGGTGCCATGCAGCTGAGGGGACAACGTGCAGTCAGCAGTGGCTCTGGGATCTCTGTAACATGCCCCGCTGCGTAGTGCAGATGTCTACGTTGTGTTTTCTTCAGACCATTCATGCTACAACTGTTTTTAAGAGGCTAAAAAAGCCTCAGACTTGACAAGATACACAAAGTTGAAGTCCAAAATGAAATTATTAGCTCATCTAATGTGGGCTCCCATATATCTCAGGATATTAAATTTCACCTATTTATTTTCTGCAGGCTGGAACTGATCCAAAGCCTACTGCAGCCTTTGGACTTATTCCAGAAAATTCAATGGGTTCTGATTCAGGCTTTGAATCAAGCCTTAACTTTATACATTTTTGATTATTGAAAGGACTCTAATCCCCTCCTGCCTCCATGTGTGCTGATACAGAGACCTCATTTTCCATTGGTGGATGCTGGAATTTCTCACTCTGCAGGAAACATGCAACACTTTAAATCGATGCAGTCAACCAGTGTATTTTTCTAATAGATTTTGTGGGTATGTTAGTGGAGCCATGTGGCACAGACTCAGGACACAGTTGACATAAATTATTTCTAAAACTCAATGAGCTGTGAGCATAGAAACAGAAGTATCGTCCTTCAGCTTCAAAAACAGGTCTCTGCCCCCTGAGTCAGGGATGATGTTCCCAGAGGTGCAGTCATACACCCACTGATGTGAACCAGCATCCTTGTCCAGGTACATACTCCCAAAGCTTTGTGAAAAAAATATCGGGCTGGTTGCTGAAGAAAAGCAGGCATTTCCCTTACAGCATTCACAAAAATAACAGTGGAAAGCAGGAAGTTTGGTCCAAGGCAAAGCGTTTTTGTTTCTGGAAGCAGCAGAGAAGAAGGGGAGATGGAGAGATGACAAGGTAAACGCAAAAAGCAAGGCATTTGCCCTGTGAGCCTGAGCAAGCAGAAGGAAATATTTCCCTCCACCTTGGGGAAATCTCCGTTCTGTGTCTCTCAGCAACCAAGAGGCAACAAGTATACACAAGTGAGCGGAGGCTGGCACAGTACCAGCCCCTATATACAATTATTTGAAGAAAGTTAGATGTGAGTGCTGAAGAGAGAGAAACCCCCAAGAGCAAGCAATGATGGCAGCTACATACAGAGTTACTTAAGAAATACCCACAAACTTCATTCCCTGTATCATTTCAAAAAGAACATAGAACCGATGTGTTGAAAGAAGAGTGCAAGGGTTAATCGTTTTACAGATATAAATAACATGAGGTCCAGATCACTCTGCAAATACAGCTTCCAGCTATGCCTGACTCAATAGCGTTCCTTTATGCGTGGTAGTGTAATAAGACAATTCAGCACATCGCCAAGGTATTTTGCGATATGCTGTCATCTCCAGCCAACTTCTGAAGGGTTGTGTGGTGAGAAGGGAGACTTCACAAACTGGTGCGCTCAAACTGAGCTGCTCTCAGAGGAGCGTGCCAGGTCTCAGTGAAGTTAACAGGTTGCCGTCTTGGTTCCAGTCCCAGTCTTTTTTCTGTCTCCTCCTCCAGCATTTTAATTCAATACTGGGGAGAAACCGTAACTACCAGCTAATTACTGCAAGCTTCAGAAAAGTGTAATCTTTCTGATGACCTGCCCAGTAACTTAGGAAATCCTGAGCAAACACTGAGCTTCTAACAAGCCAATTAATGAACTATCAGTGCAATTAATGGTTTCCTTTTATTTAGGACCTTTAAACATCATAATAAAGAGATTTATTCTTCTCTGCACTGCAGTGGTTTGTGGAGTGTCATAATTCGGCACTAATTCTCAGCATGGGCAAATCTCTGCCTCTTCCATGTACCTAAAAGCTCTGGAAAATCAGACTGCAGTTACTGCAGCCACCAGCAAGGGAAGAACCAGTGCGTGTATAGGGGAGGTTACTGGTGAGGGAGATGCCTCCTCCCCATAACAAGACCCATTGGCTCATAGCTCGGTTCCCCAAGCTGGAGATGGGATACTGCAGTTTCGATGCCCACTTGCCTTTGCTGTCCCATCCTTCTGGCAAAATAAATGCTCTTCAGGATTATATGGAGCCTGGTCCTCTGACACTAGGGCCATGACAGGTCTTTCACCTCCCAGGTGAAGCTAGGCACAGCTCTGTCCTCACTGCTCTCAGGCTGCTGCAGGGCTCCCGGTGACCAGCCCACCATTTTAGAGGACCATCTCTAACCTCGTCACGCTGGTGCTTGGAAAAGTTTTGACTACTAGTCTAAATATGTGCACGATCAATATTTACTTCTTTACTATTATTTTATTTACCAATATCTGTTAATGCATTTATTCTTTGGCTTTTTCTTAAATGAATCTTCTCCCTTCTCATGTTTTCTCTGTTGATACATTACAGGACATTTATACTTCTTCAGTTTTCAGCTTGCCAGGCTGACACAGCCAAGCTCTTTAGGTGTCCTCTTATCCTCCCACTTTCAAGGTAGCCCTTCTCCTGTACCTAGGATTTACCTTTCCTGGGTGTGCTTGACTACAGCTGTACAGGGTATTTCAGTTGAGATCTTACCCAGTGCCTCGTACAATGGCATTTATTCTTCCATCTCTCTGATGTCAATTCCTATCCTGATACATTCTGTTATCTGTTTGCTTTCTTTATTTTGTATTTTGGCCATTACATGTCCAGGAGCTCAAAATTATCCCATCAGTCTACAGTCTTTCTTATCCCACAGCAAAAACTATTCATAGCTCATTGGTACATGATCTTGCACTTTCTCACACAGATTTAATCTCTTTTCTCTCACTTCAGTCCTTAACTTCTTTTTTGCCTGCTCTCCTAGTCCTCTTGCCTACCAATGATGCTTCCCAACTTGATGTCAATAGACTTTATTGGCTGACTCCTCCTTGCTGTGCTGCTCTGGAGAGGCTTTTGCAGAGAGCTGTGGCCTTCACAGTCTTTTGGCCTTCTGGAAGAGCCACTGCAGGGACTGCATGTTGTTGCTGGCTGCTCAGCTCCTCCAACCTTGAGCTTCGTCACAGCTTTTAGAAACACAACATCTGGAACTGGCAACTTACTGCACTGTAAACTCTGTTTTTTTCTGATATTTTCATCTCCAAGATGGTTTCATGTTTCTTAAATGAAGTGATCATGTTCAGGGCAGGCATCTTTCCATATTTCTGATGATAAACATAGATGAAGGGAAATTACTTAGCTTCTTAGCACTGTGCTTATTTTGAGTTTTTCCTTTTATCCTTAGTGACCCAATGGGCCCCTGGCTTCTTTCCATGAGACCCTCTTTCCAATATAGGTAAAGAATTCCTTACTGTTTGTTTTAAAGTTTTTGTACTTTTCTGTATGAAATTTATGATGACCCTTCCTATTAATTTCCTCCTTATTATTTGCCTGCTGTAATTTATATTTGTCTTTATTGGCATCCCCAAAATCTGATTTCCCCATTTTAACTTTGGCTTTGAGACTCTCCAACCTTGCTGGTGCCCATACTCTTGTCAGTGGTATTCATCTCTCCTGAGGCTCTGCTGACCCTTCTTTCCAAGGAACTCCTTGATGCTTTATGTGCAGAGGCTACAAATCTGCTGGGGTACAAAGTGCAGCTGGAAAAATTCAGGGACATTGGGAACTATTAAACATGAAGGAACTCCCTCTGAGATGCAAGTTGTTGCAGGCTAGACTGATACTCTGAGAATGTAACATTATGCATTTGCCTCTATTTCTGTGTTACTCACTACTGGCCATGGTCAGAGACAAGGTGGGCCTGTGGTCTGACTCGGTACAGCTGTTCTGAGAGTCTTGGCCAGAAATCCTAGATTTTGCCTTTTCTGATTTGTTTTTAACTTTAACATTTTGAGAAGCTTCTCGTTTAGCTGAAGTCTCCCCTCGTGAAACCCAGTGTGTCTGCCTGAAGCGTTCCCTGGTGCAGAACCAGCATCGCTTTGTGCGCGGAGCCCCTCGGTGCTCGTGGTTCAGTGCCACTCACTGCTCGGTACCTCCTCTGTCTTGGCTGAAACCGGGACCGGAGCAGCTTCACCTCCGCATGGCGGCTGAGCTGGAGCTGAGCTCTGCTGACCACCCCTGTGGCCGAGGTCTGAGACAGGAGCTGGGGACAAGGACTGTCACACGGCCACTGACTTGGTCTGTCACACTCGTGTGACTGCAGGCCCTGGGACAGGCTGTATATGTATTCATATATACCCATATATATACACGTGTATGTATACAAAACATCCGTCACGGCAGAGCCTTGATCTTGGCTGGTACTTACTGCAATAAAAAATAAATGACAAAATACTAAGAGCAAACAAACAATTGTTGGAAACAAACCCAAGTGTGAAGGGAAAATGTAGGGAAATTAAGAAAATCACCAGGACAAAAGTATGCTTGCACATATAAGTGCATAGAAAAGTACAATAATAAATTGCTTCTGTATGTAGCTTACTCCTATGTTTCCCTATGTTTGATTTTCCCATCATTTATTCTAGACAGTAAATCAAGCTGCTTTTGACACTTCCTGGATTAGTTAGAGGAGGAAATAATGGATTATGGTAACCTTTCTCTAGAAGAGGTGTCAGAAATGCTGCAGTGCCCTCCTCTTCGGAGAAAAAAACCATCTGTGCTAAGGGATGAAAACACAGGAGAAGCATTGCACAACTTTGCTAGTTTATGGGAATCTGTCAGGTCATGTTACTAAAACAGCGCTCTTGAAATCAAAGTTTAAGGTGACACTGCCAACTTGAAATTATGCCCGTGCCTGCAAAATAGGTAATTGTTGAAGTGGCAAGTAATATATAATATACTAAACAAATTTGACATATTTTTTCTCTCTAATGAGGGAGCTATTCAGATATTTTTTTGCTAAAAAGACCCTTGTGAAAATCTAAAACTCAAAGATTGAGAAAACAATCTAGTAAGAACAAATAATGTGACAAAAATATTTCAAAGGCATTTCAAAAGAAATCCTAGAGATAACATTTCAAAACTGTGCTATCGGGA
Organism: Nipponia nippon; assembly: GCF_047370975.1. Taxonomy (NCBI): domain Eukaryota; kingdom Metazoa; phylum Chordata; class Aves; order Pelecaniformes; family Threskiornithidae; genus Nipponia; species Nipponia nippon. The sequence goes on from NW_028262380.1 coordinate 30,655,605, forward strand.
CTTGATTTTTTCAAAGTTCTTCTCCAATAGGAATCATAACACCCTGATAATGATCAAAGTTTGTAATGAAGCAAATTTAATGCCATGATATAACTTTTTGATCTACGTCACCGCGCTCTTTAGAAAAATGAGTGACCTTTGCATCTCAAAATCCTTTTGATATGAGTATGGGATAAAACGTTATTTTCTGTTCAAAGCAGCTGTCAAATAAAGTAAAAATCAGTCTAAAATCAGTGTAAATATAACACGTAGTCACATTCTCCTAAGTTTTTCTTGCATGAATGTTATCTGCTTTACTGAAAATACTGCATATCTCATTTTCTTGAGGAAGGATACCATACATTTCTCAATATTTTCATAAAATTATGTATTTTTTCAAACTCTTCTGTCTTTTGATGTACCACAGGAACATTTAGGATTACAGTCACTCTGCCTGTTGAACCCATACCCAGCCACATCAGCTCTAACCAGATGGTACCAGTGGCAGAGGGAGAAGGAGCTATTTGCATTTCTTCGGTCCTGTCCCTGTTTTTCACCACTCTCTGTCCTCGAAATTGTTTAGAGAAGTCTTGGATCCCTAGATTGACCAAGCCCATCACAATCTCCTTGTCTCTCAGGTGTATATCTCCTGACTCAGTCCAGAACTGCAGCAAGCATCTGCTCTGCCTGTGCCACCAGCACAGCTCAAAGCCTCGGCACTGGTTTGGCCGCAAAGGAGCAAGCATCGACCTGTCTTTCTCTTGACCCAATTTTTCTCTGTCCCCAGTCCAGTAAATGGGAACGTGTTTCAGTCTGAAGACAGATGGAGGAAAAGTCTCAGGATGTGGCTGTGTGTTGCAACAGCTTGAAAGTGAGCCAGCACGACTGCATCGTTGCACAAAGTAGTAAACAAGCCCAGCCAGAGTACGGAGTTAAGATAACCTGGGCGTTCGGTGTCAGCTCTCGAGCTGGGGAGAGTCACCACGCAGAAGGGACATTTGTCAGTCTTCTCTTTTTTCCCCTTTTTTTTTCTTACACGCTGTGGAAAAAAAGGGGGAAAAAGTAAACATAAAGAAATGCGAAAGATGAGAACCTGACAGTGTTTTAAATGGATTTTCGTATTTTAGGATTTGGGCCTTCTTAATTTTGTCAAAAAACAAGAGAATTCTTGGAGAAAATTAAAAAAACTCACACAAGCATCTGTTAAAAATTTCCATCAAAAAGCAGTGACCTGTGTTGGCTAGTCGAAGCTTTTTCATTTATGTTAGCAGCTGCCAGAAGCCCATTTGGAGCAGGGATTTTGCACTGCTAGCCACAGAGGGATTTTGGATAGAAGCCGCCCTACTGAGTTGTACTCACTGTCCCAAATTTCTTCCATAGTGATGCTGAAAGAGGACCTCTGACGTGAGGTGATCTATATACGTGTACAGCATGTTGTGAAGATTTTTAACCACCTGGTAGTGAGTTTTGGGAACACTGGTCTTAACCCAGGCCCCAAGTAGTATGGCCAAGCGGAAGGACTTTTTCTATGCAGATATCCAGACATACAGGTTTTGACCAAATGCTTACGAAGTCCCTGATTAATTCTTATGTAGTTAGTACAATGATATTTTTTTTTATGTTTGGGAAAGAGCAATGCTTGCCGAAATATGCTATTATGTCTAATTAGTTATTTTTCAAGATTAAAAGCTACTATACTACCTCTGGGTAACGTTGCTCACTACTTAAATCCCTCAGCAACTTCAGAAAATATTTAGTAAAATATTTAGTATCTTACAGCTTTTTTGTGATTTTTTTTTTATTATTATCTTACACCAGTGTAAACCAGGAGAAAACCCACACACTTCAGCATGCTTGACTGTTTGTTCTGCTGCACCAGCCCTGTGCTTCTGGGATGCCACCGTCAGCAGCATTTGGTGAGAGGAAGGGGAAGCAGGCAGGGTGGCGGTTTACCAGCATACAGCAGGCCTAGGCCTCCCGACAAATTGAAGATTTTTATCGACCCAATTTTCCCCAGGATCAGGACCTCTAAATTTTAATAGCTGTCTGGTGACTGCAAAAGCCTCTTTATCTATATCCTTCCTCTACATGATAGTAGCAAATCCAGCGTCTCCACCAGATGCAGCATGTAACCTCTTTGAAGAGTGTCAGATGTTGCTAGCGTGATGCACTCTGCACTCTGAGAGCATCAGCCCAGTGCTCTGCAGGGAGCGAGGGACTGGCTTGGTAATATCTGCCAGTTCAGAAGCTGGGGTCAGAGAATTTCTTCACATTTTTGGGATTATGTGTGCTAGACAGGTAGAATGCCCACTGCTTATGCACAGAAAGTAGAATAATAGAAGACACTACAGAGAGGAATGAAAGAAGCGATAACCGAAAGCAGCCCTTGCAGGGCTATGGAAGGATTTCATGAAGCTCTGAATCTCTATGAAATCTGCTCCCCTGCAGGGTCGCAAGCTGGCGTGTTAGCCTGACTTCAGATAGCGAAGGGTCTCCCGGCCCCATCACTCTGTGCGTTGCCACCGAGGGGCCTCTGGGCAGCCTATGTGTCCCACCAGCTCTGTCCCACCAGCTCTGCACGCAGTGGAATCCCATTGTGTTTCTTCCAGAGGCGCCTCTAAATCCCTAGGGGCAGGAGCAGATTTTGGCCAGCATGCAAGAGTGCTTGAAATGCCTGCTTAGAGCCTGCTGCTCTGTTGTGAGAGGTTGAGGAATCTAAGCAAACGATCAACTTCTTGGGATTTAGGAAACAGTCTGGTATTTAGGCTAGAGTAAAACCAAATGTTCCCTGCAAGAGCAGATGAGGATGCTGTGTTTCACTTCCTGGAATTTAGGGCTGGCAAAGACAGAATCCTTTTAATTCATATCATATCAAGGTCTTCTGCACATTCCTTCTGAATGGGAGATGCTGGAAGTGGAAAGTTGGCTCTGGTTTTTGTGTGTTTCCAAAACAAACTCCTTTTGGTGATATTCCTAACACAGATCGAATGAGTGAAACAAAAACCCTAGAAACTTTTCTTAGAACCCCACCTTTAGGACACTGATTTTTGCTGCGAGACCCCTGTAGTTACGTCTTGTTACATATAATGTTGTCCTCACAGATTTTCTGTTTTACCATTTCAAACTTCCAAAAGTGAAAAACATCATGGGTGATCACTGTGACTTCAAAGAAAACAGGCTCACCCTCTTGGTCCAGTTCTTTGCTCACTCTAACTTTGTGGATTTCAACACTTACCCCTCATTTGCACCAGTGAAGACACTGCATCTGCAAAGTGACTGGTCTTTTTTTCCTATACAACTAGCACTAAACCTGAGCTGATCCATTTCATTTACTTGGTCAAACCCAGTCTCCTGGACTGTAACTCCGATAAGTATTTCATGTGTGGTACACATGGGCCCAAAGGTTTCCATGCTAATATGAACAGTCTAAACTTGCACCTTTGTAGCCTTGTAGCTGCTTTAGTGAATTGCTAAGTGCATAATTAACTTAAATCCCAGCAAGAGGACTCAAGCCTCTGCCTATGTTTTCTCCACAGGCTTAGCTGTTCCTTCTTCCCTGAATTCTCCTTGACCCAAACAAACTCATGCCCCTAACGTGGACCTCATCACTATGTCTGCGCTAATCATCAGCAAAACCAGTCCCCATCCGAATGGAGAATGTAAGGACTGGCATCAATACATTTCAATAAGCCTGGAGACTTGTCACCAACACCATGAAGACTAGGAGGATGCAAGCTCTGCCCGTACCCTCTGCATGAGGCATTTCTTGCTCTGTGGTCTGGTTCAGGCTCCAGGTCTCAGCGTAATCCCTGGATTCAGGAGACTACAGACTGTGCCCAGATCTTTTCCCAACAGAGCTTGGCTTTGGAGATGCCTGTCAGGCCACAGGACACCTCTGGGATCAGGGGCACTCCATCAGGTGTTGGGAGTGGGCAAAGCTTCAGGTGGTAATGAACACAGGAGTGAGGGAGGGTAGATTTTTACTACTTTATCATTAGTGCTCCCATTTCACTGAACCATGCAGAGGAAACTCAGTCCCTCTTCCTGCAAAAGATGTGAAACAGTGGCATTGCAGCCTGCTGTGGAGAGATCATACATGTGTAACACCACCCAAACTTACGCTGTCTCAGCTCTGCCTCCACTGTTAACCTGAAGAATGAAACAAAGCATAAATATAAAATAGCTCTTGGCTATTTTAGAGCTTCTGTGCAATCCCTCTTCCTTTCTCTCTCCTTCCCGTGGTCCCCAGAGCCAAACCCTCCTGATGCTCCAGGGCTGGAGCCACAGGGATGCTCTTTTCCAGGCTCCAAAGCCACAAAGACATGACGAGGAAAGAGTGGCCTCACGAGCAGCCCATGGCTCGTGTGGCTGGTGGATGCACACCTCCCATCTGTGTTCTGCCTCCAGGACTGCCCAGGTTGCTGCCAGGGCATGCCAGCAAGCGTGTCCTCGAGTGTCTTACTGTCCTGCCCCTCTGCCCACATCTGCACGCTCATTGTGTGGTGGGACTGGTCCTCAAGCCTCCCCAGCAAATGGTAGACACTCAAGTCCACATGGGTTAGTCATTACGTTGCCATATCAACGTGTCACATTCAAGCTCCAACATCAGGATGACATCAGATTTCTCAGCACTGACTCCTTACCAAATGTCCTGGTTTCAGCTGGGATAGAGTTAATTTTCTTCCTAGTAGCTGGTACAGTGCTGTGCTTTGGATTTAGTATGAGGATAATGTTGATAACACACTGATGTTTTAGTTGTTGCTCAGTAGTGCTTACCCTAAACCAAGGACTTTTCAGCTTCCCATGCTCTGCCAGGTGCACAAGAAGCTGGGAGGGGGCACAGCCAGGACAGCTGACCCAGACTGGCCCAAGGGCTATTCCATACCATATGACGTCATGGTCGGTATATAAACTGGGGGGAGTTGGCGATCGCTGCTTGGGGACGGGCTGAGCGTTGGCCAGGGGGCGGTGAGTAGTTGCATCACTTGGTTTTCCTGGCTTTTGTTCCTCTCTCTCTCTCACGTTGTTTTCCTTTTCATTACTTCTTCTTCTTATTATTATTATTACTGTCTTATTTTATTTTATTTCAATTATTAAACTGTTCTTATCTCAACCCATGAGTTTTCTTACTTTTGCTCTTCAGATTCTCTCTCCCAGGCCACCGGCCAGGGGAGGGTGAGCGAACAGCTGTGTGGCGCTCGGTTGCCGGCTGGGGTTAAAACACGACACCAAAGAAAGCCAGAGCGCTGGGATATTTTGGATTCACTACCTGCTCTCAGAATCCAAACAGGGTCAAAACAGTCACTCCTGGCACGTTTTAACCTCTGTAGAGAGCTGAATGCTTTTGTCCCTGAAGGACACCTCACCGCAGCCTACTTCGGGTTTGGCTTTTGTGGTGTTTCCTTTCTGCTGTGGCTCCTGGAGATGCCACAGGAGTTGCAGAGCTGGCAAAGCCGTGGAGCTGGGCGGAGGGAGCCTGTGGTGCCTGTGCTTACAGCCGCCGCTCGTTTTATTTTTGCTTCTGGGTGGGAAGCCAGCAGTTGTTTTTAATCTCAATTTGAATGCTTCTCTCTCGGAGTCTGGCTCTCTTCTTGTGTAACACTGTGATGCTGAGATATTCTGGGACACTTTTACTAACCATGTCAGATGATGCGTTCCTGGAGACTGGAGTGAGGGTGTTTTTCAGTGCAGGGCCACATGTTTGAGTGATTCCAGCTGGGAAACCCACTCTCTCTAGTGGTCTGATGGAGCCCAGGTTTACTGACCTTCATAAAACTGTGCCACCCACTGCAGTAAGACCCTCCTCCATGCCACACACATCCCCCTTCGCATTGCGTACCCCAGTGACCTGGGACTTCACACGTACTTCTGGGTTTGGGCAGGCAGAGCAGCTGAGAGGCAAGGATGGCAGCGAGGAGAAGGGAGGAAACGAAGCTACCCATGAATGACAGCAGGCTTCACTCAGGCTCCAGTGGACTCTGAGAGATCCAACATGGCTTTTTTGAAAGCAAATTTGCTACATCGTTAATTCCAAATAATCCCTGCTGCTGAAATGGGATGCAAACATCCTCTGCTGTGATCCTGCTTCTCTCCTACTCTTCAAAATAATTGAGGGGTGATACTGACACAAGGTGACTGCCTACCCTAGCTCCTCTTGTCCCCCTTATCTCCATTCAGATGCTAATGATGGTTTAATCAATGTTTGTGATTCACAGGCCTAAAGCAAAGCCAGGCAGAAGGTCTGTAGACAGTACGGGAGCTAGCTATTTTTAACTCTCCTTCTCTCCTAAGTCAATATTGGGATAGGCAGCAATGAAAAAAGCCAACATACGGAGAAGGAATTTGAAGCCGGGAGAGCTTCAGAAGCCGTCAGAACAAGCAGCCCCACAGGGCAAAGGGCAGCAGAGAGGCACTGGCAGGTGCTAAGTGGGCTGGGGGACCATTTGTCTCTCAGAAAAAAAAGCACTCGACTCTTCGGATATTTACAATGGCTTCTGTCCACTCAAACTGTCTAACTACCAATATATTTTAACCTCCCATAGGCAGACCTGCGTGCCTCTGACTTCCCTGTTAAAGGCAGAGGATACTTCCGAGCGCTGTTTTGATCAGCCCCCAGCTGTACGGCTGCTGGTGTTTCTGGAGTAAAGCATTTCCTCAAACCCTTCATCTTGTCAAGTAGACTAAATCCTACTATGTTTTGGAAAAGGATAATCGGAGCAGGCTTCATGGATTCTTCCAGACCACCAGAGACTCTGCTTGTAGCTTTCTCAATGAGAAGTTCCCAAAGAAGTTTTATAGAGGTATGGGTTTAAATAATATCTTTTTCTTATAGTAGTACAAAGCACATTGGGAGAAAAGTAACTAAGAAAAGAAAATATAAGTTAGGTGATGGATAGGAATTGCAAGAATTTATTTGGATTTACTTTGGCTCTACAAATGTTTTCTCCCATCACAAAGAGAGAGGGAAAGGAAAGTCTGTATTCTGTTGACAATGAAGACAGCATATTTCTATTCCCTTTGGCAAAGAAAATAGAAAATAGGGATAAAGTGACATGTTCCTACTCTATTACTTCTTTGTGGTGTTCTTGACTGATGGACAGAGAGCCAGCAAAGACCACTGTTCTGATTTGGGCATTTTTTTGTATCCTTACTGCTATTCCTTCAGCACTTAGCCTGTTAATGGGGGACAAAGGAAGCAAAACGTGGATGGGAACAGGGGCCAGGAAGGTGAGGGATTATCCGACAATTCCTTTCTCTGAAAGAAACCTCAAATGGGTAAGATCAGAACAGGCCCCATCTTCCCGGCTCTTGCAGTAGAGGTCCTCTCAGAGCTGCGGTCTGGGCTCTCCCACGTTTTCTTCCTGCATCCCTCCAAGGCACCCGCGCAGGGCGGAGGAAGGATGGCGGATAAGCTCGTCGCAGCAGGAAGCTGGGGCACGACGTGTGTCTCACTGTTACCTAGCTCTACAAACCTGCTCAACAAAAGCTTAAAAGGTTGCTCCATGAAAGAGTCAGCTTCACCATGATGTCTTTGTTCACTGATTCAGCAAGGAGTCCTTTAGCAAAAAGAAGGCGGACAAGGCTTGATATCCCTGTACTTTTGAAACAACAAACAAGATTTGACTCCTCCTACATCCCAACTCCACTTAAAAAGAGCAAAACACATTTTCCAAGTCCGTATTCTTCATACACCACAAGGAATCAAAGGCAGCTGATTCTTCTTTTCCCCCTCTTTTCCTACACACCCTAAAGAAAGATCTGATTAACCTGTGATGAAAGTCTGGGACCACTCAAGAGAAAGACAAGCATCCTTGTCATTTCATTGGGGCTGAATGCCAAACCTGGAAAAAAATGGCCAGCATCTTCTCACCAATTGCAGTCAAATTATGGTGAAATAGTTTCTATCAGGGACATGGGGCTAACAAATGAAGTGATATCGGACACAGAAACTATTAAAGGACATCTTGTCATCTGATTCATGGGAGCTAGAAAAATGTCTAGTAATTTATGGGTCTTCAGTATTTCAGCGGCCCTTTAGGGACTCCTTTCAGAGTTTGCTTCCCAGGGATACAAAGCAACCACCTTCTGAAAATTGCTCCTTCTCAGTGTGTTGAGTTTAGCTTTCAGATAACAAGGTTTTCACCATGAAAAAAACCCTGTTGACAAGTGAGGTATGAATTCAGATTCATTGCAATGCCTGTGTTGTGGCTAGAAGAGTGAAATGTTCACCAGCAAGAGGAAGCTTGCTACTGCTGCAGCAGCAATCATCAATTTAACAGAATATTTTTTGTTGCTGTTATTTGGACAATGTCCTGCAAAATGATAAGTTTAAGTACGTAACATATTTTGAACACAGTTGGTTATCAAGGGTTAACTTGGTTAGTGGAACCAAAGTGAAAGTTTTAAAATACTGCTGCCATGGAGAACAAATGCCTTCAAAGCTCCTATAGCATATGTTATTTAAAAGAGCACTGAAACAATGTTCTGGTTTGAATTATTTTTCTTCACAGTGCTTCTCTAACTTTATTGCCAAAGAAAAGACTCCCAGAGCCAATTTTTAATCTTAATTATACCAGATTCAATCTGGGATATTTCCCTTGAAGTTAGAGTTACACCAGATTTACACAAAGCAGAATCTGGCCCAGTTTCCCCATTAGACACTTTCTCAAAAGATAATTTAGGTTAAAAACTGGGGTATCTAACTAAAACAGCTAGCAGACCAAGGATCAAAACCTGCCTACATGCTCCCGTATCCCCTGCACTTGAGCCACACCAGAGCTCCCCTGTCTGAGCGAAGCCCAAGCTGTAGTTTCACATCCATGGCTGCAGGGAAGGGACCTACCCCTGCATTTTCCTCTCATCTCACTTTCTCATTTCTCCCTCTGCACCCACTGGGCTCAAGTGAAGTACATGTAACCCAGTACTCTAAAGGACTGTCAACAACGGACAGGCAAATATGTAACTGGAGCAGAAAAGTGCTCCCTGCAGAATTAGAAGAGGTACAGGCTAAAACCTGGTCACCTCAGACAAAAGGAAAAGCCCAAATCGTCTTTTCTAGAAGTGACAGAAAAGAGAGCAACAGTATTCCCTGACTTTTCAGTGTGTCAGTCCCTCCTGTCTCCCAACTAAAGAATGAAAACTGAACCTGTGGGCTTCGGTCACTGGTACCTCGTGGAATGGCTCTAGGTGCCATTGGTGCCTGCTTGGTTTCTTCCATCACAGATTAGGTTATAGGGCTAACCTCAAGCTTGTGTTTGAGCACAGGAAGCACACAGTGCTGCAAGAACGACAACGTGATTCACACCTCCTGCTAGCACACCTCCAGCACAATCTTGGTAAGTAAATACAAAATGAATGACTGAATTCATTGACTAAGAGAAATGACTAAACTCATTTCCAGAGCTGGAGCTTTTTGCTGACTGTGTCAACACAGATGCTGAGTCTTGCAGTTCCTAATGGTGGATTAGGGGTTCACCTGTTTTGGAAAGTATTGGGTGAAACTCCTAACCTCCACTGTCTCCACACAAACCCCAATTCTGCAGGCTCTTAGGAGGCATTGATGGCCTTCCCTCCTCTTTGTCCTTGGGATCGGTGAGACCCATGCTCAGAATCTCTCCATGCCACAGAAACAGAGGGGTAATGTTTTGTTTGTCATGGTGTTTTGGAGCATGAAACATCCAGGGAGGAGAGGGATCCTTTTAGAAAGCCAGTCACAATTCAGAAACCGTGGCCATAGCTCCAGTTATTCTACAGCAAATCATCCCAAAGGGATACATTGCTAATCACGAAGCATCAGAAGAAAACCTGCTGTGGGATGAAGCAGAAGAATGACATCCCATGTCTGGAGCATGGGCAATTCAGGCTAGTCAGTAAGGAGACACGCTGGGTCTCTCCTGAGTTTGCCCCCTCGTGATGCTCAGCCTACCTTGGCTCTTCTGTGCCCATGGGAGGGATGTATGGTGGATGCAGTCAGCCCAGGCATGTATGGGGACCGACGCTGACACAGACCAGGAGTGGCCTATGCCCACCCTGTCGAGGGTGGCCGTGACCACTATGTCCAGGGTGGCCTCCGCACCAGCCAGCTCCCCCGTGCAGATCTCAGAGCTGGGTCCCCAAGCACAGCAGCCCGGGGGGGCAAAGCTGGTACTAATAGTAAGTAGACACAGAACCAGAGCAGCCTGGTCTGGCTGTGTTTTTGTCCTGCTGTCTGTAATCCATTAATTGCTGCAGCTTGAAAGAACAAAGGCAGAGATAATGGTCTCGGGAGTTAGGAACCGAAATCAAACCTGGGCTGAATCAGCAGAGGAGGTCCTTTGATTTCAGAGGGAAAACTTCTCATTTGTGGCGCGGGAGGAATTGCTCTCTCTGCTCTATTTGCAGCCTGCCACATCCCCCGAGCTGCCGAGCCCGGCCCGCGGCTGTGCAGGGCTGGACCTGCAGGGATGAAGCCCTCAGATTCCCGGGGATGGGAGGGCGGCCCCGCTTCCCCACCCTCTCCAACCCCGCTCCATCCCTTAATGAACAACAGCGACGGCCGAGGCTGGCGGGGCTGGCTCCTCCCGCGGGCTCCGGTGCCCTCTAGTGTCGCGGGCGGCGGTGCCGCTGCCCGGGCACCCTCGGCCGGCGGCGGAGGGACCTCCGGAGGGCCCGCACCGAGCGCCGCTCTGCCCCCCGCCCCGTCGGTGGGGTGACGGGGCCCGGGGCTCCCCGCCCCGGGGGCCGGGGCAGAGCGAAGCGCGGAGTGGGGCGCCGGTGAAGGGCTGGCTGGAGGAGCAGCCCGTTTGCCCCTGGCCTTCTGGGCTGCCTTACCTCACCCCTAAACTGGGCTCGGGCCGCTTCTGGAGCAGGGCGGCGTGTTTATCCTGCCCCAGTCAAAAAGGCAGGGCGGGAGCAGAAGGAAAAACAAAGCCTGTTTTTTAAAGAACAAGGCTTCCACGGCTGTTCTGGCGTCTTTTAATGTCAAGAGTCAAACGCAACACTGAAAGCAGAACAGCTCGACGTCGTGGCAGCGGCGGCCTCAGTGGGAAAGCGGCGGGCGTGGGGAGCCACCTACCTGAGCCAGCCATGTGGGGAATCAAAATAAAGGCTGGGGACGGCAGGCTGGGCAACGTTAATTTCTTTTGTCTGGCTCCCTGCTCTCCCGGTGACACGGGATCCCTGCTATTCAGAGCCAAATTCGGTTGAACAAACAAAATGAGGGAATCTGGTGTTGTGGAAAGAGCGAAAGAAAAAAAACCCAAACTGGTAGGACTGTAAATGCACACAGGGCCCTCCTGCGGGCAGCACACACCTCCTGGGGGGCCTGGGGGGTCCCCTTCTGTCTCAGGAAGGCCTCACCGCTGTGCTCTCCTCGGAGCTCCGTGATAGATGCAAGCACAGATTTATAGCGACAAGCGATGAGAGGCCGCTCCGCTTTCTCCCTCTCTCAGGGGTTTGAGGGGGTCTGCTCCAGGCTGGAGCTGCTCTTCACCACGCAGGGGTCCCTGCTCCAAAAGGTAAAAAGGGTGAGCAGGCTGCGGCTGACCCCCGCACCGTGCATTGCTGCAACGTGGGTAACGATAATCAAAGCCAGACCTGCCTTCCCACCGAGACAAAAGGCTGCAGCCCCACGGCGGGGCTTCCCGCGGGCCCCGAGCCGGGGCACCCCCTCTCACCCGCCCCTGTGCTGCAGGGGACCGCTCGGACCCCACAGGGGCCACCTATTAGGCTGCCTAATAGCCTCAGCCGGCTCAACGCCGCCCGGCTCACCCTTGGGAGAGAGCCGCAGGAAAGGGCTCATTACTTGCAGCAAATTGGGACTCCTCCCGGGTGAGGGGATGCTGAGCGGGGCGGCTCACAGCCTCCCGGCTCCCCTGGAAGCCTCCGAGAGCGGAGCGAGCCGCCCTGCAAAAACCCGCCCCGTCGGTGCCCGCTGCACCGGGGGGCAGGTTGGGAGCATGAAGAGGCGAGAGCAGCTCTAGCCCGCGGTTTTGTTTAAGATGTGCAGCTTCCATCTGTTGCCGCGTAAACAGACGCTAGCGGGACGCCTTATGCTCCAGCCCTTCGGGGGGAGGGGAAGGGGGCTGCAGCGGTGAAAATCTCCCACCCCCAGCCTGGCCTCTCCCTAACCCCCAGTCCCCCGCGCCTCCCTGGACGGGACCCCCCTGCGCCACACGGGGCGAGGAGGGGGTAGAGCTCAGCAGCCGCCCTGGAGGGTTTATTTTAACTACCCCCTCCTCTGCGCGGCACCCCTGGCTTTTCGGACGGGCAGCGGCTCAGCAGCAGCTGCCCGGCCCCGGCGGCCGGATCCCCCCGGGGCGGCGGGCGTGGGGCAGGGCCGGGCCGGGCCGGCCCTTAGCGCGGGGAAGGGGGAAGCCACGTCGGGGAAAGCGGCACCGCCGTCGGAGAGACGCGGCACCGCCGTCCCGCTCCCGGTCCCCGCAGAGGCCGGCGGGCTCCCCGCCCGCAGCGCCAGGCTGGCCTGGCAGGCGGCTTTGCCAGTCCCGAAATTTGCAATTTTTATTTTTCGCTGGCTCTTGTGAGATCCCACGTGGAAGCCGTTAACGAGCGCTCGATAATGATCATGACAAAGGCATTATTCAAATGAGGCAGGTAATTGCAACCAGAAGGCGCCTCCTCCCCTTCCTTTTGCTCCTTTCTTTTTGCAAGAGTAACTCTTGCGTTACATCCCGCCCTGACGGTCCTTCGCCAGGAATCACCTCCACCGCCCCGCACGTTAAACCGGACAGGTTCGCACCGGTAAATCACGGCCCGAGCGGGATGGCCTCGGGGCTCGCAGGCCGTTGCTGCCGCCGGTCTGAACCGCACATCTTCGTGGGGTTCAAATCTGCGAGAGCCCGTGGCTGCGACCCAAGTCATGCTAGGACCTTTCCCTCACAAACTAAGGGGTTCAGGCTGCTGGGTGCGCTCACCCCCCCAGGTAGAGCGTTCCAAGGTGAGGTGTTTTTTTTTACTAGGTTTCTTTGTTTTGGTTTGGTTTTTTGCCATGCTGTTGACTCACTGGGAGCCTGTTGTTTATTCACAAGCATTACGGTATCCTGTTAGCATTCCGACCAGGGGCTGCTCACAGCTCTGACTCCGATGATTTCCTGGAGGCACATGTGGAAGCAATAGCGGGGTTGTGCACTCACCCGAGCCGAGGATGCACTAGCGCAGGGGTGCAAAGGGCCGGCGGCGCCGCCGGGGACCCCGGAGCCCCGCCGGGGGCACCTCGGCCCGAGCGCCCCTTGCGCGGGAGTCGGTGCGCGTTTCTGCCCCTGTTCTCTCCGGGGCATCTTCGCTTCAGAGCCTTAATTCTCCTTCGTTTAGGAAAGAGAAAAACCACCGGATCCTGGCGCTTGACTTGGAGGACAAACTTTTCTTTTGTTTAACACTAAAAGGAAAAAAGAGGTGCGGGGGGGAGGAGGGCCAGACTCGGGAGGGGAAGAAGCGGGAGAAGCCCCGGGGCGCAGCTCTCGGGCCGGTGCCCGCCCCGGGAGGCAGGCAGGCAGGCGGGCAGACAGGAGGGCAGGCAGGCGGGCAGGCAGGGCTCCCCGCGCCGCTCCTTTGCTGGGGCTGCAGTGCCCCCTCTCCCGCGGCCGCCGCATTGCCCCGCCGGCCCCGCTCGCCTCTCTCCGCACGGAGCCTGCAGCAGAGGGGCTGCGAGGGCAGCTCCCCGGCAGCTCCCCGGCCACCCCTTATCGCCAACAGATAGCGACGGCCAACAAAGCAGAGATACCCGGTGCTGGCTCCCCGGCGGGGATCAAAGCTCCGTCTGGAGCGTGTTCAAACAGGACGGGCTCGGACGTGCGCTGCCCGCGCCTCCGCAGGCACCTCCGGCCCTCGCCGTGCCCCCGGTTGCCTGTGACTGGGGTTTGGTTGCGCTGGGCAAAGCAGAGGCGGAGGGGAAGAGAAGAGCTTTCCCGGTCCCGTCGGAGCAGCGGGGTCTGGGGGGGCTGCCTCCTGGAGAAGGTTACCTTTCGTTGCGTCTTTCATTCATAAATGTTAGTGATTCGTCTCTCCCCCTCTCTCTCAGTGCCTCCTGCTCCCGGCTGGCTCACGGCCGTCCATCCAGCTCGCTAGCCCAAGCCCAAGCTCAATGGTGTACAAAGGACACGAGGAAGCCGCAAATTCGTTTCCAGATCAAACTCCCATCCATAAACTCACACTGTGACCGTGGACACCGAGCCCGGCGCCCGACCCGCCGTCCTGGAGGGTCTGAGGAGGGAAGGCTCATTCATGAAATTGGGAGCACTCGGAGTTTTCATGAAAGTTTTTTGGGTTGGTTTTTTTTAATTTTTTTTTTTATTTTCTCCCTCTGCAGTGCAAAACTCCCCGCTTCCCCCTTTCCTCCCCCTCGCCCCTGCCATATGGCTAACCTCCCCCCTCCCCTGCAAGGCTGGTGAAATCTGGAGGCAGAGACTGGCCCCCCTGCCTGCGTAAGAGCCTCCCGCCGGCGCGCCCGCCTCCGGCCGCGGGGCTGGGGGCGCCGGGCGAGCCAGGGCGGCTCTTATTCTGAAGGGGCCGGAGGGGGGCTTCATTTCCTGACAGCTATTTACTTAAAGCAAATGATTAGTTTTGGAAGGATGGACTATAACATTGAATCAATTACGGGACGCGGTTTGTGAGACCATTACAGTCGGATCGAGAGGGAGGGCGAGCGGGAGGGAAAGAGCGCGGCTGAGCGGGGAAAGTCACAAAAGACGTGGACCTATTTTGGATATTTTACAATCTGCAGGATTGGGGCTGCGGACTATAAAGGAGAAGGTAAGAGGTGAGGGCAGTTTCCCCACCTTTTTCTTTTTTTCGCCTTTTCTCTCGCTTCTTCTCCCCCCCCCCTTTTCTTTCCCCCCCCCCCCCCTTATTTTTTTGTTGTTGGTTTGGGGCTTTTTTTCTCCTTTTTCCCCGGTGCTCTGAGCCGGGCGGCGGGGCTCCGGCGGCGGGGGACCCCCGCGGAGGGGAGCGGGGAGCCGGGGCTCGGCGGGCCGTCGGGGCGCGGCGGCGAGCAGCGCGGGCAGCGCTAATGACAAACACATTGGGACGGCGGGGGCCACCGCGCCGCATTCCCGCCGCGGGGGCGGGAGCGACCGCCGGGGCTCCGCGGGCAGCGCCGGTGCCCGCCCGGGGGCACGGGGGGCGACGCGCACCGACAAAGTGCGGTAGGGTCGCGCCCAGCGGCTCCCCCTCTTCTCGCATCCCTTGCTGCCTTCACCCCGCTGCTCTCCCGTCCCTTCCCCCACCCTTTGTTTTTCACCACCTTCCCCTCTCCAGATCCCCCTTCCCCACCTCAGTCCCCCTGACCCGGTAGCCCCAATCGCCCCGAGATCCCGGGCGGGGGCACAGACACAACCCCCCCAAGGCGAGCCGACCTCCATCCCTGCGCGCCCCGTCTTTTTTCACACGTCTCAGCGGAAGAGAAGATGCTGAATTTAGGCAGGACTGGTACCTGGAGCCTTTCCAGCTTACAGCCCCCTCTCGCAACGGGAACGCCAGCCCTGCCGCATGCCCCGCCGACTGCTGGAGCCCACCGCCTCCCACCCCGGGGCAGGGCAACGTCTTCGCGGCCACCGTTTGGATTTTGTCAAGCGCGGAGGTTGCAAACTTGCCAGCCTCTGCCAGGCTGGAGTCCCCTGGAAAAGTCCTAGGAGCAAGTAGGAAATGGCTTTTTGGCTGTCCGCGGCATTGCTCAACATTTTTGGACGCGGATCCCGCAGCCCAGGAGCCGTTCCAGAGAACAGGACTTGGACAGCTTTTTCTGGAGCCAGCAGCGACAGACCTAGCGAGGCAGCAGCAGCCCCGCGGCGCAGCCCCAGCGCCCGGGGCTTGCCCGCATGCCGGCGGGCGGCTGCGGGGCAGAGGCGGGGGCGATGCCCAGGCTCCCGCCCGCGCCGGGGCCACGTTTCCAGCGCCCCTCGACGGCATTTTCGGCGCGTCCCTTGCGAATGCACCAGCTCCCTGGCGCTCCTCCGGGGCCCAAGGCTGCACGCCCGGGGCGGACAGGGCACGGCCTCGGCCCGGGCGGGGACCGACGGACACGTCTCCAGGGCTGCGGGCACGTCGCGCTCCCTTGGTCCCACAGCTCCGAGCCGGGGCACGACGCCTGTTCCCCGCCGAGACCCCCGCCCCCCTGGGGTCTCTGCCTCGCCCGACGGAGAGGGCTGGAGAAGAAGCCCCGGGTCGCAGCGCCAGCAGAATTATCAGCCCCGGAGGGAAACACGGCTTCGCTTTGCCCCTCTCCGTCTCCCCTACCCCGCTTTTCTTTTTCCTGGCTACCTCGCATTAAAAAAAAAAAATAATCGCTCCAGCTTGGCAAAGGCTTTCCTATTGTTTCCCAGACAAACAGCGAAGTGGCTGGGAGTTGCCATCTCTGCTAGGTTTGCTCGGTGTCCCGGGCAGCCTTTGATCCGCAGCGGCTCTGGCCGCCGGGCTCCGCCGAGGGGGATCGGCGGCAGCGCCGCTTCCCCTCTCCCCGGGGGCTGCCCCTCGGGCTCCCCGCGGGCAGGCAGGGTCTGGCAAACGCCAGCAGCCTGAGGGGGGCCGGAGAGTGTGAATGGACCCCCCTCCCGCCACCCCACCGCGGTCCCGGCTGGCTGTCGGCGGCCCGCTCTCTCCCCGACGGGGCGCACCGGGGGAAGGGGGGCGGCTCGTTATGCCCTCGGCATCTCCCAGGGCCGGCGCAGAGCCCAGCCGGGGTCCCGGCTCGGCTGCCTTAACTCCGTGTCCCTGGATGGGGCAAGGCACCGGATCAAAGCAAGGAGACAGGCATCAAAGGTTCCTCTGTCATCGGCCGATCAAAATATGAACTGTGGAGATCCGACTGTTAACTTTGGGTCTAGAAAAGCTAGGGAACGATCTCCCAGCAAGGGACTTCGTTTTTAGCTTCTAGTTAACAAAGAGCATTTTAGAAAGGCCCTCAGCTAAACAGCAGTTTGGCCAACCTCAAAGCTTGGGAGGAAAAAAAAAAAAGTTTGAAGAAAAATGAGACCGCACA
This sequence comes from Nipponia nippon, assembly GCF_047370975.1. Classification (NCBI taxonomy): domain Eukaryota; kingdom Metazoa; phylum Chordata; class Aves; order Pelecaniformes; family Threskiornithidae; genus Nipponia; species Nipponia nippon. Next base: position 30,672,553 of record NW_028262380.1, read on the forward strand.
AAGCACTGGGATTTAGGCGTCCACAAGCAAACCAGCTCTCCCAGCCTGCAGGCGCTCTCCCGCTGCTTTAAAGCGAGCCCCGTTGTTCTGGTACTCCTCTCCAGGCACCAAGGGGCAGGAGGCGTGCCAGTCTGCCTGCCATCGGACACTGGGGCCATCTTTGCTGTTATTTGCTTGTTGATGTATGGGAAATCTTCATGCGGCTGTGAGAGTAATATACAGGTATTAGGTTTCAAGAAAGCAGGAAGTAATAAATAGTTTAATAAAATACCTCTCTGCAGTGCTACAGTATCGAGCTAGGATTCGCGTACCGTGTATATAGACAGAAAAGGTCTTGCATACCCCAGACCTTGCTGGTTAGTTCCAGCTATACCAGCTGGTCTACAAATGAGGGTGAAATGTATAACCTTACACAGTCCTCGCCTCGCTTGCTTCCTTAGATCATGGCCACAACGGCGGTACTTCTGCATGTGAACTCTGGAAATTTTAATCAAAGATGTTTGCTTCACTTGTTTTAAGGACCAGGGAATGACTTCTGAGAGGTTATTCTTCCTGGTGGTGGCAAGAATTGCTGATAATTTAAAAAAAGCAAGCAAGTAAGCAAACAATCCTTTCTCTCCCTCTTGCCTTGCTCTCCTGCTTGACTCATCTCTTTCAAGTCAATAAAGCTTTGCATGGGCACCCGAGGGAAAAGTTTGCAACAGCTAGGCTTCCTAGCTCCTGAGGTCAACAGAGATGGGATTGTTTTTTTCCATGCAATGCTTCTGAGCACTTGATTTGGGCTCTGAGGTGTTTTTTGACCTGATCCTAAGAATCTAAGTGAGACGCATTCCTTGGAAGTGCCAGGCTTTTTGTCTGTTTCCTGAGACAGCCTGGAAAATCCTCTTTGGACTGTGTGGGGAAATTTAGACTTTGCAAATTTCCCTCCACCTTTAGCTCCTGGACTGGTGGAGCCTCTCCTTGAGGGTTAGGCTGAAGAATCGGGGCTGACTGGAAGGCTCCTTCGGTAGCAGCCATCACTGCGTGTCCTGCAGAGCCCGCAGCGCACTGCAGGAGCCCAGCACTGGGCTAGTCTTGGTGCGTAGTCGTTCCTGCATACAGGCTATGCTGAATGCAAATACTTGTAAAGGGATGCGGAACAAGCTTCATTTTAGGAGAACATTTGTGCCAGTCTTTCTCATTGAGGACATTTTTTTTGTGTTGTTTGAACCTTTCCCCAGTGAAACCTTCAGACCCGCCTGTTAGCACTGCAGGGCAGCTCTGCTCTTGCGGAGAACTGAGTCTGCAATTTGGGAACTGAGAACCAAGAAATGTTTCGGGAGGTCCTGTCTGAACATTCATATTCAGCTGGTGACATATACCACAAAGAGGAAATGTTCCCCACTTTTCTTGGGCTGGCCTTAGCTCTTCCTGGAAAAGATCAGTCTTCCCAGAAGGACAGACTGCCACTCTGACAAAATCACCACTGAAATTATCCAGCCCTCTCATAACAAGGATAATCACATCATTACTTGCCAAGATTTGCAATCCAACTACTGTCTTATCCCTTATGTAAATACAGATCAATAGGGACCAGTTTGGTTTTTTTTTTTTTTTTTTTTTTTTAAATCGGTGAACTCGGATGAAATTAAAATGTAAGAAATTTGAATTTTACGTTGATCCAGGAGACCCAGTTTAGTTTCCATCAGCTACGTTGGAGACTAGCGCTTCCTTCTGCTCGGCAGGCGATTTGGCTCATTAATGTGGATCAACATTGCCATCCTGTGGCCAAGAGGATGAACTGCAGAGACCGGGTAGCTGGCAGGAGATGTGTTGCTAGTCTCCAGTTTTCTGGTAGATGGGCTAGTTTTCTGTCTTGAAAGGGGTCTTTGTTTGATTTACAGCACTATGACAAATATATACCACTGGCTCTTCTTGGTCCGCCACGGTGCTTTCTCTCTAGGTTATGTAGAGCAATCACCTAGGAAAAGCATCATTTTCTAAACACGTTTCCATTGGCTTTCTGGATATTGATTTTCCTTTGTCTTCCACGGTGCAGTCAATGAAACCCTTCTTGGTAGGAAGCCAGCGCTTGGCAGTGAGTGTTTAGAAGATTGACTCCTTGCTGATAACAGTTCTTCAGATGTTCTTTCCTGATTTTTTTATCACTAAAGCACACAAGAGTGAGATCAAAATTTCAGTCAGATCCTTTCAAACCCCAGTGGTTAAAGTAGATGCAATGACTGTTTTACCCTGGGTAATCAGCCTCCCCTGCAGAGAGCTTGGCCAGCCCTTCATGGCATCACGTAGCTTTCACTATACACGCCTATGTTTCTATTTTAGCTAGCAATGTTCAAGGTATGCAAGGAATTAAGGTTGGCTCAAACTTACCTTGTATGTGTGCTGACAATACTGGGCTTTAGCTTGCATAAACCTACTGGCTTCAGTGAAGTTACACCAATTTAAGGTTTGATGGAGTGGTGTTAGGAACTGAACCTGGCATATTCATTCAGGGCTGAGATTTGGGTGATTTAGGACAAAGAGGGCTGCTCTGTCATAAGAAAGGTAAAAAAGGCAAATGAGTGCATACAAAAAATTAGGTGATCACAAATAAACAAAAACATGGTAAGCATACCTGCTGGGTGTTGTGGGAATGAGTAAACTCTCTTTTGCCAAGAAGTGTGAAATCGTATCTGTATTAAACTTTGACTCCAGCAATGATGTGCGAGGATACATTGGCGATGGGACTCCAGCATGCTTAAGTCGGCTGCATGATGTAATGAAATCCAATTCGAATAGATTTTGAGTACAGATGATGGTGAATCCTTAGTACGTTATTCTGTCGTTCACAGTGAGGAAGCGTTGCTCTGGGTCTTGATGAGATTAACAGGCCCCTGAGGAAAGATCAAAGCTCTGGGTTGTGAAAGAATAGCCAGCTGGAAAGAGCAAATTTAGTTAAGTCCTTGTGTTTTTAAACTGCAATGGTAGATCGCGGCACTCAGCTCTTATTGATTTCTATGGCAGCCCAGCCAAGACAGCAAATTCGAAGTAGCCCTTTGGAAATGCTGTCATCTGTACTTATATCAGTGTAGTCATGGGGCTTCACTTCTCACTTACCTACACAGCTCTGCAACAGGGTAAGGCCACTTCAGCAGAGCTTCGGCAGGCTGGTGTGCAAGAGCTGAGCTAGCTTTGTGTTTTCTCCTTCTGTGCTGCGTCACTTGCACTGAACAGTCTGCAAAAACAACACAAAAGGGGGACAGAAAGGAAACTTGGCAGACAGCGGGGCAACACTGTCTTGTGGATCTTGGGAGGTTAGGAGTCAGATCAATAAAGCAGACCATGGTAAGTCTTTCAAGATTTACAGTAGGTTACTTTATCAGAAAAAAATTACAGGATATAAATGTGATAAAGATGAGCAAGGAGGATGAGACTGAGGGACTTCTTTCTTTGATGTCCGAGAGTCTGTTATCAATGGGAGACAGATACATAAACACATGGCAATTATTGCTAATTGAAGAATCAGGCAAAACACCTTGTCTCTGCTGGAATGTTGTCAGCTGAATTTCCAAAGTTGTTTGTACATGTTTTTGGGGGTTGGTAGTTTGTAAGTCTTCTAATCCTGTTTCTGAGACCTTTATGTTTGATCCGTGTATCAAATACTTTTTGTTTTGCAAAAGTGCGCTGTCTGCTCCACATGTTGTGGAGGAAAGAGAGACTGGTTCAGAAACACTCCTTGGCGTGTTGTAAGGATTTAACTCACATATGGCACTGGCATAGTCATAATAACTGAACGTACCTATGTGCTTTCCTGTCTCAGCATCAGGAGCTGAATACCAGAGGGTGAACAGAAACTCTCCAGAACCTTTGAAAAGTAGTCCTGGTCTTGGCACATCATCCTTTATTTTACTCCTTAGTCTGTGTTTCAGATTAGGGGCTCTTCCGTGCTGACATTTTTTAATCTATATTGGCTTTGGGCCAAATCCAGTTACTATTAAAGTCACTAACAAAATGTCCATTGATTTCAATGGGAGCAGGGGTTGTAGGACCTCCTCCTTTGGAAATTATCTGGCAGGCTGCTTGAGGGTTTTAATAGAAATATCATTAGATGGGACAAAAATTACATAGATGCTTATTGCCACTGCTGCCTCTTCAAGACTGATGCCTTAGGATTATGTGTTTGAAAGCTAAAATTATCTCATGTGATCTATGACTCCCCACACTGTTGGGGAGAAGAGATGCTCTGCGAATGGCAGTGCTGGTCTACAGTCTGTCGTGGATTTATACCATTAGAAAATTTCAGCATATGTTTTAAATAGCATGTCTCTCAATCAAGGGAATTCTTGCTAAATAAGCAATAAACACTATTGTATTGCATTGTATTCAGTAAGCTATATATATATATATATATATATACATATGTACAATGGCAAAACAAAAATATCACTCAGGATTGTACTATTTGTAACAAAAGTAGCTTTTAAATATGCTTTTTCTCCCGTAAAAGCTGCTTGCAGCTAAAAGGCCAGCACTTACCGCATAAAGCCATTGCACCCTCCCCGATGTGCGTGAGGGTACTGGCTCTGTGCAGGTGTGTCTCTGTGGGCTCAGTCCCGGTGGCTGCAGCGGGCATCAGAGCTGCTTGCAGGTTGTTCGAGAGAGGGATGCGCCAGGACTTGGCTCCTTACGCTGCCAGGGGAGAGAAGGGGTTATGGTGCCTTAGCTGCATTCCCCGTGCCGGTGATGTGTCCGTGGCCCCACGTACCTCGTGGGAGGTGGTGACACACATCTCAATGGGTTGTGGGTGAGAGCTGGGGTCCCAGGGGCCGCTTCTCTCTGTGGCACCATGCAGAGTGTTGGGAAGCTGTGCTAGGGCACTGCAGGAGCGGGGTCCTGCAAACTTTCATACCATTTTCAGTCCATTAACTGGCTCCCTCTTGCCTTCTTTCTGTTTCAGTTGTTGGTAACTATGGGTACTTCCCCATGGATGTTCCTGATCCTGGGATGTTTTCTCACAGGTAATGTTTCTCAGTCCTCTAAGCCTCCTTTGTAAATCCTTATTTAAGCTTGCTTTCATTGTGCCTATGATAACAAATGCCAAATGGTTGCCAGCTGGCTACAGGCTCGATTTTTCTGGCTGTCCCTTTAGTAAGCTAAGACAAGAACTACTGAGAAGACGGTACTTTTGCTGGCCTGTGCTGGCCACTTTGGCACCCCTGCAGCTGCTCTAACCTCCTGCCCGGCTTGTCTGCCCGTGCAGGGAAAGTGAGCCTGCCTACCTCCCGCTGTCTCCAGCGGCACGGTGCAGGCGAGGCTGCCTGTGTGGGCTCCCCGCATCCTCCCACGCCGCACCACCGAACCGCGCTCGCCGGAGCTGCCTGCCGAACCTCCCAGCATCTGCCGAGCGAATGGTGCCGGGACGGGAGGGCAGGGTTTGCCACAGGGTGCCAAATATAGAAAGGGCCTGTAGATTGAGATAACACGTGCAGGAGCGAGAAACTGGTTTCAAAGACAGTCTGGATTTCTGCTGCCGGTTTATTGCACAGAGCCCACTTTCACGCCATGGGCCTAAATGCTTGTTTATCATGGTCTACCCTATCTGTTTTGTATGGGTCATTTGATAGATTGGAACAACAAATCTGTTTCCCTGGTGAATTCCTTGGTTTTTTTCTGTGGGGCTTAGGGTGTGGATCCTCTAATTTTCCTTCTGGGAGTTGGACCTGCATCAGCCCACCTACAAATTACCTAGGCTTGCAAATCTCAGCCTCTAACCATAGACTGCATCTGAAAACCAGTGCCACCTACCACATCTAGTTCAGTGAATTACAGTTTTATTTGGCTATAAACCTGTACATTTTGGCTAGAGGTAGACCTGATGCACAAATTTTGGATCTAAGCCCCTGCTCTAGTCCTTTGCAGAAATAGAAGCCAGATGTAAAATGCAGGTGTTGGTCTTGGGAAAGGGTTTCTAACTTTCAGTTGTGAGCTTACTCGAAGGCTGACAGAACTGCTGTTTTCCTGACCATTGCTGTAAGGACCTGCAAGATGCCTGTGACCCAGCAGCCAGGGTGTGGGATTCACTGGTCTGCAGCAGAGCGGTGCCGCATTTGGGGCTGAGAAGCTGAGGTGTGGATTGGGAGCCATCTCTAACTTCACCTCTGTCTTTCACCTCTTGACATGACAAACAGAAGTCAGCAAGCAAACACTTAGCATTTCAAAGGTTTGCTTTGATTATGTGTTTGCCTTCCATTGGGCAAAGCTCTGGCTTTTAACAAGGGCAAATTTCCTAGGACATCAGCACATCTGAAATGGTCAGAAAAACAGCTGCTCTGGATCCACTCTGCTTTCTTTCACATCCCTGCTCTGAGGCTGTTCTGTGTGTTCATATGCTATTTATTCGTGTCTTTTTGCAGGACCATTCCTAACATTTTGCCAGCTTCCTCTGCCGACTATTGTTCCCAATAGGAATGAAATGGTGGTACAGCTGAATTCCAATTTCACACTCAAATGCTCTGGAGACAGTGAAGTGAGCTGGCAGTACCCAGTGACCGAGGGAAGCCACAGGATAGACATTAGACATGAAGAAAACAACAGTGGCCTCTTCGTGACGGTGCTTGAAGTAGGAAATGCCTCAGCTGCTCATACGGGCTTGTATGTTTGCTATTATAACCACACTCAAGTGGAGGATGGGGAAGTGGAAGGGAAGGACATCTACATCTATGTGCCTGGTAAGCGGGGGATGCCACAGCCGTACCTGGAGGTTTGGATGGGAGGGTTGAACCATGCATGTTCAGAAGCAGCATATTGCTGGTGGCAATTTGATGTTGGAGAAAGATGAATGACCCCAGGGCCATTTCCTCGCGTGTAAATCAAGACCAGCCCCTGTGAGTCTATTGATATGTTCCTCTTTCTTTCTATTGGTTTTCACTTTTTTGGTAAAAGTTTTAGTTCTTAAGAAGAGGGATGAATTCACAACTTCAGAGCTGAGGTCTGACTGCCAGGGGCTGGGTAGTAGACCTTGGTGGCTAGGCTAAGCCCCAGCTCAGCTGTGAGAGCATGTCCAGCCTTCAGGTTTGCCTGGCCCTGGGAGGGGATTAACACCAGTGTTGACCTTTTCAGGGGTGACTTGGGCGGATGTTTTGGGACGTGTACTGACCAAACCAGTGCCATGTCTGGCACTAAAGCAGTCGCCAGACGAGGAAGGCCATATCTCGTTCTTAACCTCAATTAGGCTTGAACTGAGAACTGGAAAAAGCTCACGTGTGCACAGGGCCTGGGAAGTGTAAAGCAAGGGAGGTGTCTTGGTGGGGGTGGTTGTCACAAGGGAGGGTGAAACGAGAAGTGTTAACTGCTGGCCAGTCTGACGCAAGATTAAAAATATGGTGCTGCCATGCAGTGCTCTGTAATTTTCAAAGCAAACTCAGCCTTCCCAGGCTCTGCGCCGCCTTTCTCTTTAGTGGTGGAAAACCTGTTGGACCCAGAAGAAATGGCATCCCTTCTTTTCGGAAGTACCTATCCCCAGCTTTGCCCTCCCACCCCCTTGTTCTGACTGGAAATGTGTTTAAAGGCTTTCCACACTATCCATGGGATGGTCTCTATTGTTGTAGCTGAGATAGGCAGCAGAGGCTGAGCCACAACGGACTGCCTTTGTAAAGCCCTGTCTGGATGTTTCCTCAGCGTTGGCTGGAGTTCAGGGGATGAGTGGCACAACTGCAGGGCCAGGAAAGATCAAGCCAGTAGATTTGCAGTAAATATTTTGAAGAGGAAACGAAAGAGAGAAGAGATTGCAAATCATCCTGCAAAACTGCACTATGTTGTGAAGGAGATGATGTCTGAAACTGCAGGGAAGATTGTGGAAGGGGAAAAACTCAGGAAGCACTAACGAGACTTGTTTTAAGGGCAATTTTGCAGTGGCATTAAGTTTTTGCAGTTCACAATGTGTGATTTGAGGACAGTGATTCTTCCAAGATTTCTTCTCCATTTCCCACAACAAATGTAAAGCATTTGCCTTCATTCTTGAAGCAAGAAGATGCGTCAACAGAGGCTGCAGGCTTTGGCACATGTGTCTCAATTTCCAAACAGCTCTGACCAAATCACCAGAAGATTTTCTTGGTGTTAAGCAGTCTTATAACTCACTCAGTGAAGGAATATAAAGGCAAGAAATGGAAGATTTCTTCAAGAGGGATTTTTGGTTTGGTTTTCAAATGCCTCTAGACATCAGCCTACCAGATTTGCAGGGCAGAGACACCCTGTAATTTTTTCCACTCACTAACCATCAAGATGTCATAAATGCAGAAACATATCCTTTTCTCCAAATTATAGAGAATGTTTCTGTTTCCACTATAAACTTTGTCTTTGCAATTGTTTTTCCTGCAATGAATTAGGAGGGCAATGGGTGGCAGCAACCCACTTTAGCCAAGGAGGATTACATTGAGACTTCACACAATATCCTATTTTCAGTAACAGCACACAGAAAACTAAACTAGGTGAATCCTGTTTCTGTTTTAAATTACAGTGGGAAAATGAATGCATGGAGTTGGCAGCGTGTTTGGGACAGAGTGCTGTGTTTGGAATATTGCTACAAAGAGCCCGCCAGTGCAGCAGAAAGTCTATTGTTGGAGAGATTTGGATTGCTATTTATTAAATTTTATTATAAAGCTTCACACAGAAGCTTCAGGCTAACAGGGATTATTTGTTTATTCCGAATGGCCAAACAGAGATAATTTGAGGGCTGTTCTTTTTAAGTTGGATATGTTATACAATTATGTTTTAAACTCAGACTTTGGATTGGCTGGATAGGAAAGCTGGCATGTATTTTGTTGACTTTAAAAGAAATAAAACTACCAGGTGTTTGTTTGCTTTCTTCTGGTTGAATACCATATTTTGAAAACCACATGCTGTGACCATAATTGAATATGTCTCATAACTGTAATGTTGGACATGTTAGAAATGCATGAAGATAAGTACCTTGTACTATTTTTGATGAAATGTGGCTTTAACGGTGTCCAACTTAAACAACATGAAACTAATTTCTACATTTTTGACATTGAAAGCGTTTGGATTTTTTCTTCTTTTTATTTTTTTTCCCTGCTTATATATTGGTTAGGGAACGGCTGCTATCACAAAAGGAAAAAAACTCTAACTGAAGAAGATGAGTGATTTGTGCCAATAAAAGGCAGGATCTTTAATACATTTTTGTGTGCAGTGAATGTTGCACCTAAGTGCAAAATCTTTTGTCATAGAAATAGGATGTTTAAGTCCAAATTCTTCCCTAAGACCTTTGCTGTACATATATCTTGGTAGAGTTGTCTATGATAAAGTGACTTCGCCTTTACTTTAGTCCCTAGCAATTGCATAAATATTTTCACACCCACTAGTGATTTTCTTGCTTTTTGTCACCTAATATTCTTTTGCCTTCACTGTAGGAATATCTCAGAACCAAGTCTAAGGGGAATAATAATCCTCAGTGTTTTTTTTGTGGGGGTTCTTTTGTATTTTTCATTCTGCACCCTGAATTGTCACAAAGGAGCCCAAGCCCTTTCCTGTTCAGTACTTAGGTTAAATGCCTTGCTACATGCCACATCAAACAGCAAAAACAAGATACTGCATGCAATCACCATGCTCTGTCTCTGAAAAAGTGGAGTAATGAACTGTACTAGTTTCAGTTACAATCTATAAGCGGTCATTGATATCCACTTCTTGTATGTGGACTTACTACAAACAAGATAGTCTTTGATTACCTCTTGTTTTTTACAGACCCAGACATGCCTTTTGTTCCTTCTATACCAGAAGACCAGTTCATCCTAGTAGAAGAAGGTGATCCCACCGTTATCCCTTGTCGGACAAGTGACCCAAGTGCTCAAGTGACTTTAATTAACAGTTTAGACAAGGCTGTTTATGCTTTCTATGACAGCAAACAAGGCTTCATAGGGAATTTCCCTGCGGGCTCATATACATGCAAAACAATGGTTAAAGGCGTGGAGTTCAAGTCTGATGAGTTTCTCATCTATATTTTAAGAGGTATTTATTTTTGTTCATTTAAAAAAAAAAAAGAAGTAATAGTGTTCAGCCCGGTTCTTTCTTCACAGTGTAAGAGCCATATTAGCATCAGCATCACAGGGTTATATCAGACACTTTCCTGATGATAAGCTCTTTGCTTTTGTGACAGTATTGCTAGTTATTTAGTTGCTAGTTTACTTAGCCGTTATGTACAATTTTGATGAGAATAAAGTGGCCTGAACTTTATCTCCTCTCCCAAATGGTTGCAAGAAAAGTCTTCTGTAATCCATGTCTTTTCATCCTGTTTGCTGAAACGTAACTTAAAAGACTGGTGTTTCCCAGTGGCTTCAAATCATAGGACCTCAGTTAGTCTGAAAAACAGCATGATTCAAATATTTTGAAAACAAGGCTTTTATTGGCCAGCAATGGATTCTCAAAGACGGTCACTGATTAGCAAAATGGGAGGCTGCTTTTATACTGAGTGCCTTTTCACAGGGGCGTTTGAGATAGGAACTTCTTATTGACATCTTAAGCATAGATCATTCTGTGTGGGATTGAACGCAATGCCTGTACACTTCATGCTTTAAATACACAAAGTTTATATCAGTATAAATCAGTAGTACTTTCACTAAATTTTCCAGGTAATTCCTCAGTAGAGGAAGTGAAATGGAAATCTCCCCCTGAAATCACACCATGTGAAAACTGCACACTGTTTTAAACTAAATGTGCTCTCTCTCGCTCTCTCTTTTCTCTTAGCTACTTCACAGCTGCCAGTTGAAATTGAAGCTCTTAAAACGGTCTACAAAACAGGCGAGACCATCGTAGTAACTTGTGTGGTCTTTGATAATGAAGTGGTTAATTTACAGTGGAATTATCCTGGGAAAGTGGTAAATATCTCTTTTTGTTTGTTTGTTTGTTTGTTTGTTTGAACGTTTGTAGCTACTTATTGGGGAAGAAGGCGGGGTTGTAAAATAGACTTCTCTGAGTGAGGACAGCTGAGGAGAGAAAACAAAGTAATTTCTTTTACTTTTAGGTTACCGCAAAAGAAAGTCAGTCCCAAAAGTTAGAGTTTGCTGGTAGTAAGCATGCAAAGCATGAGAGGAAGGTGAGGTGTGACTAGGAGTCCATCCTCTGAGGGAGGAATGCTGTCTCTCAGGTCTTGTGCTGGTTCAAAAAAAGAAATGTTGTAGAAATAGAAAGCTCTAGGAATGTGTGGGACATCTGCATAGAGTTCTGCTGCTGGAGGTCTGAACCTTTAAAATGGCTCTCTTAAACCCTGGATTCTTGAGTATAATAGAGGACAATGAAGAATCAAGTTCATAGACTTAATTGTTTCTCATTATGCAAGTGCTAATTAAAATTACTCTCACAGTCAATGTAATTACTCACTAATGAGAACCTCCTAGTAAGAAAATCTTAAAACTTTTGGAGAACCTAGGAAATTTTCAAACTGACTTAACATCCTTCTGCAGTGGAAATTTTTATTCAGTGAAACTTGGTTAGAGCCAGTCCCGGTCAATGGAGAATTTCAGAGTATCCCATGTAAAAAGTCTGGTCACTGAAGGGATGGAGTCGTTGAAGTGACTATCTAATTGTGACCCCAAATCCCACCTTTTATTTAAGTAAGTTAAGAGCTCAAGAGGAAAAATTATTTTAGAAGGTTTTGTTCTATTTTCCAAGTTACACATTATAATGTTTGCTATATGCCACCTTTCAAAACTATCCCTAGCATATTTTTTGTTCTATCCTCTCATGATAACACGGTCTGCCATTCTCACCATCCTTTTACTAGCAACAGTCTTCTTGTTGCCAATAAATTATTCTTGTTTTGAGAGCACCAGAACATAGTATCTAGCAACTGGTTACTTTTTGTCTGATGGAGGGGATAAAGACTCACCTTATTTCATGGGAACTGAACAAATAAAATTTAAAAGAAAACCCCACAATAAGCAGTAAAACACTCTTTCGGGCTGCTCACCCAAATTTTGAATGGTATTTTGTTTCAAGTGAACAGAATATGAGTTCTCAACCTCCTCACCCTTCTGTGCCTGCCCCCAAAGGGGTGTATTTTTGTAGACACACCTTTTGTGCCTGTGGCTGAAAAATACATTCCTGCCTGAGTAAACAAGTCTTCTGCCATACAGGGTTTAGACGATTGCTCTCACTCCAGTGGCATCATAGATCCTCAACGGTGTGCTTTCAGCTCAGTTACTTAAGTAAGGTTTTTTTTTCCTTCTCCAAACTACAGAAAGAAAAAGGTCTGATAAAACTTGATGATATCAAAGTCCCATCGCAGAAGCTGGTTTACACCTTGACCATTCCTGAGGCATCAGTGAAAGACACAGGGGATTATGAATGTACTGCTCGGCATGCAACCAAGGAGGTTAAGGAAAATAAGAAAGTAGTCATTACAGTTCATGGTATAGTCTGATTTTAGTGTCCAAAAATTATTAATGTGTTGGAAAACACCATTCTTGAAAAATGCTGCACAGCGTTGTTTACACAAGGCTTTTTCATTTACAGACAAAGGGTTTGTTCACCTGGAGCCTCAGTTTAGCCCTCTGGAAGCTGTCAATCTACATGAAGTCAAAAATTTTGTTGTTGATGTGCAGGCATACCCAGCTCCAAAAATGTACTGGTTGAAGGATAACGTGACTCTGATTGAAAATCTTACTGAGATTGTTACTAGTTCAAACAGAGTCCAGGAAACAAGGTAAAAATATTCTTCTGACCCTTACTTTGCCATGTTGACTTGAGTTTCTTTCCCAGAAACCTGGGCATTGCTCCTGCTCTCTCTTTCCACCACAGTTTGTTGCTTCTTCCTCACTGGCATTTGAAAATATTTTCTTTGTTTTCTACTCTGAAGGGCAATGCCTAATCTGCCTCTTCTTATTACCTTCATAACATCAACCCCTCCAAACCACAGAAATCTTGGTTTCTGAGTGCTAAGCCTCTTCAGTTCCTCCAATATGTCTCCACGCCAATGATTTCTAGCTATTTCCAATAATATCAGGGGATTTGTCAGATTCCTGCAAAATATAACTATGCCCACTTGTTTCTCAGTTGTATTTTGGTAGTTATTTACCATTTGAGTAATGATTTTAGTGTAAAGGCATGTTAGAAATGCCAAATGTCACTACGTTGTAATCTCCACATACCCAGATTACATGTTGCACCAAAGTGAATTTTTTTGCCTGCCCTAAAAATACAAGCAAAAACTCTCATTTCTATAGGTTTCAGAGCATATTAAAATTGATCCGGGCCAAGGAAGAAGACAGTGGGTACTATACTTTGGTTGCTGAAAATGAAGATGAGATTAAAAGATACACCTTCTCCTTGCTAATACAAGGTAAGGAGCCCCAAAGCCTTGCCCAGCAGAACTAAGGGCACATAGCAAAGACTTGATCCACTTACACATCAGATTCCCTGGAGTACTGAGATAAGAAAGATGTGAACTGGGGTGTCTGGAGGAGTGTGTGCGTGCTGAGTCCTTGGAGCTCTCATACCCTGATCTTGGCTTTCACTTTGACTCTGGCCTTGAGCCAAAAAGAAACTTTATCCTCCCGCCTAAGTTATTCCAGCTGACAGCGGGGACGATAGCTCCTTTAGTACGACATGAGGACGTGGCATAACCACAGCACTTCCTTTTTGTGGCTCTAACCTAGGATCTGCTCTGTCCTATAGGAGTTAAGGACCTCCTGGATGAGTCCAGGTCTCTAGCTGTCGCTAAGCTGTCAGCCAAACAATACCTGTCCTGGTTTTTTTGAAATTTCAGGCTGCATTTGTAGACTTGATGAGTATTTTAACAAAATCCTGTCTCCTTCCCAGTTCCAGCCCTAATCTTAGACCTTGTGGACGACCACCATGGCTCTGCAGGGGGGCAGACGGTGAGGTGCTTGGCGGAGGGGACCCCGCTTCCTGATGTGGAATGGCTGGTTTGCAAGGACATTAAAAAGTAAGAAAAGCGTGTGCTTTGTTATCTAAAATATGACTTGTTGCGTCCTTGATTAGCTTAACATTATTAGTTACTGTACCACATTTTCCTCATCAAGGGTCAGTAAGCTATAGATCATTTTTTTCTTTATAGAGGCATGTTGCTTATATTTCAAGAGAGGTGGTCAGTGCCCTTCCTATTGCATCCTGTAGGAGAAGACACAACGCATCGATTCAGGAGGTTTCTCTCATAAAAGCTTTGTGTTCGATAAGTGAACTCAGCAGATTTCACAGTCCCAGTTTGAGTAAGGATCTCAAGGAGCAGCTGCCCCTCCAACCAGGGAGTTCTTATCATTTCACAGATAGTTCCATTTGCCTCATTAACACTCCTGCATGCTTCTAAATTTTCACTTGCAATTATTTCCCTCCCAATTACAATTTTCACTTTCAAAGTATTTTAGACACGTGGAGCAATTACTCCCATTTTTGCTAGTTCTAGACTGGATCCTTCTGTGGCTGCTGGGAGGCAGGGTTTTCCCTGGGAGGTTATCCACCAGGGAGAGGGACACCATGCATGGAAGAAGGCTGGGAGCCCTGGGCACCTCCCAGGTGTGTTCTGCTCTCATTGTGCTAAAATCTCTTGCTGCCTGGTGGGACCATTGTCCTCCTAGCCCTGTCCCAGGAAGCCTTGTACAGCATTAAGGATTCAGGGAGAAACAGAGACCTGATTTCCTACTATATGTCTACGGGATACACAGTGACACCAAGGTCTGTCTATACCAGACCTGCTGGGCTGCATTGTCAGGCCCTCAAAGTGGCAGCAGTAATGAAGATCATAAGGCAAATTATTCTGAGGGAAGAAAGATACAGGCTTTTCAGAGAGGTGGTCTTAAGCATTTCTGGTCTTTAAAATGATCATTGTTAGAAGAAATAGGGAAAGATGACTGCTGTTCTGTTCACTCTTCTTTATCCATAGCTATGGCCAATTCCTGTTTCCCCTGTTACTCTCTGCAGGTGCAGCAATGACACCTCATGGACTCTTTTGACTAACAATATCTCTGATATACACATGGAAGCCCACCTGGATGAGAAAAACATGGTAGAAAGCCAGGTGACCTTCCAGAAGGTAGAGGAAACCCTGGCTGTGCGATGTGTGGCAAGGAATGACCTTGGTGCTGTTACTCGGGAACTGAAGCTTGTGGCTCCCAGTGAGTTTGCTTTGTCTTTCTGTGAAATTACAGCAGCCAGTTTGACCCCTCTCTAACACTCCCCAGTTCAGTCTTAATAGGTAAAAATATGAATTGTTGCCAATAAAAATAAATGAAAATGGATTATTTTCCACCCTGGGATATCTGAGGATGAAGCATTCTACAGGTCTTTATGGTGCATCTGTTTTTCACTTATTATGTGGTTCCATGATTCATTTTCTCATTTTATGGCCACTGGCTACGGGATGTTCTTCTAGACAATCTCTGCATTTGGTTTTGAAACAGGAAGGCAGAGCAGCTCTGGGCTTGGAAAGACTTTACAGTCACCAGCCCCAGGAACTACTCCTGCCACATCTGCAGGACATGGGAACTGTGATGGCAGGGGAGGTGGGTGTCTTATGCGTGTGTCATGTTGCTGGTGGCTCAGGAGGAAAATATGGTCTGTCTTTTTACTCCACAGCCTTGCGATCAGAACTAACGGTGGCTGCTGCAGTCTTAGTGCTGTTAGTGATTGTGATAATTTCACTGATTGTGCTGGTCATCATATGGAAACAGGTAATGTAGAAAAGTATTTCAGTTTGGATGCTGAGCCCTGCTGGATTTTGATCTGCTCTGAAGTCAGGCACAGGACTAATGGTTGGTTTTGCATTCAATGTGCTTTGCAGAAGCCGAGGTATGAGATAAGATGGAGAGTCATTGAGTCTATCAGCCCTGATGGCCACGAATATATTTATGTGGACCCAATGCAACTGCCTTATGACTCCAGATGGGAGTTTCCTCGAGACGGGTTAGTGCTTGGTAAGTTTCCTCTAAAGGACTAATCCCATCCTTCTCTGGGGAGAAGGATGATTCAGACCAACTCTGAGGTCTCTGCTACCGGGATTTGTGATGTAACTCACGGCCATGAAGTCCAGAGCTTCTCTGAACCTGTCTGTTCTCCTCAGTTCTCCTGTCACATCCTCTTCTTCCCCTACAGTGGTGTCAGCCTTGAGCTCCTTGTGTTAGTGCCTCCCGCGCCTCCGTTCCAGCTCTGCTCCGCGTGCCCTGCGTGCAGTGCCCACCTCCACATGGCTTAGGCAGCCTCTCCCAGTGTTAAATTTCCTCTTCAACACTCACTTCTGCTAAGGCACCCACATGAAGCGCATTAGCATTTTTTACTTGCAAGACATTTATACGCTTATGTGTAGAGGCCAAGGGAAATCTGCGAGTAGTTATGTAGTTTTATTATTTTTTAAAGTATAAATCCATGATGTGCATATATCAGTGCTGAGTAACTGCATAACTTATTTTTGTCGCTACTGTCCTTCTTCCTTCCCCTTCTGCTGTCGTGCTTTGTTATCCCTGCATTGGAGTTCATATGAATCTCCGTTAGTAATTACTTCTTCAGGGGTGGCCCAACGTGTCATTTATATCAACTGAAAGTGTAATAATTATAGACAATTTCAATGTTCTATCCAGATAGTGCTTTAAATCCACAAGACATCCCTCTCTTGGAGGTATCTGTGCACCAAGTTGTCTACACAAAATACAGGAGAATGAAACTAAAGATGTTTTTGTTTGATATATTTTAACACACCCCTTAGTGTAGTTCTCCTTCCCCCATCACAGAGAAAGAATTGACGTTAATTCTTGAGAGAACCAGCACAAAAATTTCTGGTTCAGGAACGATGTCCTTTAATTAAATTCATGTTGCTAATTGAAAACTAGAGAAGGGTGGATATTTAATGGAACTATTTTATTACAACCCAGACTTTAATTATATGCCTAAGTAGGATTTGTCAGATCTGAGTTGTTAACAGACCACCACCGTGACTTTGTCTCCCTCTGACTCATGAGCACCAGCCTACTTCAATGCCTTCCTGTTTACAAGTACATTCAGGATAGTCAGTGCTTTAAAAACTAATGCTATATGTCCTTTTAGTGATCTGGATTGCACAAGCATTCTTCCTGACATGGTTAACATCTACCCGCTGGGAGTTTTGCCACATGAAATGCTTGCTGGTGGGGACCTCTTTTGTTTCTGGGGCTGATAAAATTCTTGTTAGTGTGGGTTTTCTCTTATCGAAGTGGGAGATGGCAGCAAAGCAATTACACCTTTAGCTCAGGGAGGCTCTGAAGCAGAATACAAAATGATTTTGGCTCAGTCAGATGGGCATTTCCCATCCTAGCTGTGTAAGCCAGCTGGCATTTATTTGTTTTTCTAGCTAGTAGTGCCTGGAGTGTAGTGCTGCGTTAAATGCCAACTCTGAACATTGGCTGGCTGGAGCTTCAATTGATAAATTTGGGTTACACTGCAAATTTCCCTTTGCTATCACCACTCCACAATGTATGTGGTACACTGCTGTTTAAAGGGCGCAGCAGCCAGCACAAGCCTAGGAGATGTGTAACAGAATGAGAAATGCGATCTTGCAGTGAGCTGTTTAAATGTCACTGCCTTCTCCGGGCTCTGCTGAGAAATGATGAGGTCCCAGCAGGACCTGGGCCTCTTCCTTCGGCTGAGATGGCCGAGGGCAGGGCCTTTTGAGGAGCAGGGTCCGAGTGCTGCTGTTTCTCAGGATCTTGGGGTGGCTGTAGAGAGGTGGAAGAATTGCTCCCATCGCTTCCCAGCAAGCCACCCATTTGTCCTGATGACCTTAATAAAATGAAATGCTGGTCTGACACAGAATCAGACCCATCCCCATTTGCAATAGGCAAGTTAAGATTCAAGTTAAACAGCATTTAGGGATGTGGTACCTAATGTCTAGAAACTGGATGTACATTATAAAGCTTGTCACTTGCTCGGCTTTTGATATAGATCAAGAGAGTTATGGTTTAATTTGGGGTGGGTTGATGATCCCAGTTCAAGTTTAGCCAAAACATCATCCAGTTGAGAAGATTGAGTCTGGAACAAATTCACAGACTTCACCTTTGTCCCCCCCGAGGAGAAAAACAGCACCTCTCCAACAGGCTCAGCAGATAAGCTCTGTGGATGGGTAACAGAGGCTGAAATAGCTCTCACCCCCAGGTGCTGTTCCTCCGCTAGTTTGAGGAGCCTTGAGCTGCTGCTGTGTCTGCACAGTCCCTCTCTGGTGGAGGAGTGCTGCTCCGCTGCTGGGCAGATCACAGCGGTGCCTTTATACTAGGAAAAGTTATCACACACTATAATTTTGGGCTCCACTGCAGGCCTCAACATCAAGAATGTGATGGCCTTACAGATGCCTCCAGCTCTTAAGCAGTCAGCTCCCACCTGGCTCCCGATTTCAAGTGTAAAACACAAGGGGCTTGGGCTATGTCTGTGGAGAGAGGTGAAAAGGGGAAACAGCAGCGCTCGCTCCCCGCCACTCCGGAAGCGCTCTCACCGTCTCCACATGCACCCCGGCTCAGCAGAGGTGATGGAGCGGGAGATGTGCGCCTTGTGCTCAGCCAACAATATGGTTCGGGGAGGAATTAGCTTGTGAAGACAAGAAGATCAAGGAGCATCAGCAAATGCCATCACATTCTGAAGGGCTGCATCCTGCCATGTGGCTCCCAGACCTTTGGTCTGAAAAGTTTCAGGGGCCAAATTTCAGACTCAGGTTGTTTGAATTAGTCCAAAATTTAGTGGGAAGCTTTCTCACATCCTGACTGGGAAGAATAACCTTTGGAGCACAAGAATCTTGAAAATAAATTCCATAGTTTGTGTGTGCATGACAAACTACGCTGTCATAGTCTTGGAGAGGTTCTCAGTAGTAACTCAGCTAAGCATACTTTAACTGTTGCTTGTTCTTGTTAATGACGCAGATAGCATTTGGCTGGAAATTTTCTATTAAAAGCATGTATACAATTAAAGTGGGGGCTGTAGCTAGAGGATAACAGAAACATATGGCATTGCATGCCAGATAACACCTTCAGAAGCATAAAAGGTGGGAAGTTCAAACTGCAAATGAATGTCTAAGACAAAATGCCGTATATCTCCATAGTAAAAGTCACTGCTTATTCCTCCTGTGCTGGAAGTTAAAAAGTAACATAAAATAAAATACAGAGCTTGTCAGGAATATGAATATATCCTGGCATCTGGAGCTCATATACGGGTTTGCTCACTGAATAAGTGTTGCCTTAATGAACTAGCTTTTCAATATGTAACCTATGAAATATAGTGTTTTGGAGTATGTTTGTGCGGTTCATATTTCTCTAAAATCTCACTCAATCTGTACACAGTTCTTCTGCACACTGTATCCATATCAGGATACAGGATATGATAATCCAAAATTTTTGTCTAAATTGATTTGTGGGAAGAGTAAAGTGTGTATAAACGTTAGCCATTTCATTACAGCGCTTGGAAATTTGCAATAAAATTTATTCAAGCATATGAAACACACTTGTACATTAAACTTCAGAGAACCTTGCCCTCATATGTGATCAACATGTATCTCAGCTTCTTGCAGATCACTGATGGTCCTGCCTGTCTATTTCTAAATGTGCTGCTGATGTGTTTCAGTCTATCTGACTGCTACATGTATCCAGCATTGATATAACAGCCCGAAACTACAGCTAAGGAGTTCAATTCAAATTTTTAAGTAAAGGGCACAAGTGTGCTGTAGTCAGGTGCTGACTGAGGCAGAGAAGTCAACTTAATCATGGGAGAATCAGTGTTTAGAAAGGATAAAGTGAGGGTGGCAGGGCAGAGTGGGAGACGAATTCGAACGAGTTGAGCTGCTCCTCAGAGTCCCTTTCCTACAAGCTCCCATGTGCAGATGTGCTCCTGGTGTTTGCTTGCTTGTTTTTATTTAAGAATTTTACTTAATGACAACATTTCTTTAAAATATATTTGCCTTTTCTCCTTAACAACATCAGTAATAATAATACCAATGGTCTGGCTAAGTAGTGTGCTCTTTCTACACAAGAATCACAACCCAGAGAGGAATGGCAGTGGGAAACAAGGCAAATTGCTGTTACTTTCTGAAGTAAATAATGCTCTCCCTTGTGTTCAGGTCGAATCCTTGGTTCTGGTGCATTTGGAAAAGTAGTTGAAGGGACTGCATATGGATTGAGTCGCTCTCAACCAGTGATGAAAGTAGCTGTGAAAATGCTGAAACGTAAGTTGTTGCGGTTCCGTTTCCCAAGCTAGGTAGGGCATGTTCCCACAGGGTTATTTAAGCATTGCTTGTGTATAAATAGATTCTCCATATCTGAAGTTGAAAATGAACTGTGGAATAACTGAAATTTAGAATTATACTTTAGATTGCTTCATGGTGTTTCAAGACTGGAAGTATCCAGTCTTCTGAAAACATCCAAAATTTGGTTTTAGCTGTATGGACCGTCGCAGCCACAATAACTCAGAAAAGATAAAATAACCATGAATGTTTGTGAACAAATGAAAGCAATATGACACAGGAGAAACAGGCAGGTGTCATGTGAGAATCTTAAGTTCACTGAAGATTTCCTGGTTCACGAGAGTTGAGAATCTGATGCAGTAATTCTGCAGGAACCATGAGGAACCTTCTTGTGTTGAAACTAGCAGCTTGTAAAGTGCCTCTGTGCCACCTGGGCAATCCACTGTACCTCTGGAGAGGGACAAACAGACTGGGTCAGCTATTGAGCTGCACCAAGTGAATCCTTCATTGGTGATTTGTCACTCCTCTCCAAGTCTTAGGAAAGCCCCTTGTCAAGTAAAGGACACAGCCTTCTTCAAGAAACCGTGGTAGCAATGCTCTAATGAGGCAAGCAAGAAATCGGTTGTTATTGTGAAAAAGGCAATTGCTTTCACTGAGTGGCTGGTGTGTTTTTTTCAACAGCTACAGCTAGATCCAGTGAAAAACAGGCGCTCATGTCTGAACTGAAGATAATGACACATCTTGGCCCCCACCTGAATATTGTGAATCTGCTTGGAGCTTGTACAAAATCAGGTGGGTTTGGCTGACAAAATGGAGGTTTGCTGTGGAGCCATCATTCACTGCTTAACCAGCACACAAATTTCAAGTAAAGGATTTGACAATAAATATAAAAAAATAAAAGGTTTCACAAACCTACTTGATATTTGGTAGTAGTTGCAGTCATAACTTAGTAAATAAAAATGTATTAACCCACAATACTTTTTATGTTTTATATTCTATTTTCTATTATTTTTGGAGTATATTTTTTTGTTAGATTCCACTCATCATTTTGCTTTGTTTCACCAGGTCCTATTTACATCATCACTGAATACTGCTTTTACGGTGATTTGGTGAACTATCTGCATAAGAACAGGGACAATTTCCTGAGCCGACATCCAGAGAAACCCAAGAAAGATTTGGATATCTTTGGGATGAACCCAGCCGATGAAAGCACAAGAAGGTGGGAAAAAAAAGGAAAAAAAATATATGACCTGCAACTTAAGGAAATGGGAAATGTCATTACTAACCCTTACTCCATTCCTCTCATTCATTGGTTTAGAGCCCTCCCTAATTCTTCTCATTAGACTTTTATTTATCATGTTTCATAGATCTTGGAAGGTTTCAGCACTTTTTGTTCAGTCTCCCTGACATGTGTCCTAGATCCATGTTTCCCCTGTGTAGAGATGCCTGCAGTCTTGGGACCACTGTGGGCTCTCCATAGACATCCTGAGGTCCCAAAGAACATTTCTATTAATAAAGCAAGGCCCAGTGTTCCCCTTTTCTGTAAAAACATTGTTTTGCCTCTACCCACCCAAGTTTTAGAAGTAAAGCTCAACTACCTGGTTTCCTTGTTTCCCTGCTTGGGGAATTTTTACTGTCTAAAACTCCTTCCCTTCAAACAACCTGTCAGAGTTTGTTCTCTAAGCTCAAGTACTCTCCTTTATCTACCAATGGCTTAGCCAGTCTCAATAGTTTCCTTATGGTTAATGTTCACCCCATAGCTTTTTCCAGATGATGGTGGAGGAAGCTTGTCATCATATATTCAGCAATAAAGCAATGTCATGAAATTAGCTAGGATTTAGAAGGTGAACAGAGATTCCTTCAAAAAATCACTCAGGTAGATAGATCAACTGTCTTGGTAGCTGAGTATAGCCAGGGCTACTCATCTGAGCATGGGTTTGCTCAGCAGGACTGGATTTGTTGCAGACTCTCTGGGTGAATAAATGACATCTATCATTTGGAATGCCTTGAACTAAAAGCCCTAGGTAGTAATACTTGAATTCAGTGGGATTTTGGGAAGTTAGACAATATACGTTTACATACCTGACTACTGACAAAAGGATAAGTTTGAAGCACTTGTGTTTGACTACAGTGATACATGGTAACATGTACTAATATGTGACAATACACGGTTATGTTGTCATACATGACTTTTATGTATTCCCTATCAAGAAAACAGCTCTTACATTTCACAGCAATACAATTGTACGCCATAAGAGAACTGTTAGATCTACTGGATGCTGTGGCAGGGAAGTCACCTGGGCAATACTAGCTGATACACCTGTATTTTTTTCCAATTTCAGTTATGTGATATTATCATTTGAAAACACTGGAGAATACATGGACATGAAACAAGCTGATACAACTCAGTATGTGCCAATGCTGGAAAGGAAGGAGGGATCTAAATACTCTGATATTCAGAGATCTGTATACGATCGGCCTGCTTCATATAAGAAGAAATCTATGTCAGGTAATGTAGAATTGCCCCTTCTGCATACATCATTAATACAAATAATTCTTGCATAAATGCATATCTTATTTTTGCCCTCTATATGGACACAAACTACTCAGCTGAGTTCTCCAAGTGTGTGAGTATAAGCTGTAAGGTAAAAGCTTATGCTTGTGTTCTTCGTTATGCTCTGGGAATAGGAGAAGGAGGCTGGTTGTGTATTTGCTTCCACGCTGAAGTGCTGAGCGGCTGTGCTCTGCAATGGGGCTGTAGGCACTCTTTGGAGGTAGCAATTTTATCAGTCTTGTAGTTTGCAAGATTTTGAGCAATAGCAATGAACAATAATAATAGTAAATTTACATTTCACATTAACTGACACTTACCAAATGCAGAACACCTCCAAATACTTTCCTGGATTATGTAATGAAGATAATGAATGCATCCCATTCCTCAGCTCCGTTCTCAGAAACCAGATACGCTTTGCTTTAAAAATAGGCACCGCCACTTCTGCCTGTAGGCCTCAGAAGCTGAACCATATCCAGTCCCAGATTTACATGGCAAACTACTGTGCTCATATTGTGCTCTAGGACAGTCGGGGTAAATGAATCACTGAATTTTGACTGTTTTTTTTGCTGACATCTTTAATAAAAAAATAAGGACTGTTGCCATAGAATTCCTGACCCTTTTTGCTGGTATTGGATTAGTCCCAGTGAATACTTGCTGGGAAACATAACTGTTCAACAAAAGTAAACGGATAAGAATGTACATGCATGCACAAAAACCTAATGAAGGCACCACCTCTAAATAAACGTTTTTGTACTGCACACTGAGTGTTGTAAACAACCTGTGAAAGACTTCAGTGGGCCTTTTTAACTTCACCCTTTCCTGCAGTTCTCTGGGGAAAAAAGCATAGACAGGAGAAAAAAACTATATTTAATACTGGATGTTTTTAAAGAACGCAGTATGTGTCAGTGACTGATGCAGACCTTAAAAGTGGTTAGTTATTATGAGAAGACTGGTTTGGTCATGGTACTCTGTTAAAGTCATCAGCTCAGTATCATGATAGGTAGGGGAAAATGGATGTTGCTTTCACATGCTACAGCACAAATAAATTTTTCTCTCTTTTTCAATAGAATCAGAAGTCAAAAACCTTCTTTCAGATGACAGTTCGGAGGGCCTCAGCCTACTGGATTTGCTGAGCTTCACCTACCAGGTTGCACGGGGAATGGAATTTTTGGCTTCTAAAAATGTAAGTAAATAAAAAAGTAAGTAAAATATAAGAAAGTGTAGAACCGTCTTCATCTCCAATTATGGGTTTCAGTTTAGATTCTGAAAACAGGACACTACATAATATTCTTTTTGGGCTTGTAGACAGCTTTCTCACTTACCTGGCAACTGAGATCACCATGGTTGGAAAAATCAAAGCAGCGGTCCTTTTCTCCCGTTGCAGCCTGTGACATTCATGGAGGCACTGTGCCAGAGACGGTGGTGGATCTAGGCAGGGTCCAGGTGGAGGGTCCATACAGCCACAGGCCAGCATGGTCAGAAGCATAGACACATCATTAGTACATGATGGGTAGAAGCGGAAAGGGTGACATCACTTTTATCTTCCCACTGCAGTACATCTGCATGAGGCCTCGCTGTTTCTGAGGACTGATGCCTCCCTGCCCCTGCTAGTGGGGCAATACACGTGCTTGTTCAGTAGAAGGTCTTGTTAAGACTGTGCCCAGAAAGTCAACAGATCTTTTTCAGGGATCTTTGCAAGGGAAATGGCCCTTGTGGAATTAGCATGTCCTTGAACAACTTGATTTCTCTCCATACAGTGTGTGCACCGTGACTTGGCAGCTCGTAATGTCCTCCTGGCTCAAGGAAAAATAGTGAAGATCTGTGACTTTGGGCTGGCTAGAGACATCATGCATGATTCCAACTATGTCTCCAAGGGCAGCGTACGTACTTCTTGATCTCCTGAGCTCTGCTTTAACTGAAATGAGAAGTGTCAGTTTTAAAGGCTGTTTAACGTTCTTGCCATTCAGTGTTGGCTACGCTAATTGACCATTGGGATGAACGCTCCTGAGAACAATTTTTCTTCAGTTCATTAATTCCTGTAGCTTTCCTAATTTTGCTTTAAAGCTGAAGAGTACTTGGCCACACTTAGTACTTCACAGGCTTACATGTTAAGTGGCAAGTTTTGTGACTGGATAAATCATTAAGGAACTGTCACTGTGATATGTAGAGTAGTGATACATCAGTCAATGATGTATCAGACCTAGATCAGCAGTGCCAGCTTTTGTATCGTACCTTCAATCAGCCTGGTCATTTGCCAGTAATAAAATGAATACAGTTACGGCTTAATTAGTTTTTGTGGGGAGCAAATAGTAGCATTCCTTATAATCCTAGTACCTCTGTATTATATGGAATTAAAAATAAACACTAGCCAGATTAACACAACTTTTCTTGTTAGAGAGAAGTTAATCCTGGTTATCAAACAAGAGTCATAATGGGAAGTGTTTCTTTAATGACTAATCTGTGCGGTTTGGGGTTTCTTTCTTTTTGCTACAGACTTTCCTCCCAGTAAAATGGATGGCACCTGAAAGCATTTTTGACAATCTGTACACAACATTAAGTGATGTCTGGTCTTATGGCATTCTGCTGTGGGAAATATTTTCTCTTGGTATGTACTGTGAACACTTTCTTATGTGTAGTGATTAAGCTTTTTCAGTTCAAGCTGTTCTACACAAAGTATTTCAAATTCTACAGTAAAAATATATGTGTGAAATCAACTGTTACTTATTCTTCTATATGGGGTTTTGGATCCCAATGTTAGGTGTGAAGTAAAATGTCCATACTCTCCCAAAATTCTCCTCAGATTTTTTTTTCCAAGCTACTTTTTTTTTGCTAGAAAACTGAAAGCACTGAGTGAAAAGCTTTTGGAAAAGCTTTTGTGGAAAAGTATTGCTGTGCCAGCCCAGGATGGATTTTCTGGCTACTATGAGAAGGAACATGCTTCCCTCTTGCAACGGGGTGCCTGGGGCTGCAGCCCAGCCC
The DNA here is from genome assembly GCF_047370975.1 of Nipponia nippon. Taxonomy (NCBI): domain Eukaryota; kingdom Metazoa; phylum Chordata; class Aves; order Pelecaniformes; family Threskiornithidae; genus Nipponia; species Nipponia nippon. The sequence goes on from NW_028262380.1 coordinate 30,698,277, forward strand.
AGTGGCTGGTTTGAAACATTCTCTTCGTATACGTTTCAAAAGATCCCGTCTTAGTCCCATTACAGAAAGAAAACAAATGTCAATCTTCTGGGACGCTGATTTCTCCTTTCCAGGTCAGCACTCTTCACACAGTTGGTTTATGGCAGTGTAAAGTGGTTATGACAACTTATAGCATTTACAGACAATATACTGTTCCCAGCTGGGAACAGCCTGGCTCGTTCCTCAGCCTGATTAATTAGCTTCCCAGGCAGGTGGCTGGCCTGCTTCAGTAAACGTGCATTGCCCAGATTTACTCTGAGCAGAATTAATCATGCCTTTATAGTATCTACTACTGCCCCATGGCAACCCAAAGCCTAATGTTATTTTCTAGAATAAGTTGTCATGTAGCTACTTCTCAGAAAACCGCAGTTGTGCCACTATTTACGGTATTGATTACTGTAATCTCTGGGCATCATAGGATCCTGTAAATATCCATTCACCAGCATCCCTGGGAGGCATGGGAATGCTGTTGGATAGCTCAGGAGTTAAGGCACAGCTAAGCCTGTGCTTCACTGCCCTACCTGTAAGGAAGGTTCTGAAGCCCAGTTTTAGGTGAAAATCCTGCTTTTGAAAGGGCTGAGGTTTCTGGTGTAAATATTACAGTATGCCTCCTCCACCTGAGAAAGATGATGTTTCTCAGAAAGCAAAACATATCCTCAGCAGCATTTATTAAGAAAGTCAACTTTGACATCTTGCTGCAACACTGACTTCAGCTTGAATGGTCCTTTAACACGTCAGCAATGTCTCTATGCTGAGGCCCCAAATGATTGCTTAACTGTGCCAACTCAGGGTCTGAGTCCAAACTTTTCGACAACCCGTGCACCTGCCATGTTAGCTGTTATCTAAACCTGGCTGCCCAGGTGGGAAGACTTGGGTATGGAGGGGACTGGCTCACACTAAGGCTTTGCCCTTACAGCCAGGATGAGGCGAGTAACTCGGGCCATGTCACTCTCAGCTGTCATGCAGGTGCCAAAGGCAATAAAACCAGACAGAGCAAGTGACTTGCCTAAGGTCACACAGAAAGCCAGTGGCAGAGCAGAGCCATGACCTCAGATCTGCCAAATGCAGGCTGATGACCTGATCCAGATATCATCCAGCCTCTGTCCCCAGTTGATACATTCTATAAATACTGTAAAGGGATTTTTTTTCTAAGCAGTACCTGCTTCAATCTTTCCTAGCCAACGTTTCACATCAGAGCTTAATGTGGTCAAGGCAATAGCTCTGGTGAAACATTGGCTACGAAAGATTAATTGTGATGGCATGTCAAATTATAGCTTTAACACTTTTTGACATGAACAGCAAGACAGTATTTGGGAACTCTGCATGGATAGTCAAGTATAGAGTAGCATTTTTTCTTCTCTTTTCTCTGCAGGTGGCACACCATACCCTGGCATGATGGTTGATTCTACTTTCTACAATAAGATCAAGAGTGGATACCGAATGGCCAAACCCGATCATGCTACCAACGAAGTGTATGTGTGCATTTGGCTTTTCCACACCTGGCCAGTTTCCAGACAATTTTGGCTTTAGTTTCTGTTTGGTTACTCATTTTCCTTTACCAGTTGGTTAAATTTATTTCCATCTTATCTGCAGGTATGAGATCATGGTGAAGTGCTGGAACAGTGAACCAGAGAAAAGACCTTCTTTTTACCATTTGAGTGAAATTGTGGAGAGCTTGTTGCCTGGAGAGTACAAAAAGGTTTGCTTTTTGGAATTTTCTCTGTGTTTTCTACATACTGTTTTAGAGGGAATTATGAGTGTTGTTCCAGCCATCAGACCCACAAGCACTGAACTGGCATATCCTAACCTGTGTGAATGATGTGATTTGGACAGGGACATTGCATGTTCGGTTTCTGCATGCAAGCTTACTGAGAGAAGCAGTTCTGCAGTATTAGCTGGGAAGCAGAACTCTCCGTTTCTAATGAAATCCTACCAAATCAATTTTTCTGCTGGAGAATGGCTTTTATATATTTTCACGGGATTTTCTAGGCAGTGAAAGAATTCTAGAAAAGGGACTACTTGGCCCATCTATATAATCTCCCTATCTCCCTCTTTGGACCCTGACACCAGCAAGTTTTCCTCTCATCCTTCTGATACCTCTGGACAAGCTCTGCCTGCCCCATCATTCAGTGTTTCATTTTCCCACCTACCTTCATTCCCTTCCCCCTCTCCCTACCGCTCTTTCACATGTATTTGTCTGCGCTGTGCTGCCACACTCACTCCTGCATCATCTAAAACTTACATGTCAGTTCTCCCTTCAAATCGTTTGAAGATGCTGGGCTTCTCTATCCAGTGTTGCTGGCTCATAGGGAAGAATATTTGCTGGGTTAGTGAATCACAGCTACCCACGTGAAGAAAGGCAGCCTTAGTAAATAGCATCTAACGAGGCATTTGAAATGAACATTTTCAGAGCTATGAGAAGATTCACCTGGACTTCCTGAAAAGCGATCACCCAGCTGTCACACGCATGAGAGGGGACTGTGACAATGCTTACATTGGTGTCACCTACAAGAATGAAGACAAGTTAAAGGACAGGGAGAGCGGATTTGATGAGCAGAGACTGAGTGCTGACAGCGGGTACATCATCCCCCTGCCTGACATCGACCCTGTTTCTGAAGATGAGCTTGGCAAAAGGAACAGGCACAGGTAGGTGCTGTTTACAGACCATGTAGCCCATAGTCAGCGTTCGGGGTCATGTTTGGCAATGTGCATTAACACTTTTTAGCATCCTACTCCACAAATGCTTTCTTTAGCTCTGTTGAAACTCCTTATTAGGAAGGTCCCATGTAAATATGGTAGTATGATTGGCCGCAGTGTTTTCAGAGGGAAAAACCTAATTTTGGCTCTTTTGTGACTGCCAGGGGAAAGGGACTGCTGGTAGGGTGCTCCTGGGTGTCACTGGGACTCCCTTGTTATCTTGGACAAGTCCAAGCGGCTGTCTGGTGGCTCTGTGGGCACATTTGGCAACACATCTTGCCCCTACAGCTCAATGCCTTGGAGCTACATATGAGATCTCAAGGGATTGATTTGTTCTGTGTGAGACCAGCTCCAAAATTTGGGAGTTGTTTTTAATATCTTCCATAGTATTCTTTTCATTTACAGCAGGGTATCCAGGGCTTTTTACTGCTCCCTTGTCAGTTTGCATGACTGATTCCACTACAGCACAACAGTATAACCCTTACTGTGAATGGCGGGGGTTTAATTCAGCACTTAATTCGTAGTATATAGAATTAGCAACCTAGAAACTTCTTTTTTTTTCATATTTTTGCACTATTTTCAAGAGGGAGATGAATTAAGTCTCTAAGAAGTACTATCCAGATTAAGATTTTTTTACCTCTCTCTCTTATTATCATATTGTCTGTTATTGTTATTTTATTTTCACCTGACCTCCCTAGATTTACCTAAATGACCTATTGTCACAGCAGTGTCATACAGCTATTTCTCTAATGAGTCTCTGGGAGAAAGTGCTTGGAGGAACATATGAACAACCCACTCCTTTGAATTCTAAGGTGGTTCATTACTCTTGACATACAAGATGAGTCATGTCCTAAGAAATGGGGGGGTCAGAGTCACCTAAGATTGCGCTGTGGGTCAGAAAGCATGTGTGGAGGTGGTGTTCAGTTCTGCTAGAGACTCGAGGACTTACCCAGCCACATTCGCTGTGTATTTTATCTCTGAGATGTTTGTCTCTTCCAGTTCCCAGACATCTGAAGAAAGTGCCATTGAAACTGGTTCCAGTAGCTCTACTTTTATCAAGAGAGAGGACGAGACCATTGAGGACATTGACATGATGGATGACATTGGGATCGACTCCTCAGACCTAGTGGAGGACAGCTTCCTGTAACCCCATGGACACCTTCAAGCTCTGCACACGGGGAAGCTTGCCATGTCGTCTACAGACTTCTGCTCCACAGAGAAAACCACTTTATTGCAATGTCAAGGATGTGAAGAGGAGGTGGATTTGTACAGAGAAATTCCTAGCGATGGGCAGAGGAATCAGCCTGAGTATGAATGAAAGAGATATGTCGAAGACGGATTTTTTTTTAGTGTTGCTTCTTGCAGTACTTCAGTAGCATCTCAGCGTTGTTTGCCATTTGAACTTGTAGGAGGACAAAGGAAAAGGCCACAAACAGACCAGTTTTGTGTTTCAAGGGCATTCATGTGACTTTGATGGATCAAATTTCCACTGCAGCAATACTTCATCATTGTAATTATGTAAATAACTATCTACTCAAGGATCTTTTGAGGTGCACATTGAACACATGCCATGGATTTTAGAAGAGATTGTTCATGAATTTTGTGTACTTCCTTCCTCAATCTCAATGTCAGCTGCTGTTGAACTATCATGTGAATTGAAGAACATGCAAAAACCACTTTTGGACCAAAAAGGTCTAAAACTGCAAGGGACTGACCGGTACTACAAAACATGTTACTTTTTACCATTAATGCAAGTAAAGGGGAATAATAATAATAATAATTAAAAACCAGTCTATAATAGGTGTTAGAAACCTAGTAAGTCTTTATTAACTATAGAAGATAGCTGTTTTCAAAATAATACTACTACTGTTTTCAGTAACACTAAATGTATATTTTATAATTCATTGTCCTTCAGTAAAAGCACAATCTCAAAAAACTTCTTTAAGTACAAGGAAAAAACTTATGACCGGAAAATTTTTATGAAACAGTTCTTTTATTTGGCTGTACACAGTATGGTAACTGCTCTGGTTAGCTAAAACTACTTTAACATGGAGAAAAATTTAAGATTTGGTTTTCTATCATGAGCTGAGTAGTTTTTCTAATCAGATATACTAGAAGCAATTATTGTCCTCTGATTAAGTGAGGTTCTAAAAATTTAATTAAAAAAAAATAATACCAGATTTCCAAGATGCTCAAGAATAGAAGATTATGATAAACTACCAGCAACATCCCATTATTAGCGTTTCATGGTTACTCAAAAGAAATCTTATCCTGGGGTTAGCTGTGAAGAATCAATTTGGTATTTGAACTGCTCAAGGAACAAAGACATCTCTCCCAGCCTGGAACTCCAGATTAAATAAGCAGAAATAATTCTGCAGCAAATATTCTTGTCTTAGTTTTCAGGTTTAAACAGGAACAGAAAGCTCTGACTATTATCTTTGCAGACTGTAATGACAAATGGTAATTGCTTCCAAGAGTGTTTTTCAGAAGAAGGTGCATGAAAATGAACATACTCTCAGCCTGCAATAGTTGTTTCTTGACACCACTTATATGAACAAAGTATTATGATTACTGCTATCACTGTACAATGTGTTATTGAGATATGATGCTTTGGAAGACTTACATGTGAAAAAAGGTACATCACTGCAAAGGGCCCCATCCTTTCTGGTGCTCAACTTTCAAACTTAACCTTAATTCAGTGCGATGAGCACCTTGCAGGACGTGCTCAGCCTCTGGCACAACACAACCAATGCAAACGCGGTGCAAACTCATCCCTGTGTTGCAGTATTTTTCCTAGGAAGTGTGAAAGATGGACCAGCAGTGACTGACAGAACATGGTGCCATGTTAAACTACAGTTTAACTTGAAATGGCCCTAAGAAAAGCTATACAAGTCCCCTTGACTTTACTTGTTGTGGACAGTTGTGGATCAAATGAAAGCAAATGTAATATTGTCAGTGTTACAGGCAAATAATTCTGGGTCTGGATTTCAAAATGTCACCTGGCTGAGGCCACGTACAAGCATACTGCAGATGTGAAAACAGGACCTGAAGCAAGGCATCCACATTTTCAACTCTGATGGAGGCTGACAATCAGAAGGAACCGTGAGTGATGATGTGTCCTCCATTTCTTGCAGTCAACAGATCAAGGCCAAGTGTCTTCCTGGGAGCCATGCTTTAGCCAAACACATGTCAATGAGCTCTGTACGGGGACAACTGTGAAACACAAAGACTCTTGATATAGCCAGGACAGATGAGACAATGTAAAGTCTCCCTCCAGCTATGAACTATGAATTGAGGAAACACAAATTGTCTATTGGATATCCCAGATATCTGAATGGCCGCTTGAGACCACACATGCCTTAATTTGCATGTGTAGTCATTACAACTACACATTCAAATCAGGCAAGCAATTTCACCTGCATTTTTGCACATGGCCTAGTGTTCTTCAGGGTTTGAAAATCAGCCCCAGCACATTTATTATACCAGCTACTGGAATCTGAGGACATTTTCACACGGTCTTCCCTACCCCTCACTGGTTTCATTCTGTATCTTGCAGCGCATCTCGGGGCTAGACCCAAATGGTGGATGTGAACCAGAGCTGGCTCACTCTCCGATGCATGGTAATGTTGATTCCCCATCCTGTCATAAGTATCATGTAGATGAACTTCATCTGTGGGAGGGGTCTAGCCAAACCCAGCTCACTACAGGCTTCGAATCAGATAAGCTGGCCTGGAAACTGGAATGAGAAGCAGAGGAAGAGAGGGGATTTACTAGAGAGGGAGAAGTGTGAGAGGATGATTCGTTTAGTTTTACAATATTATCAGTATTACAGACTTTTTCTTTTATGGCTTAATTTTTTAGAAGCCACTGGAAGAGATACTCCCAAACTTTTCGCTACAGTAATTATATAACGACAATCAGTGTTAGCCTATGAAACACGGCTTTTGATTTGGAATGGCCAACCAATTCCTTACAGCGTGATCTGCAACTTGTACAAAATGGTCCTATTACATGATGAAGGACGTGAGATATGGTGATGTTATACATCAATATGTATATAAGTATTTTTATATAGACTTCTAGAATACTGCCAAAACATTTATGACAGCTATATCACTGCCTTTGTTTATATTTTTTTTACTGTGATATATTCCACAGGCACGTTAACTGTTGCACTTTGAATGTCCAAAAGTTATATTTTAGAATAATAAAAAAGGAAGTGTTTCCAAAATGGTGGCTGTTGTGAAATGTTTGAAGAAGGGCAAACTGGCCTGAGTGATGGTAGGCACAAAATGTATTTCAAAAATGCCCCTGTTGATATTTTGTCTTTTAAAAAATCCTGTAAATTAAGATCTCTATATTTCAATAAATGATATATAATTTAAGGATATGTGAGGGGTCTATATTCACTTATTGAAAGATGGTTACAAAGAATCAGTCTTGCTTGGGTTTTTTTTCCTCCAAGAGGTTTTTGGTTAATTGAGTGCTCTGCAAAGCCATCGGGCAGCAGTGACAAGCAGGTCTCTGAGCCCTTCCAGTGGGCATAGTGGGGAAGTGCCTGTGGCAAATGACTTGGATAGCAAGTGACATCTGCAGGGACCCATGTTGTCCCCCAAAGCATGGCAGGTGTGGTGCTCCAGCGACTGCTGTCCGGAGCAGGGCATGTGCCCCAAGGTGGGCACTGGGCTTCCCGCACAAGACGAAACCTTTCTTGACCTTGGCACCATGTGTGCTGGGGGGGGGGTTTGATGCCTGCTGGTCTGCACACACTGAGGAAAGGGGGGGGCATGGGATGCAAATGGACATGCTGCACCATGTGTTTGCGATATATGCTCTCTGCCACTTCTAGCACTGGTGTATAATAAAAGGTTTTATGAAAAGGTTCCTTTTAACAGGGAACTAAAAGTGACTTGTGTCAGTCTTTAGCCTAAAGCTCTTGATGGTTACAGAGGATTAGATGGCCTCACCTTGAAATGGCCATGGTTTCTCTGCCTCTGGCTGAGCTCACCTTCTTTATCAATCAAACCAGATTTTGTCCCATGGTTCCATGCTCCTGCAGTAATTAATTTTACACAGTGGATGTAACTGAATGCGAATTTGAGAAGAATTGCAAGATTTCAACCTGAAAACAGAGTTAAACTTCTCAGCTGCATTTCCTGCACTGGAGCCTGTCCTGGTTTGCCAGTGGGAGCCAGGCAAGGCTGGCTGTGGGAAAGCCCTGTGAACAGGCAGGTTAGCAACCTCCTGTCCATGGAGCAGTCACTGTTGTTAAAACATGCTTGGAGATGAATTCTCTGTCTAACATCTCCCTCTCGTTCACCACTTCCTTGCAAAGCAAAACCCCTCCTTGCTTCAAACAGGGTGCAGCAGCCTTGCCTTACATCAGAGTTAGAGCAGGTTCCCTCTCCTTTTCCACCTTGCCCAAGAGGAGTCTTCATCGTACAACAGTGTTCGGTAAGAATGCTTCCTGCTGCCCCAGGGTTTGGGAAAGAGTCCTGGCAGTGCTTGTATCCTTATATCTGTCCTGCTTGGCTGTGCACCTGCTCTTCTGGAAGTTCAGCAGCTGTGTGAGACATGAGGACAGATGGACTCGTTATTCCTGCTGTGCACGGTCAAGGGTGGTGGTACCAAAATCCGTCTCTATGCAAGAGCCTGCAGCTGGGTACAGAGCTCAGATTCAGTTCTCCTTCCTCTTCTTCCCCTTTGCAGAGTGGGAATGCAATCTTCCGTGTGTAAGGTATGGCTGTGTGTGCCTGTGAGCGTGTGTGTCCACACTGGGGAACGTTGATGGTGAATGTCTCACCCTCTTGCTGAAGGTTTTGCCATTTTGGGCAAAAGCCTAACCCCTCACTCCACTGATGATAACCACAGTCTGTCTGGCGGGAGTCCCGCTCATCGTCTTGCTCCCTGTCTCAAGGTCTCTGCAAGTATTTGGCTGGAAATGTACCGAGGGAGTGCACTGGCACACGGAGAGGCAGTCTGCCCAGGAGTGAGGAGCTGGGAGGAGAAGCAAGAAGCAAGTCATCATCAGCCAGAAGCAAGTCATCCAGCCACCCTGAGGTGCTCCCAGTGGCTCTGGGAACCTGAGGCATGGTGCTCTTGCAACTGTCTCAGCAAGAGGGTCATGTCCCATCACCTTATCCCTGTTGTTACAGGTTGTGTGGTACGGGAGATGTGTGCTGGCGTAATCCCTGGGAAAGATCAGAGGAAAGCAAAGGAAAGCCTTTCATATGTTCAAAAACAAAGAAGCGGAAAAGTCACCTGATGGACCTGGGCTGGCCCATGAAGCTGGCAGCTGAAGCAGAGTCCATATGCCGTGGGAGTCCCACCACCAATGCCTACAGCAAGGTAAAGGGTTGAACTCAGCATTCATGGGCTTGTCCACCTGGCCCCGTCTCTGTCCTGCACCCCTTGGCACAGCTGGCTTGTGTGAGACCACAACGCAGCGGGTGGCAGAGGAGGCATCAGCCCCTTCTTCTGCTGGCATTGATGTTTAATGCCTTCCAAAGGGAAAACTCATCTAACTTCCAACCCCAATTCATCCCTATCCATATAACTGGAGGTAAGGATTTGGGACACCTTTAAAAATTCCAATGTTTCCTTACATTTGTTAACAACTTTACTGAAATAAAGAGCCAAACTTTTCTTTTCCGAGTTGGCCACAAGATGGAAGCATCAGACAAAAATCTGTTAAATAGTTCTTCTGTTCCTCATCCCTTTTCTGTTTTTGTTTCCACAGCAGCACAGATGTGCTGCCACTGCAGAGGCAGAACAGCTGGAGCCTTTACAGCAACAGGAGGTAAAGGAATACATATGGTGTCCGTCAGCTCCAAATGTTTTGTTTAGAAGAACTTTGAACCTGTTATGATAATGATAGTTTTCCATAGGATGGGACCTATGGTAGACACTCCTTCTTAAGAATGAAATATGTACTCAAGTCTACTCTTACCAAAGGGAAAACTAAAACAGCATCATGGAAGTCAGGGAAGTTGCCTGGGATTTTTCTGGGCCACAGTTAGCCATTTTGTGTTAGAACATATAGCCCAAATTCTGCAAAACTGGAAACTTCACGAGCAACTGCCATGCTATCCCTGATAGCACTGAAGGACACTCTGCCTCTTGCCTCAAAAAACTTACCTCTAGTGGAGAGAGGGAGGGATTTAGAATAAAATATGATTTAAAATATGGTGAGGAGTGAGACCTTAAATCTCCCAAACTCAGCTGAGACTGCATCTGTCTCCTCTGCATTCATTCTTTTGTTGCTTTAGTGTTGTGCTGATGTTAGACGAGGAGCCAGAAGTGCTCTTGAGCTGAGGGCCAGATTCACGTGCCTTCATGGTATTCAAAAAATAAAGAGCTAGGACCAGTCTAATGAACGAAGCGATTCCAAATCCTGCAGCCATCTGATGTATCAGACATTGCTGTATCCACCCTGCCATTAGCACTGCTACACTCTGCCAGCAGGAGCATCACCTGCTTTTATCATTTCTCCAGAAAAGTGATGAAAGGTTTGTAAGAAGGGGAATGTGATTTATTAGACCAGCTGATACAGCTGAAAAAAAATGTGAAGTCACTCACATCAGGACTTGAGGTAGGGTTTGGGTATCTAAAAACTGGGAAACTGGGCTGTGTTTTCCAGCTCTACTAATTGGCATCATAAAAGACACCGTCTGCATATTAATTCTGGGTGGTTGAGATAACAGCAATTATGTTGCCAGCAGTAGCATGTGCCAGCTGATGCCCAAACATTAGAAATGTCTGTTTAAAGGCAGCTCTAAGCTCTGAAATTGGAGCCACCTTGTCAAAGGTAAGGCAAGCATGTGTGTGTGCGCTACCAGCGACAGCTCTGCAAAAAAGTGGCTCCCACAAGCAAGTGTATTTGGGTGTATTTGTATTTATACCAAGTGCATTTGTGAGCTCGTTGATTGATTGCTTTCAAAGGTAGGGTTTTGTTTTGCTCACAATCTATTTGACATTCAAAATGATGGGTGCTTTGGTAGGTAAAAATGCTGCTGTATTGATGTGGGAATGACGTCAATGCATTAAAGCCAATCTTCAACTATATAAAAAAGAGTCTACTGTCGTCATTTAACCTGGCATGCTCTATGACACAGACCAGAGGGTTTTCCCAAATTAATTCCCACTTGAACCAGATCCTGTCATCTAGCAAAAAAAGCAGTCTTTTCTCATCTCTGTGAATCCTTGTGTAAATATCAGTTTTTGCAGCTGCTTACATGTGAGACAAGTGTTATTAGTTCAGCACTCTGGGCATGCACCAAACCAAGACTTATATTTCCACACTGTTTGCTTAGAGGAGCTCAGAAACCCGTTAGCCATCATTTCTAGTCTGATCGGCTGGATGAGCAGGGGAGTGGGATTTCTTCAACATATTTCAATCACTTTCAGTGTAGTTTCTGCTGGCTGCCTTTGGCAGTTTTAGTTATCTATGTACAATACTCTGATGCTCTGTGTATGAAACGGGAGTTCTTCTGGCTAGAAGTTAGTGGAGGTGGACTGGCCTGAAGGAGGAAAGACACCTGTAGCCAAAAAAACTGGTATAATGTTTCTACCCAGTAAGAAACTGTGGGTGAATTTAGTGAAACTTGTTTTCCCTCTCTGTCCCAAGACCTTCTTATGCTTTTCTGAGCTGTGCCTCCCTGTTGGACGGCCCAGGGAGATTGCTCTGAGCAGAGCAGGAGGGGTGCCACTGCTGCCTCCCCCCCCAGGGCTTCGGTCAGAGCTGCCTACGCTTGACTTTTATGTATGCAAAAGCAGGAATGGACAGAGAACCCTCTATACCAATCCCAGCTACAACATAATGTAGCAAAACAGAGGTCTGGGCTGCTGCCTTTGGTTGCAAGCACACGCTCTGTTACAGCTGTGGGCTGGTTGGGAGATGCTCTCCCTGGCTGCAAGGCTTGGCACGAGTAGTGAAATGATGCTGGGGCATGGCATATTCTGCTTTTTTCTGCTGTCTTGTTAAGACTACACAATTTGTTCAAAGGTGCACTTAACTTGGCTCTTTTTCCTCCCACCCTTTTCAGCTTCCCCCATGGTGAAGAGAGCTGGGAGCTCTCCTGTATCCCTGCCCTGCTTCAGACTCAGACGACACCCACTGCTGCCAAAGGCCCGGGTCAAAGGGGTCCAGCGCAGCTCCAAGCTGCTCCCGACAGTCTGCATAGCTAATGTATTTCCACAGCTTCTCCCTGGATCCTCGGCTGTTCCCCTGGCAGTGAGAAACCCTCAGAATTCAATACCGTGGAAAAGCGTTGTTGAAAATGTACAAGAGAAATTGCATTTTGAGAGAAAATGCATTTGAAAATGTCAGCATTCTGTAAAAGAAGAAGAAAAAAAATGGTGCGAATATATGTTGCTTTACTGTCAAAAATTGAGCAGCCCAAACCTGTCCTGAGCTGCCAAAAATTAAAAACTTTATTTTTTGGCTCGAATATTTTGGTATTCAAATTTTCTCCTGAAAATGCCATGTTCACTATGGAGAATGTAGAAAGCAAGCTTTTCTTTTTTTTTTCCCCTGTTGAAATCCACTTTTACCTCCTTCCTCCTGAAAAGGACCCCCCCTTCTCATCCTGCATGTTATGACATCTTGTGCTAAGACCGAGACTGTGCCACTACAAGGACCTTTCATAGGAACAGCTGTTAGAAGTTGCCTTGCAACTCCAGGGAGGTATTTATCAGGATTTCTTATCCTGGCAGCTTCCAAAAAAATCCCGGCAGAGGATCAGGGCATGAGAGCTGCCCCCGCCAGGGTGCTGCAGGCAGGGAACCAGCAGCACCAGCCTGGGCATGAAAGGTGGATTTTATTCCTCTGCTCTGCCTTGTGGCAGTTGGCTATGGGAGCTGGTGAGAGCCTCCTTTCCCTGGAGCATTGCTCATGCAAGGGCTTACATGCATGAGTGAGAACACAGCGGTGCTTGTGTGCGGGCACACATCTGCCCACCTGCCTGCCCACGGGGCACTCACCTTTATGTCCCAGGAACAATGGAAAGAAGGGGTCTGAACCCCACCATAGCCTTGCAACTTCACGCTGGTCAGAGACACTGCCAGCGTTGCCTGGCTTTTGCCAGCCACCGGGGCAGGGCTCGTAAAAGACATTACCTCTGTCTGTGAACCTGCCGCACGTTCATCTTGAGACCATCTCAGCTAGGGGAGCTCTGCTGCGCTAGCACTGAATTTTGTCACAACGCTGCTCAAGTCAACTTTTTCTGCACCAAGAGTGAGCAGGGAGATTGTGAGAATGCTAAGTCAGCACAAAGGAAGAGTTTTCTTACATATCTACTGAATGGTAGTGATGTAGCCCATGGCAAAGCTCTCCCCCTGTCTTCTCCTCCCTCCAACACTATGTGTCTCGCCCTAGAAGCTTGTCTGCCAGGCTGTCCCTAGGCTCCTGCTGAGGTCCCCCAGCCACACACATCCTGCTGGCCCTACTGCTGAGACTTGTCTGACTCGTGCCATGGGGGGAACAGTAGCTCTGGCCAAGGAGACCCCTCCAACAACAGTAGGTGGCACTGGATCAGCTGCTGGTGAGGGAGGTAGAAGGACCACCATATGTATGTGGTGGAAGAGGGAACAGGACCATGTAAGATCTAGGACAGGGTAAATGTCATCATATAACACACCCTACAGTCCTAGCAAGTATCAAACCCTGTCACCATTGTCCAGGACAATGTACCTCTGTTCTCCTTCACACAGGAGCATTGAGCAAGGATCTGGCCAAGACCAGTAAGTCCAAAAGTGTGACACTCCTGGACCACCTAGAGGGACAATTAAAGATTTAGCCTTGAGGAAATCACCAGGAGGACTTCAGAAAACCATAAAAGCAGCCCCCTTGTCCCAGCCCTGCACTGAAAGAGGCTCTTTTAGGGCTCAGAGGATTTTGTGGTTCTGGCTTGAAGTTTCTTACTTCTAGGTGTGCTTACCATCAGTCAACACACCCTTGGTGAGTTTTGCACCTTGACACTTCTCTTCTAGGGAGTGGTCTGACAGCTTTTATGGCACTGTCTAGAAACTGGAGGGATGGGTAACCCAAAAATATTGGAGTAGTCCACTGACTCATTTTACTTAAGTCAAACAGCTGCCAGAAGGTAACAGCAGTGGTAATTCCATTACTATTATTATTGCTGTTGGCAACCTGGGCTGGATTTGACCCGCTGACAACTGATCCTCCTGTCAACTCCCCAAACCATCCATTCTTCTTTTTAGCTAGAGTTTTATGTCAAGTAATCACGCAGCAGCTAAAATACTGACAAATTATGATTTTACGATATTGTTATATTGTTGAACCTGATGTGATGTCATGAGATTGGATTGTTTATGTATATACATAACCATACCTTCTTCTCTCTTTGAATGGTCAAGCACTCCAAATATTGGTCATCTGGTGCACTGAAATATATCCTCTGCATCTTTCATGGAATGAGTATAAACTTTTTGTTTATTTTTTTATTTCATTAAAATACCTACCAGAAATTTTTGGGAATGTTTTGAAGTTTTCTATTTTTCTATGAATCTGGAAAAAACAAGATGAGAAGAGGTTTAATTTAGTAAAAAAAACCCCATTTATATAAAACATTTTAACAACAGCAATGGAAAATCAATTATTATCTATCTTATGTGACCCACAACCTAGGCTGAGATCAAATCTTTTTAGTAGAATAGCCACATCTTGAAGACATACTATTTTTGGTAACTGCCTGAATTCTTCTGGCTTTAGTAGTCCTGTGATTGGAAGTGCTCAAAGGCTGGACACAAGTACTAATACTTCAAAGCAAAAGAGAATATGAGTTTATTGCAGAAGTTATACATCTTTCAAACTTTTAATTATGTTAACATGACTACAGCAAAAGGATTTGTTAAAATTTTGTCTCAAATCTAGACATGCAGTTTCAGCTTATCAACCTTTGCATGTGACCTTAGTTGTCAGTAATCCTGTAGAATAAATTCTGCTAAATACGTAGATGTACAGCTATACGTCTGCTCAAAAGGGCCATAGTTTCTCTCTGCAGAGGAAACTTCTCATGAAAATGAAATTATTGTTTTGGATGGAGTAATGAAAGCGAAGGATGCTAGGTAATCAGAGGGTCCTAGGAGAGCAGGAGGAGCAGGGGCTATCTGTGCAGTGGCTGGGCTTGTCTGTGCCCTGTTGCCAATGTGTTCTCTTCCAATATAACTCCCCCAGTTTGGGCTTCAGCAAGCTCAGCTCTTTTTTGTAAAGAAATTGGCAGAAAGGTCCCTTAGTGTGCAACAACCAGAAAGCAGCAACTGATAAATACTTGCCTTTCCTGCTTCCCTCCCTCTTAGTTCTGCAAACATATCATTATAGAAGTCACAAACTAGCAATACCATTGTCCTTTCTTGTCCTTCCTCTCCCTTAAGGCCACATCGCCCCCATGATATGTCAGTGGTCAGTACCTTGGAAAATCAGTTTGACTTCTTCCCTCCCTGCAGGTGCTGTGACTCATTCCCCTGAACATCGCTCTGGAGGACACAGATGCTTTGCTCAGTGCTCACTGTGGTACTTTGCTCCATGGTCACTGCAATACTTTGAATCACAGCTCAGTCTTGGGTTTAAAACCTATAGATTTCAGAGAGACATGTATGTGAGTGACTGTTCAGGAACACAGCTAGATTACCTCTTTAAAAGATAAGTATTTTGATGCAAGAGCTGCCCATTGGAGAAGACCAAGAAAAAGCAGAGAAACAGTATTATCAAAATGATAAATGGACAACATGCACCAGCCCCCCAATACCATCTCCAGATCCTGAATCCATGACTCTTCAATCCTTTGTAAATGAAGGTCCATTCCCATCTCTGCTTCCAATATATTATCAAAGTTATCCAGAATATCCTCACGTGCTGTTTCATCCCTATTCATCTTCTGGTACAGGTCTGGAAAGATTCCTACTGATGTAGAAGGATTTTGACTCAAAGTCTGTCTTGATTACATAGTGTGCAATATGCTTCTCACTGGCTGACCTTATTAGCCCTGATAGATGTCTAGGGGGCAAAATGATGATGGTACTCAGGAAAAAACCTGAAGCGTTGCTGTACCCAATGACAAAGAATCATAGGCTGATCCTCCAAGGCATGATTTAAAACCAAGGCAAAACACACTGTGTTCTTTCAGTTCCACTTGGTGGACTTTCAAGCTGTGCTTGCTTCACATGATGATGTTTATCTGCAATGATGAGAGCTACCAATGCACTGTGTACAAATGAAAGTGAAGAAGCCATGATTCCAGCAGCTGGGACTTCACCATCCATCTCAAAGACATGGCAAAGCAATCTGATACAGCACATAGCCAGTCCAGCTCTCCTTCTGCCAGCACAGAAGTCCACAGGAGTTCACAGAAGATTTTAGGGGTCCTTCTCCAGAACTTCATTCTCTGGGAAAACGACCAGCATTCAGCCGATTAAGTAGTATTATGTGCACAGTTACCTGCTTTGGCAGGAAAAAAAAATTCCTTCCTCTTGTCTTTTTCAATTTGCTGGTAACTTTTTAAAAATGAGAATCCTAGAAGCTGTTGCTAAACAGTACTAGAGTTTGCCTGGCTGAGCTTTAATAATTAGCAGAAATTTGAATAAAACTGAAAGAAAGTTCAAGGGCTATACTCAACAGGAGATCCAGGTACTGCCTTCAGTCTCAAGTATTCACATCCATAAAGCAGAACTGCAAGAAAACGATGATTAACTTCTGTTTATCTCTCCCATTTTTACAAAGGCCAGGTTTATACTCTGGCTTACGTGCAGTCATTAGCATGTAATAACATAAATACCCATATTCCCTTATCAAGTGGAGTTGTTCGTCTGCTTTTCATCTTCTGCAGGTTCAGATGGCTGTGTGTACACAGTCGCAGGTGTACGTGCAGGGTCTGGTTTGGATTTGACACTTCCTCTTTCATCTCACCCATTCCTAGGGAGGCAGCGATGAGTGTTTCGAATCTCTGAAGTCCATTTCCTTTAGCTGCTCCTTGTCATTTCCTAGCAGGATTTGTCTGTGTATGTGAAGACACAGCTGGAGAGGGGTGGTGTTTGTCCTTTTTTTCCTACAGCTAACCTGTCTGTATGTGTGGAAGCCGTCAAGGAGGCCACAAGGCTCTTGGTTGCAATGAGGAGCAGTAGAGCAGTGTGACCTCAAACTCTTCCCAGGACCCAAATCATCTCCCTAGTTTAAATTTGGTACTTCCTGGGGTTTGAGATGTATAATTATTTTCACTTTTTGCTTCTTGGAAAACAAATTAATGAGGAATGGAGAACTGAGAAGCAAAACTGTGTGGTTTAGGCTAACGAGAAGAGGCAGGAAAAGAACAGAGCAAAGTCCACAGGTAGGGAAGGTGCTAGAGATTAAATGAACCAAAGTCAAACCTGGATCAAAGCTTGCAGCAAAGGAGCAGCTGTAGGTAAGGAAAGGGCAATATCAGAGGCAAAGCTGGTGTTTATACAGCAGCTGTGAAGTCAAGGGCAGATACTAATAGACTTCCTTCAATTTGTATCACACCATAGCCATCATTTAACAATAGCATTAAATGGCATTGAAAGCTGAATTTAAAATATACTTTTCTAGACTGATTTCACAAAAACTCCCATCCCAGCTGTGATAAAGCTGGCACTCTCAATTTACCCACAGAATGAGGACTGGGTCCTCTAGGAAGACCACATCTTACCATGGGAATCTCTACCTTTGTTTGCTAAAGGCATGCTGTCAAAATGATACCTGCTTATTTCCTAAAATGAGTTAAAAGTAGCTTGAGGATTACACCTGTCTTTGCCAATTTCTGTCATCAAACAGTTTCCTGTCTCTAGTTTTGTGCTTTATTTCCTGCTGGTGTCTAAAGGACGCGTGCTGACAGCTGAAGAAAGCGACTGTTGTAAAACACTGGCACTGCCTGTGGGGCCGTGATCAACAGCAAGACTAACTGGTGAGCCTGGGTGAGATGTTTTCTTTTGTTTTGATCAATCATTGAGCATGAGAAAAATGCGGCTTTGGCGGATCTGGCACTATTCACTAATTGGGCTGAATGTGCAGATTGACTAAAGCACATGCTTATGGTTTGGGAGATCCAAGTTCAACTCTGCCATCTGCTTGAAGCCTCATTTTCCTTCAGTCCTGGCTGAGAAGGCTCTGGGTTGAGCAGGGCTGACATGTGCACAGTCTCTCTGGCTGAAGCTGTTACACTTTGCATACAAAGATTAAATATTTATTAGCGCTGATGGTCCCACGTGTCCCAGCTCCCACCTGGGTGCCCTAATCGCTGCACTGTAATGCTCCCTCTGGAGCAATTTATGTTCAAATTTAACGCGCAAAGTGAGACCACATCAAGGGGAGAGACTGCAGGAGCCTTTTGGTGCCGCACAGCAGTTTGCAAGGCTAAGACAGTCTCCTGGGGAAGGGATACAGGTACGAATCTCTTTGTACAGAGGAAAGCAGGGCAGAATTGGGGTTTCCTTTACCTTGACTATGCGCCAAGCCTGTGGGTTCCCCTTTGGGTGTGGAGACTTCTCCAGTCACTGAGCTATGCAAAGGACCATGAAAAGTGTTTAAGAAGCCTGAGCCTGCAGGGGAGATTTTAAATCCTTTGTACTAGGATCCTCACCTGGCAACTTTCAGGGATTTCAGTAAATCAGAAAAGCTGGAAACAAGTGGAGGAGAAGCTTGGATAAAGGGCGGCAACACCCAGTAGAAGATGAACTAGAAATAGCTACCTGCTTTTTTGGCTTTTATCAATTCAGGTGCAATGCATTAAAGTATTTCTGAGGTCTAGGGACTGGCACAATCAACAACACAACTGCAGAACTGAGTCTTTCCTTCAAAACCTCACAGGCCATAGTGGGTAAATATAGTTCAGACACAAATATGTTTTTAAATGAAGAGTGTTCTTTTAAATCTTTTTATCTCTCTTCTGAGAGTGCCAAGTAGTGCCAGTTTGGAAGTAATTTCTGAAATGTGGACATCTGTCTTCTAGGATCTGTACTGAAAACACCATCTTTTTTCATGTGGCTCACCAAACAAGCCATTCATCAGTATCTAGTTTCAATCTGTAATGACTTTGGGTCTGATTTGTGGTTGTAACTCTTGAGCTTTGTGCCATTGTCAGTGGGGTTTGCATGAGCATACATCTGGGGTTCAGAAGTGAATCTGGCCCTCTTTCTGGTCAGACTAATGATTTTCATGTGATGTTTCACAGCTCTTCATTGATCCCCAGAGCCCTTCTAATGTCTGAGAAAGAAAAAGCTGCAGAATAACATCTACACCATAAAATTACTCTAAAAATAACAGCTAACCTCCTGTTTGACATGTCATTTTATAGAAGGAAAGGCTTTGGAATACACCCCAGCTCTTGTAATTACATGACTGTTTTCTTTCTTGAGGTACATAAGCAATTCTTCTGTCCTTAGCTGAGAATGTATGTGCTGTGTTCTGCCCCCAGATCTTTTAGCACTAGCTAAAAGGTATTTTGCACCAGTCCACATGTAAGAAAATGCTTTTCATCAGTCTGAAGTAAGGTATAAACAACCGCAGGAAGTTTGGAATATGTTATTAAAACTGTTCTGTGGTATTCTTGTTACAGGGTGTTCTGGCATCACATGCTTTAGTGTAAGCTTATTATGTATGTCAGTTGTTGGCTAGCCTCTGATCTGTCCCATGATTGCTCATCAGAAAATCACATCCTTTTGTAAGGGGGGTATGAAAAGACATACAGTGTGCTTCTGTTCATTTAATGATTCACCCGTCTTGCTTTCCTCCTCTTCTAACTCTCCTCTGTTTCTGGATTTCAACCTGCCTGTATCTTGGGCATTCCTCTTGGCTTTCCCCATCCTGTGCCTTGGGCACACCTGCACTTGAATACATCCAGGCTGGCTTTGGGCACCTCCCTGAGCACGGCATTGGGGATGTGCTGGGCCTTGGCCGCGCTGCAGTCCGGGGAGAGGTTGTGGCATTGGTTTGGAGCGATGCGCACCAAAGCTGGCATTAAAAAAATTAAGGATACTAAACGAGAGCCCCTTTGCTCCCCTGTTATAGGGCATGAGCTGAGCCTCCTGAAGAGATGACCCTCTGCAAGCCCTGCACACCACCCCATTGCAGGCACGCTGCCGCATTCAGGTTTTGCAGAGAGAAGTGAGGTAGCAGTGCCTAAACTGCTGAAACCAAGAGGTGTTTAAATGCGGAAAGGGGAATGGGGCACCCAGATATTTGCATTTCCAGCTTCCAGTCAGTGCCTCTTCCTCTTACTTTACATTTGACATATTAAACTAAAGGATGCCACAGGCAGATCCTGTGCCTAGAGGATTTTGAAGATCGACATCAGCCTTGGAAAATGCTCCGAGGCCCTGTAGCTGTGGATGCGACAAGTACTGTATTTATTATTGCTAAGGAGGTATAAATATAGCAGTTACAGGAAAATATGAAACTATGGAAACATAGATATGAAGCATTTACAGTGCTGTATGAGGAAAAGCATCAGGTAGTTATTTTCTTTGATGGCATATCTTAAAATGAGTAGCCTAGGATGACATCTGATACTTCATTTGTTGTCAAGAAAAGCGTTCAAAAGTCTTCAGACCTTTGTCAGAGGTCTGTAATCATCTGTCTCTTTAAAAGACCCTGCCCCGCGTCCTTTTATCAGTTGTATTCCTCACCCTGAATAGAGCAAAGATCATAAATCCGCAGATTAAGTAACAGGGCTAAAAACAGCTGGGCGAAGAGGATGGCAGAGCGTTGCCACCACCGCAGAAAAAGTCAGCTTGGACTTGCAGTGAGGTTATCTGAAGTGCTCAGAAGCCCCAGAATCAGTACGAATTCAGCCTCCCTCAGGGCTTCCTGCACTGCCCATCGGTCCATCAGGCACTGCTGGCAGTGGTGCCATGGGTGCTGGGGCTTGCGGAGTGCAGGGGTGGCCACGGGAGGAAAGGGAGGAAGACAGGGGCCAAGCAACCTTCAGAAATCTTCCTGTGGTCTCTAAGGCATTGCCAAAGTTTGACGCACTTGTGCAGGAGTAACAGGAATAAATAGATTGGTGGTAATGAGTATGGGTAAAGAAACTTGTGAGGGGGACCCTGCCAATGTTTGCAGATACCTTTTCCAAAATTGCTTTGGAAGTGGAACCAATCCGAAATATTTCTTTCCTCTTCTTTACACAGAGGTATGTTTAATGCACCATTTTGAAAGGGTTATGAAGCGGCTGACAGATGCTGTATCAGAATTTTTATTAACAGAGCTGTAGCGAGGGTGTGTGAGGAGCCAGAAGCAGGAGCAGAGAAGCCTGAACCCTGCGTTGGGATGGGTGGTGCAGCTGGGGAAGAGCGTGGGTGGCTGTGGTGTCCAGGAGGGAGGGCAGCAGTGTGCATTGCTGTGGAAAGTGGAGAAAATCTACTCGAGGAATGTGCTGGCATAGGGAGAGATGACACAGCACCCAGCTATCTAGTCTGTCCTCCTGGCAAATTGAAACCCATCAGCAAAAGCTGCTATGGTTGTTATATATTATAGTTACGAACTATTTATTTTCCCTCAGAAATTAAGCATGTGTTAATGGTATATTATCTGTTACTGAGTACTATCCTTTATGTAAAACAGAAATTTTCTGCTCTTTCTCTGGCTCTACATTTTATATCCACTGAAAGATGCAGATGTGGATCTACTTATTTGCTTATCTGAATTGCTTTTGCTGCTTTTGCTACCACTGCTATAAATTTCCTAGGAAACCACCCTGCAAAGCCTCGGTAGGAATTCAAACCTTTTTGGCTGATGGCACCACAAATAAAAAATTCCTTCAAGGTCAGACACATCAGAGGTATTCAAAGCTTTTAAAATAGCTAGCCTAGTGCTGAGTCAAACATATTTTTCTTGACTTGGTTTGTATTAAAGGCCTGAGCTACAAACCTTACTCAGGCAAAATTCCCATTTATTTTAACCACGCACTTGGCTCCTATTGTGTCCTGGTTTTGCTTGCTTTGGTGGAAATCAACTTGCATAATATCCTGACCTGCACAGACAGTGTGACACTAACCTTCTTTAAACCAGTTATCCTTGCTCGCCCAGCACAGGTAGCAGTTATCACAACAGATATGGAAGTAGCAGGGAGGGAAACTGCCTGGACACAGCTGGAACCTCAGGCACAACCAGGATGGTCATCCTGGGGACCTGCCCATTCTCCTGGGACAGCAGGATGGCTTTCAAGGGTGCAGAGGTGGCCTTAACTTCATGTAGGGATACACCTTTCCCCAGTAAAATATAAGATTGTCCCAGTTGATGACAGCATTTCACCAATTCATTGTTATTCTCATGTTTGGTACCATGGGGTTTCAGGGCATAATTACTGTCATATGGTACCAGTGGGTTTCCACAGGTTTCCTCCATGACCTCTGTCTGGTCAAGTTCCTCTGCTTGCCAAGAGCAGTCAGATCCTTGCAAAAAATCTCCCCTAAACTGGAGTTTGCAACTCCAGCCCAGCTACCTTATCTGCGGCTAATGCACCTTCCAAGACCCTGAAGTTTTCTCACTGGACCAGAAGTAGCTTGAAATGTCATTTCAGAGAGCAGGAGGGCAAGGGGAGGCAGCAGTGAGTGAGGCAGAAAATGAAGGTGGCCTGTTCATGCAGCACAGGTGCTCCCAGAAGGTCCCGCAGTCCCTGGAGCTGCTCTGGGCATGGGCAGGGGCACGGCGCTGAAAGAGTAGAGGATCTGGCTTGACTCTCAGATTGGTGTTTACAGGGCAGGCAGAGGAAAAGTGGATGTTTTACTTGAAATGTTATGAAAATCGCTGAGAAATAATGCTGTAGAAGGCAGTTCTCAGAGTCTATTTCTGTTCATGAGGGACAAAAATGCATGCAACAGAATCAAAAATTCTGCAAATCCATTTCGTTTTATTTTATCACTGCAAGGTTCACGAACTGAAACAGGAGTTTGAGAAATGTGACTCAGTTTCCAAGTGGAATTACTAGTTTTAACTTCTTTTAATAATCAAACCTATTTTTTTAAGATAAGCTTGGATTTTTCCCTCTATACAATAATAGTTAAACCTGATACTCAGTTGCTTGGCTAAGAGACTGATAGGATTAAAATCTAAAAATACAAAAGATAGAAACCAGATTGTGTTATCTAAAATATACATCCTCTCCTGTCGTGCTGGTAACTTAAGTTCACACAGTGTAAACAGAGAACTAACAAGCTCTGGTATTGTCATTTGAGCTAGGGTTTTTTTTTAACATAAACTAGCTCCAAGCAGCTCACAGAGCTCTCTGAGAGATCAGGTACATAGATTTCAATGCGTCTTCAGTCCATGAGTGTTTGACTGATATAGTACAGTACTCCTGTTCGTATAAATATTTGAAGTTGGAAAAACCTTCTGGTTTTAATTCTGTTAAAAAAAGCCACTTTAAGCTAACTTCCCACAGCAGAACAGTTCTTTCACACACACACACACACACACAGACATAGCTGTGTGTAGTTCTGCTTCATGTACGTAAACCCCTGCCCTGAAGGATGTGTTTTGTGTAGCCCCTTGGCCTTTGTTGTTTCTTACCAACCAGCAGGAAGGTAGCAGAGGTCTGATCCAAAGCCAGCTGATTTTGCAGAGCCCTCACTGGCTTTGGAGGACACTGGATAAACAGAGTTGTAGGACCAGTCACTTTCTAGGTTTCCCATGTTTCTAAGGAATTCAGTTGTTCTCCTCACACCTCGTGCAATCTGCAGTCCCAACGGAGCAGTTATAGAGGTGACTGCCATCACACCACAGGGCTTGGAGATCTCATGGGGTCTACCAGCCCGTATGTTCAATTCATATGGCAGCTTTTTTGTTGGCATTCACTACTTTCTGAAAACGTAACGGTACATTTTTTTCTTGTTGAAGCAGGAAAAACATTGTTTCCAACTAGAAAGACCCCTTGTAAATGAATATCTGAGAGAAAGGGGATGCTGCAGATTCTTGTCATCCTGGGGCATGGGCAAAAGCAATGAGTAAGGAAACCCAGAAGAGAATTGCCAGCAAAGTAGGAATTACAACTGACATCAAAAAAGATTTCTGAGATGTTTGGCTTGAAAAATTCAGAACTGGAAACCATGTGTAAGAAGCCGCAAACAAAGAAAACAACATCTAAATGTCAGAAAAATCAAGACGCTGATTCCGTAATCAGCGAAGGCAGAAGATGCAGCAAAGTTGAAGGCATGAGACAAAAACAGACTCCCATGCTCTGGGATATGCCTGTTCTTGGGTTTTTATTTTTAGTTCTAGCCTCTCAGGTTTTGTAATAGGACTTCTCCTTGCCTACACTCTAGCACTGAAAATACCACCCTCCTGGTTACCAGAGGCACTACCACGGTGCTGATGAGCTCAGTTATCACAGACGGGAGGAGATGTCTGAGGTACTCCAGCCCCAGCCTTTTAAGGACCTTCAATTCAAGACTAATAAACCCAAGCACCAGCAGAAGTCAGAAGTGATTTTTCAGAGGCAGCTCATGTGCCAGCAGTAACTGGATGTCTGCAGGAGCCAGTGACAAGTGTGACTCACTGACCGTGCATGGCAGGGAAAGGCTCAGAGATGCCACCATCACCTGATGCGCATCCTCCGGCTTCTGCCAAGTGTGTCTGGAGTCACAGCCCAGCTCCCAGTGAGGAGGGAGCTTCAAGGGCTTTGCCACTTTACCAGCGAAGTTCCTCCCTGGGTTGGTGTGGCTTTGTCCATAGCTTTTCCAGGGAATTAGAGATTGCCTTGCAGTGGTAGTGTTTTCTTTAATTTTTATTTTAGGCAGGACTGTTAAAATTTTTTGCACCGAGTACCTACCCAGCTGGGAGGTAGGAGCCTCCCAGCACAGCCAGGATGGTGAGAGCCATCTCCACTGGTTTCACTGTCAGAATGGCATTCGTCCTTTGTCTGACATAGAATCATAGAAACATAGAATAGATTGGGTTGGAAGGGACCTTCAAAGATCACCTAGTCCAACCCCTTGCCATGGGCAGGGACATCTTCCTCTAGATCACATTGCTCAAAGGCCCGTCCAACCTGACCTTGAAAAATTCCAATGATGGGGCATCCACAGCTTCTCTAGGCAGCCTGTTCCAGTGTCTCACCACCCTCATTGTAAAAATTTTCTTCCTTATATCCAGTCTAAACTTACCCTCTTTTAGTTTAAAACTGTCGCCCCTTGTCCTGTCACTACAGACCCGGGTAAAAAGTCTTTCTCTGTCTTTCTCATCTGCCCATGCCCACACGAAGCTGGCAATGCACGGAGGAGGTAACAAATGTGTGGCAGCAGTGGAAGAGGCAAAGCCACCTCACTGTGAAAGCTGAGGTGAAGCAAGGGCACTCATAGTGTTTATTCAAAGCCAGCCAGACCAGGTCAGTCATATATCCCTGCATGTTGCTTCCCTGGAGCAGCTGTACCCTGTGGTTTGCAGCTTCCCTCAGCCCTGCGCCCTTGTGCCAGACACCACTTTTCTAGGAGAAATTATTTCAGTGTCAGGAAGCCTGTGGAAGGAATAAAAGGCTATGTCTAGCGAGGAGTGAGCTCAAAAGCCTACACAAGGTAAGGTCTTGTGCTTCCTGACACTTGGAAGTGAATATAATTTCAAAGTTTAAGAAGGGAGGCTCTCTGCTTTACCTTCACCTTTGCGACTTTTTATTTGTTTGCTATTGTTTTTTTTTTAAATTCTGGCTTATACAGGTGGAGCCAGTCTATGCATTAGCTTGTTCCTGTCTGTCTGTGGCTTAGCTATATATTTTAAGACTGTTTTCCTTTACAGGAAACGGGAAGCTGTGGAATGCAAAATATCATTTTAGTAAAAATAATACTGCCTAACAAACCCCAAATGATTTAGTGTATGTAAAAAAGCAGATACACCAGAGAGACTCACTTGGAAACAGTATTTGGTGAATAAATTTTTTTTTCCACACTGCATTATTTAAAGTTAGGTGGATACATCCAGAGAGGCTGACCTCAGTAGGCGTTTTTTTACTCATCACTTATTTCTCAGCCATTGCTCCAAGCATACACAAAATACAAACAAATTCATCCTGCACCAGTGTCCCCAGCAACCCTTCTGCCTCCAACACAGTCAACCTGAAGCCATTATCCTATATAATATAGGATTGCCACGGACAGCATGAAGTCCAAGGGAAGTAGGCAGCTACTTATCCTTTGGGACAGGTTACAGGTGGTTGAAAAGCAAATCTGAATGTATCAGACATTCCTTATTCACTGGTGAGAAATCTTTCTTCTTAAAATGGTAGGAAGCTACTTCTTTTAGTATTATATTGAGGACTGACAACTTAATAGAGAAGGCAATACAGAGGGTTTCTAATTACCTGGAGGGCAGGTTAGTGCTGGGATAGGCACTGGCCTGCAGTACATGGCTGTGGTGTACCCACGGCAGCACAGAGCTTTGCAGGCACTAATTTTCTCCCATTGATTTCACCTCCTCAGCGATCTGCCTGCTGTCCCCTCCCTCCCTGCCTCCCCACACAAGCATAGGAGAAACAGCTCAGCTAATCAAATAGAAGATGAGCCAATTCATGAATAATTTCCATGGGCAGAGGTGAAAATTGCGGCACTACGATGTACAGAGGGTACCCTCTTCAGTTTGGGCTTGGGTTTGCAGCACGGTTATCGCCCCTGAATGCTTCGCGCTTGCAAGCGCTGAAGGTTCATGATGATGAGAGCAGTTTGCCATTTGCAGCTCTCACATCAACTTGCCTCCTTCATCCCACCAGGCCCCAGGAGAAGGAGTGCTGGTGACTTGGCAGAGCTGGTGGTAGTGGAAGGGGTCTGTGGCTCAGCTGCTCACCAGGCTGGCAGCTGTGCCCGGCAAATCCTTATGTGCCAGAATGTCTTCAAGAAAAGCAGGGAATCAGTTTGCAAGCTATTAGTTCATTTAAGCTGGAATTAGTTGCTCACGGAAAATTTATTTACACTGAATAATTCCATCCTCACCAGTGAATGGTTAGTTTTGTTTGTGTATGGACTGCAGGAACGAATCAAGACTTTTCAGCATCCGTAACTGAGTTTTGGCCATGTGGAGTAATTAGAGAAAGTATATTAAATAAAGTATGTTTTAGCTTGCGTGTTGCAGAGTCTTCCCTTGGCAGATACAATTACTTTCAAATGCAGTGATAGGGTGACATTGTTCTGGCAGAAACTCTCTGCAGTAATGTTATCAGAGTGACTTTAAGCCAACACACAGGGACAGGAAAGTCAGCCCAGATTCCCTAGGACTGGGACCATGCTAAGAGGCCTAAGAACCCTAAGGCCCTGGTTTGCTTGCCAGTGAAAAAAGAGAGGATGTGTGTGGTGCCACAGCAGAAAAGGAATTAAAAAGCAGCTGTGAATCCATGGACAAGCAAGGTAACAATACCGAGCATATCTCTGCGATGCAGCTGTGTCAATTTGGGGAACATATTTACATTCAATCCACATCAAAAATCTAAAGCACACTACTGTGTCTTCAGTAGAAAAAGAAAATAATTTTAATAGTGTAGGTAAGAGAGATAACCCTTTATTTTATTAACAATTTCGCTACAGATGTTTTTCTTCTTTTATATGAATGCTTATAATAAAACATCAGTGGGAAAAACATAGGCCATTACTGTAGCAGATCACCCTTTGTGCTGACCACCTCATCAGTCAAGTATGGCTTCCTCAGAGAGCATTTGGCGTCATGATTTTGTTTCCCCTGGACATCATCTTTATGTTTTGAAAGAGGGAAAAAAACCCCCAACATTCGCCTGCTGTTGTCTCATGGATGCCTCATGCCTATTCATTTCATTTTGTTGGTTTTCATACTCCAAAGTAAATGCATTCTTCCTGACAGTGCTTGGTTCTTATCATGCGCTGCAAAAAGATTACTGGTGGCTGGTACCTTCTCTTCTGTTGAAAACGAACCCAAAGCAGCAAAGCCTTGCACCTGTGAGTAATACTTACTCAAATAAATGGGACACTGCACAGAAATGACTAACTTGAGTAAAGATTGCAAAGCTGGTTTTGCCCTTATGAAAACACTCCTGAGCCTGAACAGGAGAAGGCAAAAATGCAAGCTGAGAGAAGAAAAAACTAGGAAAGAGAAAAACCTGAATGCCAGATCTTTAAGTCCCAGAATCTACCTCCTGCACAGAATTTGCAAGTAAACAAATTGCAGGCATAAATATTGTGTCTACCATTAAGCACTGGAGAGTTAATTCCATTTAGCCACTTCAGTGCTTGCTATATGGGTACCACCAGATGATTGATGGTTACTTTATATCAATCACACCTGGTCATAAGTACTGGCTGTGAAAATTACACCTTGGTGTTTAAAATGCCAAAAGCAAAAGAGATGTTGACATCAGGGTGGCCCTAATAGCATGCCACAGTTATTTTGAAGAGTTGCAAGTGAAAAACACCCCATCAGTGTCAGGTTCTTGTTTGCAGTGGACTTGGGTCAAATCATCACCAAGAAGAGGACACTGTAAATGTAAGCACCCAAATGTGAGCTGGAGTTTTGAAGTGGTATCTACTGCCAGCTACGTAAAGCCAGCTGCTTCCACTGAGATACGGTTAAAACTCACACCAAGATCAATAAGGGAAGGATGGGATCCAAAAATTGTGGCCACAGGTACATATAGCAATTTGAACGTTGTAAGAGTGAGCTTTTATATCTAGGGATGCTTTCCAGATCCCCAAAGTGCTCCTCACTCCCAGCCGGGAGTGCTGCCCTTGTTCGGGCAGGGCTGTCTCTGATGCTACTAAATAATCATCAGGTAAGCTTCTGCTCATCTGCTGGACTAGCCACATTTTCATAAGAGTGCCTGTACAATACCAGTTTGAATAACTGGCCATTTCATTTTACTCGCAAACAAAATGAGTCTTTTTTTAAACCGAAACCACAAGGGTAGATATAAGCTTTCCAGTAGCCTGTATTTAGCACTACCAAACTGCTCAGATTTGCTTTCCATCCATTTGCAATGCCCTTCTAGTTATTAAACGCAAAGCCTTTGTTTAAGGCAAAGTGAGAAAACAAAAATTTGGTTTTGCCCTTGACTAATCCTTTTGAATGGAAATGATGGAGGATCCCACAGGGTTTTTTTTTGTTTGGGGTTTTTTTCCTTTTCTTTCTTTTTTTTCTTCTTTAAAAATATGAATACAGAAATGTCAACAGTGTTTTATCTTGGCCTCTCTGCTTCAGCTGAGGAATGACTTGGGAGATGCAGGAGGATTAGGCAAGCTTGGAGCCACAGCTGCTGTCCCTCTCCCTTTCCCAGGACCTCTCCACGTTGCTGGAGCGGCAGTGGGTTAAGGTGACCCATGCCGTATCTCATGGGCTGGTCAGGCAGCAGTCAGGGATGACTCTGGTGCCATTGCTGCTTGAAGGCTACACTAAAAACCAGGAAAATCACCACACTCTCACTTCGACCTGATGGTCCTCAGCTATAGGCTAAGGTACCGCTTCAGACATCCAGTGTGGTGGAAATGGGTGGAAGTGAGGCCATTTCCAGAGTAAGTCTGAGTCCCGTACATGCCCTGCTACCTTGGTGTGAGACTGGTAAATGGCTCTTTGCTAAGTTGCCTTGGGTTCAGCAGCTGAAACCCTGCATTAAGACATATTTCTGAGTCGTGCTGTTGGGTCCAGCTGTCTCCAGAACACAGAGAACTGAGAATGCTTTTTTCAGCTAGAAAAGTCCTTTAATTGAAATTTTATTCAGCGTAAATCAGTCTTGCAGAAAAACTAGCTTTGACACACTAACTTTCAGTGACTTTTTTCATCACAAAATATATTTCATATGAATTTCACACTTGCAATTGATGTTTCTTACTCTTACTCTTAAAGGCACATATTTGTTGCTTTATTTGTGCTGTTCAATTGCAACAATGTAATACTAAGATTATAGTGCAAAGGTATAGGATTTTTCCTTCTCTGTGTTTAGTTTTGCTTCTTGATATGGAAGTCTCTACACCTAATATGTATGTATGAAAAGCGCTGCTATGGAAGATTCAATTTGTAGAAAAGCATAGTCATTGATTTGTGACTCTTTTCTTCTGCCATAGTCTCATCCATTGTATTAATGCAAATCAAATCACTTTCTTTGTGAAACAATAGCTTTTATACACGCGTATGGCATTTTTATTACAGCTCCATTTCATAAAAGGTATAGATTTACTTTAGAAATTCAACTTCCACACTTTTTTTTTTTTTCAGTAATGAAGAGTTTAGCCCCAAACAAATATTTTTCAGACTAAGTTTTGTTAACCCTGAATAGTCCTGGTTGCTTAAGGGTTAGATAATACGAAATTTCAGTTCATGGGAGCACTTTTACCAGTGCTGGTAGCATTTGGTTCAGGTCTCCATCATTGCAAAACTCTGAGGGAAGATGTCAGTATATAAGCTTGTGTATGTACTGGGCATTACTTAAAAGAGGCTTGTTTCTGTATCTTCATGTAAGTCCCAAATTTCAAAACCTTTGTTTTCAGAAAGTATCCTTCACACTATTTAATGACTGCAAGCCTCTGAATTGCTTTCCTTTTGGCTGACTCCAAAGTTTCCATGACACAGGATTACGGTACCATAAGAAGCGTGCCTTACAGATTTAATTACAGCCCAAGAAAAGAAAGGTGAATAAGACAGAAACCTGCAACCATGGAGAGAAAAGCTTCTGTGTTTAAAGAGAATCCAGAATAATACACTGAGGAAAGGAGGGGGTTTAGCTTAAATAGGTGAAAAAATGGAACAGCAGTTGCCTGAAAATAAAATGAGGCCGCTGTGTATTCTCTTGTGTGTGTCATTTTTATAGAGTTATCTTTTTCAGAAGCTGGTTAGAGCTGAGATGATAATTTGCATGTCAAGCAAACTGTCTTAATTTCCTTGTTCTTGCTTCCCTCCTAGGATGTTGCCGCCTGATATGTGTTCTAACAAACATGTTTGTCAATGAAGAAATCACAGCAAATGCCCAAGTTAATGACAGTGTTAGCTGTTAGTTTGGCATCCTGCTCTGACTTCATTGGCAGATCCATCTGTAAGGATAGCCAGCAACACACATACTCAGAACACATAGACAGGCTCAGGGAATCCATGCAGTACGCTATAGTCCGATATTCTTCCTCACGGTCAAATTAACTTTGAATATAAAGTGTTTTAATATTAGCAGTTCTGATGCGGGCTCTGTACCTGCATGCACTCCTGGTCTGAAATGCATACAAAACCCAGTCACACAGGTCTAATTTAAGTCAACTTTGTTCTTTGCAGCATTAACCATAATTCTGTGAAACCTTAAATGCATTGTAATTATAATGAATCCATTGGGTTTTCTAGCCCATTAAAAATACAAATGAGAAAAAAGAAGTTCTTTCCTTCTCCCCCTTCCCTGGAGGGCAAAGGGTTTTTGAACTGGGACACAAGCGGATATTTTGGGAACTCCAGGTGGTAATGTTAATGACTTATCGCTTCTGCTTGAAAGCATCCTATCGTAGCAAGTATAAAAATATGAATGCAGACTGATTTACAATCAATAATACCACATGAATCAGGAAGTACCTTTGTCAAGAACAGTTTTAATTACTGGCACAATGGAATTGCTTAAATGAGGAAAACCTGAAGGGGCAAAAAGGGAAAAAAGGGAAATTCAAAGGGAGAGGGAAAGAGTTATAAGGGAAAGCTGCACTACTGTCTTAGAAAGAGATTGTAAACTAGGTAATATCTTCTCATTTCAGGGTTCACTGGAGTTAATAATCTTGAATGTTCTACTCATTCCTGGATCTTCATGGTCAAGTAACGAATATCTAACCAAGGCCCTCTGATGTGAAGCGACATTAAAATGCATTCTACGCACCAGTGTTAATACCACCTCTCACTTACGGCTCCAAAGTCTCAGTCACATTTTCATGCTGGACACTGTGTAAGTGCCTTTGTCCACCCTGGCCAAACTGCTGCACTCTTTCGGCACAAAGCTTCTAGCTGTATTGGAAGATGCTCTTTACAGATAGGCTTTTGGTTTAATTAAAACAGATGAAGCATTTGTGCATTTTGAGTGTTTGTCCTGACAATGTCAGTCTTCTGATGTGCCTCTGCGTCAATGGTGCTCAGATTTGAAAAAGTAGCAAGGGTGAGAGTATACCCTTGGGTACACATCCATCATTGCATGCTTCCAGCCTTAAACTTTTCTGGCTTGTGGAAACGTGGTGTTTATGGAGCATGATCCTTGTATCAACAAGGGTAGACTTTTCCAAATGATATATATGAGTTGTACAGCTTAGCCCCGTTCCCAGTGAGACTCTTCACTAAACTGCACTAAAATAACCAAGGCCCATCTTGGCCACATGCCCAATGAGAATCTAGCCCTCTGCCTACAGAATAGGCTTCCTTGGGCTTATGGAAGTATGGAAGCCTTGAAAAACCTATTCAGAAATCTGCTTCATGTATGTAACTGTGTATTTTCTGCACAAAATTCAGATACTTCTTGAATCCTACCTGGAAGCACACTAGCTCACCTCGAGTAGCATCCCTCAGACACCACTCTGACTTTGATCTTGAGGCAGTATCTGTACCCCTTTGGGGACAGGTGCTTTGCATTCACTTCCACTCAGCTCAGATGTTAGAAGTGCACCGCAGCAGGCTTATTTCAGCCAAAAAGGTTTGGGGTTTTTTTCAGTTCCAGAAACCAGCCACATGATTTATGGCAAATGCTTCTGCTCTTGGTTTGTCTGGGCTGTTTCTCCACCTTTCATCCGACTGTGTGAGCTCTTTCCACAAAGAGCCCTGCTTAACTTGATGTAGGTAGCAGTGAGAGCCAAGGAGGGCTGGTGGTGCCCGCAGCTCTGCAGCAGGGTGTCCCTTTGCTCAGTTGCAAAACTCCCTCCTGTGTCCCTGGGCAGGAAAACACCAAGTCCTTGCAGAGGCCCAGGGACACTGAGGGCAAGAGGGCCAGGGCTGTTGCTTTACACTGGTTAGCAGGGCTGGGGAAGCACCATGAGGAATGATCCCATAGTTGCCTATCATCTCCTTTCTGAGCTGCACCAGAAGGTACCTCTTTGCAGGGTTACACCATAGGGCACGATCATAAAGCTGTTTATAGTAATATCCCTGGTGATTCAGGCAGAAAACCCCTCCCAGCAAAGTTTTCCCTTTTGGAGCAGAAGCCAATGGATTTTGGATGTTGTGTCATGTTGCACATGGAAAAAAGGTTGAACGTAACCACTGATCCTGTTACACAGGATCGTAGCTTCAATACTCATCTACTGGAATACACCAAATCCTCAACGAATAGTCAATACTGTTGAAAAGATAGGTGTACCTTGAGTGGCTTTTGAGGTAAAGCTTGAAAAGATCAAACTCTCATAGGAAAAAAAAGCAAAAGGCTGGCCTCCAAATATAGATAGCCTACACATACAGCTTCACATCATTCTTGTACTGGTTAGTCTAATCCCTGCTTCCATGAAAATCCCCCAGCTAAACTAAACATCCAGTTCTTCTACAGATGATGCTTCTCAAAACTGAAAGGCACTGGAGGAATTAATTATAGATGAAAAGCATATATCTCATCTATAAAAGTAAGTATTGGGTGCTAAGCAAACAGGCCACATTTTTTATTTATTTAATATAGCAAGATCCTATGTCCCTGAGGATGATAATAAATATTTTACCTCACAGACTTTAGGTAAAATTGAAATGCTCTAATTGAAAGTCACTGAGGACATATGTATTGAAAATTCACCTTCCAAGAGAGTAGCTGTGGTTTTTCATGGTGTCAAAACACAATTTTGTAAGTTTCTAATCCCAGCTGATACCTATAAACAAAAACCTGTCCTGCAGTCAGCCACCACTTTTTCTTCCACCTTCCTTTCAAAACCATAATTTTCTACACATCTGTGTTGGTGCAGAGGTACATTAGCGATTACAGTCACTTGCAGATGTGTGTTTTATACTGTGTTGTAAAGATTTTTTTCCTAAACATCCTTTTGCTCTGCAGCATGTGTCAACCGAACTGAATGAATTTCTCAGTGTCTTACTGGGCTCAGCCATTGAGAGTAGAGGCTCTTCCTCTGTCTTTGCTGATGCTTGTGCATTGAGCATTGTTGCTGCATTTCTGTCTTTCACAGATGGATTGCTAGGAAATGTCTGAAACTGCCTTGGGCATTAAGAAAACAGGGGCATCAAGCCAGGACCATAAAAGACTATTTCCAACAACTGCAGCTGCAAGGTGCCTTGCTCCACACTGAGCTCCACTCTCCTCCCCTGGCTGGCTCGCTTCTCCTTTATCTAAGAAAGAGGGCACATTTTAAGGACAAGCACGTTGGGGAATTACAGTAAAAATGCAAAATGCAATAGCTGAAAATCTATGTATTCCCACACCTGAGATGAGCCATGAAAGTGCTTAGACCTGAGCATCTTTCATCAGATCCCTCGCTGTTTGTGCAGAAGTGCAGAGAAGGCAAAGAGCAGTACATAAATACCAAAATTAAACAGTGACTGGGTTTTGAGTTTATTTTAAACCCTATTTTTCACTTTTTAATTCTCATCATTTGACTAGACTGATGGTCCCCAAAACAATTCAAGAGGAGAAATTGGGAACAGGAGAGCAGACGAGCCAGCTTAGCATCAAGCTGTAAGAAAAGACAGGAATTACCATGCCATCTCAATGCCCAGCAGACCTGAGGCATCTCACAAGTGGAAGCAAGCAGTCCAAATTTGGCTGTAAATTAGAAGCGCGGGAGGCTGCGAAACCAGCTAATAACAGGCTCTAAGAGGTGTACCTGTCCCTGGAGAAGAACAGAACTGGGGGATAAAAGAAACCTTGCAAAATGGTAGATAAATGACAAAATTACAACTACTACATGAGCTTTTAAGAAATTATTAAGGAAAAAAAGGACATATCTGGTGCCAATAGAAAGGGCATGAATGCAATCTATATCAGTATAAATTATACTGTAGCAAGTCCAGGGCATCATTTGTCTGTCTTACAATATCATCATCATTGTATTCTCTGCATATTGCAATTCATGTCAACATTCTGCATCTGGAATGCAAAAAAGCCAAGGATACCAAACTGAAAACAGATGGTATTCTCCACCTAGATTAATATTTACATTTCTAGCGACTTAATCTCAAAGAAACATAGCAGAAATGGAAGGGGCATAGGGAAGTGACAAAAATGAGAAGAGTACAGGGAAAACTGCCTTGGTAAGAAGGCTGGATTGTAGAGGAAGGAAAAAAAAATGGAAAATAAACTGGTAAATCCTGTTTCATATTACAAGGACAAGAGAGGGAGCCAATGGAACTGAAAATCAGTAATCAGAAAACTAATTAAATCACCACGCTTTGTCTTTACACAATGCATAATTAATCTATGTCACAGATGTTCTAGAGTCAAGAGAGATTAGATGATTGTATACATAATATGAACATCTGCAGCCATGTGATACAGGATGGAAGCCCTCATGTTGTGCGATATCACCCAGGTACTCACTGCTGGAGTTCTGGATCAAACTTCTCTTACGAACAGGTTATTTTCTGTAACTCCTCTGCACTGGGTTTGTGGTATCTTTAAAGCAGCTGGCAGGCAGCTGTCACACCCAGTTCCTGATGTGCTAAACTATTTGGCCTTTTCTGACCTGTGTCATTTATTCCACTTTGATTTAAAGACAAATAAGTATATGTATCAGCCCCACATAATAAAAAAACCTGTCCTGAAAGAAAAATAAATATGACTTTTTTTTGTGTGTGTGGCTTAAAGCAAAGATTGCATTTTAAAGACTTTGATTAAAAAATATATATTAATTCTGCATATATTATACAGAACTAATCATACGGATGCAGATCTCTTCCCTCAGAAGGCTGGCTGCCTTTAAGCAGCTTTTGCCTTTGAAAACCCTGAACTCTGGATGTGACAAAATCATTAGTCTGTATTTTAAAAGAATTACAATGAACGTTAAAGAGACCCCCACTTCCCACATACAAACTTTCTAGCAATAAAGAGCCTTTTCAGACTGTATAATCCTATTTACTGTTCTTAATTGGAGAACTGTGTTTGTCAAAAAGTACAGAAGTCTTCAGTTGTTTGGCTCATCAGCTCCCAAAGGAAGAAAAGAACTATTTATTTAACCGTTAAGCCTAAATGCAAACTGCACAATAAATCTGTCTATCCAAATACTGACCTATTTCATGTAATGTCAGGATGAGGCTAGCCTTGCTGTATAAGGCTATTGTTGCTAATAAAAAAAGCAAACGCTATTACAGAGCCCTGGAACCAGCTTCCAGGAGGTGGCAGGGTGAATGACTGCCAACCCCACCGCCTTCCTCAGCTCCTTCGAGACCCATGGTCTGCAGGGAGACTGGAAATGAACGTCAATTACCCAGCTCCATCTAGTGCTTGGGAAACAAAACAACCCTCAAAACCCACACTGCCTGTTTATACTAAATGTCACCAGTTTTCGATTTTCACGAGGAGAAAAAGTTTTGCGGAGTGGGCGGCAAACGGTGGTGCAGGGATGGGTACGGGTGCCCATGGATGGATGAGCATGGCCAAAATCACAGTCTCTCCTGCCTGGCAAACCCAAACTGACTGCGTTTCTCTGCTGAGGAGCTTAGTCTGTGTCAGTGGGGTTTTGCTCCGGTCTGTGAACCCCTGGATATCGGTGAAATATTTCCAAGGTGAGCAGGCAAAGCTAGCTCATACAAGGAACGTATTGATCTGGGCATGCTCAGCTTGTGAAGGGATCTGCATTTCCACTGGAAAATTTAGCAGGATCAGCAACAGAAAACCACCGTTCCACATCCAAAGAGGTAGTCAGGAGGAGATAGTTTTGAAGCTCCTCAGAAATGCACCGAGGTGCGGTCTCCAAGAAGAAAATGCCTCTGGATTTCTAGGCAAAAGACAAACTCCCTTTAATTTCCCAAACCAAGGCCAGCCTGTAGAAAGCAGAACCGAAAGAAATCACAAGAGAAAAGGTTGTCTTTGGGCCTTCCTAAGCCCCAAAATCTCCTTTCTGAAACTGCTGGTAGTTCCCCTCTGCCCTCTTTCTCTGGCTCACAGGTGGTTTCTCTTTGACAGCCACTAACAGAGCGTCCAGAAAACATGCAACATCTCAGCCACCAGTCACATTTCTCTCATTTGACATGTTTCAACTGCATTTCTTTAAGAAGAGACAACTTAGAAGAAAGAAAACCATGGCACATCCCTGTCAGCTCTCCAGTCTGAGCAATTTGAATAGTGCTGAAATAGAGCAATTTAAATAAATAACACAACACCATTTTCAAGAATGTACCAACCATAAGGAGTTTCCAGAAAATACTTGTAAAATTTAATTAAAAATCTCCATTTAAAGCTAGCTAGTTTTCTTTCTGCTCAGCTCAGAAATAAAGTTGCTTGCTTTTTTCTCTCCGTAATAATTTTATATGGCTTGATTGGCAATGCACTCCTGCCAAATTTCCTGGGAGATTCGTGGTTTGGTCCAGCAGAAGCAGGACTATCTCTGCTCTGGCTCTGCAGATCTGCTGGGCATCAAGCTGGCTGCCTTCTGAATTGGCTGCAAATGCTTCCATTGAACCTTGCCTTCATACTGCAATGGGGTTACTTCATCCGATTCAGAGATGGTTCTTTTCCTGAGTCACAACAATAGTTGTAACTCCACAACAGTAGTGGCATTTCCACTCAGCCAACTAATCCTCATGTAGCAGGGGGTTAAAGTTATAAGTGTGCAAGTGCTGCCTCTTCTCACCCTGTTTGCTGGTTTATGCTAGTTTGTTGGGTTTTTGCCAGAAATTTATCCCTGAAGTAAGCATGACTTTCAGTAACAGAGAACAGAAAATGCTTCTGCAGTCCTAGGGCAGGAATGGGAACAGGCAGAAGAGACGACAGGACTATGCTAAGGTTACACAGGTACTTGTGATACTACTCCCATCAGGCAAATCCAGTCTGATGCTGTCTTTAACAGGGTGCAAAGAAGCCTATGTGGATACTGCAAGAATATTGCAGCTCAAAAAAGACATGTTGTTGGAAGATTTAAGGTCTCCTAATTAATTTCCTTAGGCTTGTATGTGTTCTGCAAGGTCTATTTTAATGGCATCTTCTGGTTGCAGAAATAATCTTTTGCATGCCTTCTTTAGCTTCTTTGCAGATAGAAACTATGCTAAACAATTTTCCCACCTAATTTCAATGGAGTTAAGTACCTAGACATCTTTCTGCATTTGGCCTCCAAACCCTGATTATATTAGAAAATGTTTGATATTGTTTTATAAGAGCAGTACATCTTCCTTGCTGTGGGTCAGCTTATGTTCAGAAAAGAGGTTTTGTGTCAGTCCAGGTCATCTTGCTTTGCCAGTCTGAATAAACTGACAAGAATATCAGTGTAAACAGGACAGATAATCCTTCTGGGAAGGAACTGTGATCTCCCTTTCCATGTCTCTAAAGCACAGCGCATAGCCTAGCACATGTAGACACCAAAGCTGAAAAAGAAAAAAATGCTCAGTTCTGAACTAGTTCCATTAAATTTTTTTGTTTGTGATTGCTATGGTAGTTACACACTTAACAAGATAAGTTATAGTCTGGGAAGTTGTGCTATGGTTGAAAAAGGCAGCATCTCAAAGTCACAGAATATGGTGCCCAAAGACATAGGTGCAAAGATTTAATTCCTTTTTATTCCTTTGTTCTGTGATATGCTTTTAGGCTAGCTTTATAAGCTCTCCATTAAGAATATCAAACCCTGTCAACTCTCTTTCCTTTGCCTGTCATTGTAGGGTTGCTGCTGGAGCTCAGAAATTAGAGGAAGGACTTGGGAGCCCCATTGGCCTCATTCCTACTCCGGATAGCGAGAGGACGGCAGGAGAAACAGCTCTGCTCCTCTGGCCGCCCTCACAGGACCTCCTGTGACTTCTAAGAAACTTCGCTCTGCTGCATGAAACTTAGGTTATTCTGAGAAATGATATAAAAAGATAAGTTTTTTATATCTGCATCAGATAGTGTTATTTGTATATCCGTTATCTGGCATGTTTTCCCTTGTTGCTCTGTGTGAGTCTTCCACACAACAAAAAAGGGAGCTGAAAAGACTTTAAAGAAAGGAAAATATAGAGCCTCATAATGTAACAGAGGGGTTCAAAAGGAGGTGAGAAGCTAACAAGCTTAAAATCTGTTTGTTTTAATCTCGCTACTGCTTTCATGACACAGTGTTATGGTTTAACCCATCAGGCAGGTAAACACCACACAGCTGGTCACTCACTCCCCTCCCTCGGTGGGATGGGGGAGAGAATCAGAAAAAAAAAAAAAGAAAAAAAAGTAGAATTCGTGGGTTGAGATAAAGACAGTTTAATAGGACAGAAAAGGAAGGGAAATAATAATAATAATGATGATAAAAGAATATGCAAAACAAGTGATGCACAATGAAATTGCTCACCACCTGCTGACCGATGCCCAGCCTGTCCCTGAGCAGCAATTGCTGACCCCGGCCAACTGCCCCCAGCTTACATACTGAGCATGAGGTCCTATGGTATGGAATAGCCCTTTGGCCAGTCTGGGTCAGCTGTCCTGGCTGTGCCCCCTCCCAGCTTCTTGTGCACCTGGCAGAGCATGGGAAGCTGAAGAGTCCTTGACTGGTGTAAGCGCTACTTAGCGACAGCTAAAACATCAGTTATCAACATTATTCTCATACTGAATCCAAAACACAGCACTATACCAGCTACTTCCTAGCTACTAGGAAGAAAATGAACTCTATCCCAGCTGAAACCAGGACACACAGGTCTTAAAATAACTGTAGGCTCGGTGACTTTTTTTGTTCCAAGATAAGATTTTGTGACTCCCTGTAAACAAGGCAGAAACCATTGTGCCTAGTTCCAGTGGAGCCATCGTTCTCTTTGTGCGACCATGAACCTTATGTGTCCTAACCTCAATATTTACAATATTTCACCATGTGTTTTCTTATTGCACCTATATCTCCTTTCTCTCA
The DNA here is from genome assembly GCF_047370975.1 of Nipponia nippon. Taxonomy (NCBI): domain Eukaryota; kingdom Metazoa; phylum Chordata; class Aves; order Pelecaniformes; family Threskiornithidae; genus Nipponia; species Nipponia nippon. The sequence goes on from NW_028262380.1 coordinate 30,737,922, forward strand.
AGTCCCAAATTTTGAACATCACAGATATGTTTTCATAAGAAAATCTTGAAACCTGCAGCCTCCAGGACATGCCTGACCACATGGCAAAATACAGCCCTGTTAACAGGAAGCGACCTCTCTTCTGAGCCTTCAGAAGAGAAACAGCAAAAAGTGACAGACGTATTTCAGGGCCCAAATCTGTCCACATACCATCCTTTTTACTTCAGTCATCCCTCGCTGAAGGAGACCTTGAATTTTGCTTTTTTATAACTGCTCCCCTACTGTGTTCCTTATATCATAATTCTGCTTTACCTACACCATAAGCTCTTGGGAACAAGGATCACGTTATATCATATGCTTGCACTGCATCCAGCTCGAGGGCTAACGCACTATTGCTATGAAAAAAAAGTGTTAGGAAGTTAGAGGAAAAGCTCACAGAAGAGCCTCTTTTTGTACTAAGGACATAGGGAAGCAAAGCTTCCAGTATCTATATTTGACCTTTAAGAATAAAAAGAAGAAAAAAAAAAAACCCTGAGTTTGTTTGCATGAAGAATCAACGCTGCTCTAGAGCAAAGCATCTGTTAGAAACAGGATTTGACCTCAGTCTGACACACAGTGGAGAAATTTGCAACACTAACAGTCATTTGACTCTTATAACACACCATGCTGTGTTCACAAAATCAGCCCAGATAAGAAGAAAGTCTCCCAGTCTTATTTCTTTCCTTTAATTCATTCCTTTCATCTTATTTTTTGCAAACCTCTCTAGCATTCTTGCATATTCCATGCTAAATGTGCTTCTACCCTAAATGAAATGGGAAAGGGAGCTGCAAGAAACTGGGACTGGCCTGAAGATGCTGTTTGTATTACACTCATTTAGTCTTTCCAGGACTGAATGGAATATTCCTATGGCAATATACTGTTTAATCTGCATTAATTTCTTCAGTTACACAGTAACGGCTGATGCATTGTAGTAATCACTGACAAATAGTCTTGGCTGGAGTAGGCAAATTGGATCTGCAGCAGAAAGAGAAAAGAAATCTCAAATCCAAGGAAAATAAAAGCCTAATTCTTGTCTATGCATTGACAGGATGAACCTGAGCTCAGATCAAAAGCATTTCTCTGAATAAGCCACTTCTGCAAGAACACAGAGCTTGCGACAGAAAAGAGGGAACCAGCTGAGAAATGCTTCCAGAATGACAAATTCCAGAATTCCAAAGATTTCTTAAATGGAAAATAAAACTTGTCTGCCCAACTGGCCCTACATTGCCTGCCCAAGTCCAGAGCAGGTAGGTACTGAACTGCACTTCTTAAACCGCTGGTCTCTAACCATCTCAGATCCTTTCCTTCAGAGAGTTGCCCATAATAAAGAGAAGGAAAATTAAGAGCTGACTGAAACGGACTGTATGAAAGAGTGAAGCAAACACCTCCGTTGTATTTGTCATTGCAAATGCTTCTCTTCCTTTAGTTATTGCAGCTGGTTTTGAAAAAGTACCTGTGTAATTGACGTATTATTTTTCATATGAATAAAGCACAGAACTTCCTTAAACCCTCAGGAATCAGGCCTCTCAAATCCCATCAAACAGACCTAAAATCATGAAGGATGCTTAAAATAACACATTTAGAATTCTTTTTATTTGCCTTTTAGATCTGATCTGATCTAATCTTCTAGGTGAAATCACTTCATGTTTTACATTTTAAAAAAGCTGGAAATGTTATAGAATCTTTATTCCAAGAATGTAAGTTTTAAGAAATGCATCAAAAATCATGAAACTTTAAATTAAAACATGAGACTTGGCAGCAGCGGTGAGCAGTAATTCACTCTTCCAAGCACTTCCTCACCCTTTCAAATAGAAATTGCTAATCGTGAGAAAAAAATTCATAAACGCAAATTTGTAAAGCACAGATCAAGCCAGCAACATATAATTAGTTCTTCTCTTTTTTTTTTTTTTTCACATTTAAACCAAATGTAACATTAATTTCACTCATCTATCTCCAGTTTCCCGGCACTGGTCTGAAAATACATGTAGGGAACAATCCCAGTTTAGCACCACAATGTCCTTGTCTTGTCCAAATCTCAGCAGCAGCAGCTCACCTAGCTGTTTGCATACAAATGGATCCAAGTCCATTGACTTCCTTTTCTGTAGTTCTCTTCCATGTATTATGCAAAATTCAGCAGGCAGATATTACAATCAGCACGTTAGTCACCAAGCAGACACCTCCAATTTCCTTGTAGCCTCCCAAAGTCACATTCTGCTGCCATTCTGAACCTCGAGTATTTCATGGAGTCGGCATCTCGGTGTGGGTACAATGAAGCAGGACAAAATGAACGTGCTACGATACCATAACGGAAAACTGCTGATCCTCAGGTGCATGGGTGTTTATTTTGACCCTTTGCCATCTGCATCAGAGGAGAAATTGCAGGAACCCTGCAAAGGTCAGAAGGATTGTTAATAGACAAACATCCTCCTATGGCCAGTGCAATTCAGCCTTTCTAATGGAAATCAGCCATGCATTAGAAAGTCTGGACTGCACCAAGTAGTATCTCTTTCTTGCCCATATACTCCTAGATTTGCTGGCAATGTGAAAACTCAGAGTCTACCCACAGTTTTCACTGAAGAGTTTCATTCTGACAGAGCTTAGGAGTGGTGGTAGCTGAAACTCCAGTGATTTTGTTACTGCATGATGCCAGCACAGTACTCACCGGTGACTTCCCAACCACATGCTGCTTCAATAATTTCCTAGAGTAGCCAGGAGCACGGGAGGCTGGGAAAAGGAGGGTACAATGCCACAAAGTCAGGGGCTGAGCAGTCTGGAAATCTGGTAAAGTCTCTTCCTGCCTTCTGGCATCGGCCGCTGATCCTTCTCACTGGCACGGCAGAAAACTTCACCCCATCAGCTGGTTCTGGTACCCACCCAGAGGAAGTCAAATCATCAGACCTACAGCCAAAGTTTTTGGCTATCAGAAGTAACACACCAGTGGTTACCCCTACTTCTTGCATGAATTCAACTGCTCTTCCTTTATGGAGGTACTTTCCAGATGTTACTGGAACGCTACTTCCCATGCCTCGGAGATGCTTTTCCTCATCTCCAGCTATAAGCCTTCTTGCCAAGGAAAGAAGCAGAGCTGAACACTCCCCTCCTTTCTGCTCAGAGAAACATCCTGAGAAATGGTGCCATATGCCAGAACTTGAAGGATTTGCCTGGAGGATCCTGGGAATGTGACTAAGCCCTTCAGGGTGTCTAGAAATACCTCGATTTTCTTTTAAATGTTGCAAAAACTGCGGTACTTTGAGATCTGTGCTGAGGGCAGGAAGGTAGCCTGAGGCTGGGGCAGCTGCCCCTGCTCCCGCAGCAATGCTGTGCCTCCAGCTTGGGGGCTGACAAGAACAGCCAGGAGAGCCAGCAGCCCCCCAGGCAGCCTGGCTGATTGTGCTGACACATGGGCAGCCACCGTAATACACCACTTTTCTCATTAACAGGAAAATATTATGTTCTGTTTAAGAATTTCAATTGATGCATTATCTCAACACTCTGTTATGCAAAAGCAGGGATCTTAGGAAATGTTATTAAAACAGCAACAAATGTACCCTTCATGCTGATTAATACAATGAAGAGTTTTTTCCTGTGGTTATTCTCCAGTCTAGAGCCCAATCCAAAACATACCAAAACACTCCATTCAGTTTTAATGGGTACAGGTTAGAGACCTTATCTTTTAAAACAAGCTGAAACACTTATCGTAAGGTTAGCCACACTGATCTGAAACTTTGAGCTTGAGAAATCTGTCTGGAAATCTCTTACATTCAGACTTTATTTTTTATCTAGATGTCTGATACTTCCTGGTCTGTTCTGAGCAAAATACCAGCAAAGCCACTTCTCTTCCCTCTCAGTATGCCTTTGCCATTGCTAGTCAAAACTGGGAAGTGTAGAAATGAGAAAATTGCAATGTGGGTACAGTGAAAGGTGAAATTCTTCTGGCTATGTTCTGGTTAAAGGTTCAGATTTATTCCTTCATTTCGTTTTTCGTTATCATTTACAAATTTGCAGAAACTTGTCCTCAAGAAAACTTGTCCTCAAGAATGATCATATTCCATGTTAAAATGATGCTCTGACATCTTCTGCGTAAGCAAGTTAACTCCCAACAGCCTAAGGATGTGTGAGCCTTTTTCCAATCTGGTTTTCACTGAACTGTAATTACTACAAAACATTTTAGATTCTGATAATGATTTACATACTTTCTTTTGACTTCTGCTATATTTTGATAGCATAGATAGCAAAATGTTTTACTGTAGATAAATGTAACTGTGGGTTTGTGACTTTACTAATGATCATGAGTCAATAGGTCTCATGATACCTACAGTAGCTTGCTAGATAAAGGAATATACTGATGCTTATCTCTGCAGAAAGATGTAATAGTTAGAAAAGCTTAGCAATGCTGGCTGTCCCTCAGTTGTGCATTGCTTAAGCTTATGGCAGGTCAGTTTAAAGCTATATGCAAGTCCAGCTGCCAATATCTGCAATTCGTTCCATATTCTCTGCCAAAAAAATCCTTTCTGAAATGTCCTATGCTACTGTCTCACCAGACTAAATACTGTCTGCTAGTTTAATCCTAGAGAGAGGCAGAAAAGGAGTGTGAAATTATGCTTTTAAAGAATGTTCCCTTTTGATTTTCACTTTTTAGAGGCTAAAACATTAAGTCTGGAAATCTGCAAAAATGGACTACTAAAGAACTACAAATGTGCTTTTTTTTATGGATCACTGTGAAGAGAATTATCTTTTAGCTGAGAGAGTTTGAAGGAGGCTGGGAAGAGGAGGTATGGGCCATTAAGTAAACCTAAGCAGCTTATACTACCTTACGTTTATTTAGGCATGGATGGGATTAGCTGCGGTCTGATTAAAGGAGACTATAAAGAAGGAGGCAATGAGGGACGGTGTGGGACAAAGGAGGAGGTGCTGCAGATCCAGCCGTGCTGCAGGAGATTTGAGCAACATGTTGCTGTGGCAAAAGACTTGTGGATTAATAGCCCTGCAATGTTGCGTGGAAGCCCCGGAGGTGGGGTTGGGGTGCTTGGCACCTCTTGGCCTTTGGGGACTGAAGCCTCCACGAGGCCAGGAGGCACCCAGGCTCACCTAGCGCATGAGCCAGCTGTGCCCTGGGGAGCAACCTTGGCTTCTTTGGGCTTTCCTAAACAACTTGAGGGCTAGGGCAGCAGAAGGCTGGAGAGTTGGTGGACTACAGCTGTGCCACCTTAAAATAATTCACTGGCAACATACCCAACTGTGCCACGTCTGCTGGTTTCTGAATGCAGATGAGTATTTCCTCAGACTGCACTCCTGCAGCCACTTCTTATTTGTCAGCCATTTCGCCAAAATTGCCCAGAGACCCCGAGAGGCAATAAACTCGAAACTAAGCAGGAATGACTGAAATAGAGAAATGAGAGTAATTGTGCACTGTGGCTAGGAAATCCTGGCTGAAGTTATATCTGAGTTTATCTGATGACTCTCTGTTTTCAGTGTTCAAATGTAATTTAAATGGGGAAATTCAGGTACCTAAACATAATGCTTTGGAGATGACGGCAGTTGCTGGAGTCATCTAAATGTGTTGGCAGCTTTGACACAGGATTTATGGCAGGATTTGTGCCCTGCTGGAGCAGCAGCTGCAAGCCAGACGGGCTTCTCAGAGCATCTAAAATGACATTAGACAGCCCTTCTTATATTTAGGCACCTGAATCTCTCTAAATGTTCCTTTCTTGGAAATACGTGTTTTAGAATCCATTCAATGCTACTTCTAAGTTACAGGAATGATATGGTTGTGTAATCAAATACAGAACAGAAAATGACAGAAAGAAGGCACCTCAGGCAGTCTTAACATGTCTTCTTGCAAGTATGATTGTTAACACAGTCCTTAGGATATCAGATAATTTTTCCTACAAAACCCACATTGCGTTCAGTCTTCGAAAGGTAGATACGTATGCAAACCTTTCCATCTTTTAATTACTGTGCATCTTTCAGATTCTGCCGTGAATATGAAATTATTAATTTCCTCATGGAAAATTATTAATGAATACTAATGAATACAACTTTACAGTGCCTCTCCCAAAAAAAATTACCTCAATTCCCAGTTTACTGTGGTAGCTGTGATGTCAAAATCTTTAAAGTGAAAACAGGGAAGGTAGTGTGGACAAAACATCTTGATGTTGCACCTGTGTTGTGTCCATATGGGTCTTGCTGAGAATACACTGGAGTTCATAGATTAACAGAAGGCTTGTCCGATGAATATGTTTCACAGTTGTATGCTGCATGCTATTGCAACTTAATAAAGGTTTCAAAAGGTGTGTTATGTCGCCTTATCCTAGAGAGGGGTACTAATAAAAGGGGATGATAAAGTTCAAGTCATTAAGTTTACATTTGCAGCATAAGCAAATTAGGAGTGGGAAGACAAAATAGTGCAATATAAGAGCTATGATGGAGATAAATGATTCAGGCGAGAGGAGGTGGGCGGGGAGAGGGGAGGACAGGAGATGAATGGCTGTGGGAACACTCACTTCCCATCTCCACATCCTGGACACATTGGAGGACTTTGTGGTGACACACACTGAAATGGCACAGAGAGAGTGTTTTTAAGTGCAGAACAGTACTGCGTTTTACCTCTGATTTGATCCTGGAATGTCTGCTTCTAATATTAAAATAATTAGTCCTAAAAGCCTAGCCTTAGGTCCAAAACGTGTCTTATACTTAAAAGGGAGGGTGAACCTCAGCGAAACTGGAGACAGTGGGGTGCAGTGTCTCCGCGGCAGCAAGGAATCAGCGAGAGGAGGAAGCCAAAGTGCCTGCTCCTGGTGAAACAGGAGATCCTGCCTGGGATGGATGTCCCCATGCTGTCCCCGCTGCCACCGGCACAGGGCACTGAGATGTTCTGCAAGGCTCTGGGTGAACCCCGAGATGCTGCAAACATCAGGTCCAGGGGGGACGGACCAGGTTAGGATGCACAAGGCTTAAATCCTTTGTAGACTCAGTCCCCAGTCCTCTAGGGCAACATTCAACTGCCTCAACTATAAGCCAGTCCTTTTTGCCTGTCTCCTTCACGATATGTCTTTCCACTATCTTCAGTGAATGAAATGGGTCCCGTGGGGTGAAAAGAAATTGTTCTAGAGACTAAGCTATAAAGTAAGTGCATTAAGGGAGTCAAATGAAGGCTGTACAGGAACTCTTAATTTTCCCATTTCCTAATTTCTTCACTTAATTTTTTTGTAATGTGTTATTTGAAAGAAAAAAACCATTTCCTATTTTTGCTCAAAAAAATCCTAGACAAACCACAGGAAAAAATTAATTCTATGACGTGACTCAGTCTTGACTCTTACCGGTGGGGTGGGACCTTTTTAGATCCATAGCAAATCCTCTATCCTCTTTCTGTTTTTACATTAAGGTAAAGGATTTTGTCTGCCATCTGCACACCTCTGAGGCAGGAAAAGATTCAATTCCATTCCAGAAGGGCAATATGGTTTAATGGCCAGAGGATCACTGTATCCCCCCTTCTGCCCCATCTCCCCTACCATTCCTGCACTGTCCCTGCCAGTGTCTGCCCCCTCCCTTGTTGTTCCTGATTAAATTGCTCTAATAATTTTTGTTGCATGTGTGAAGAAAGATTTTATGCCACACGTTGAGAAAAGATTACTTGTTAGTTTTCTGTTTTCTTTACAATGTTACGCTGTTGGCTTGGCGAAAGGCACACAGCACTTGCTCCAGAAGCACATTTCCTGGGGCAAATTTAATATTGAATTAACAGGGGGCTAAATCCATACAGAGACTGCAGCTTTCCAATACTCAGTGTTGTAATGACTGACCAAATACCAGGCTTTTCCCAAGACCCAGAACAAGGGTCCAAACTATTTCCACAGCCCATCATGCTCTTAGACTGCGATGGCAGCCCTGGAGTGGCCCTCCAGACCCTTGCAAGAAAGGGCCATCTCTTCTGCCTGACATTAGCACACTGAGACATGAAAGGGCTGGAGACTTCACAGGGTGTCAGGGCCATTTACACCACCCATAAGTGTGCGTTAGTGAGAGGCAGACAGACACACCACAGACTGATCCTGGGAAAGTTCATGCTGCTTCTTGCTTTTAAAAAATGACAGTGCTGGAGATATATTTACTTGTGGCTTTTATCAGACTGCCCTTTAGGAGCTTAAAGAGGAACTAAGCACTTTAAAGCTACTGTACATGGTGTTTGGTACCTTCCTTTTGCTCTCTTGCCTTGGCAATTTTTCACTTGGTCATGTATTTCAATGATTGCTGGGGCCCTCCAGGGCTACTGCCAAGAGGACCTAGGAGCTAAACCACCTCCCAGTGCTTGCCTCTGTGTCACAGTATATGTAAAACGATAGTTGCAGCTGCAAGGTTTGGCATGCACAACCCTGAGCAGTTGCGGGAACTGCACTTATTGCCTACTTAAGGTTAGGAGCTGAGCCAGCTGCCTCGCCAGGGGCTGCACTCTCACCACAGGACTGCACATGCCTCTGTGTCAAATTACAGTCCTTTCGATGGAAGAGGCTGAGCAAAGCCTCCTCCAGCCACCCTTTGCTTGTGGTTAGTGTGGGAGATGTGGACGCATGTCTCTCACCCAAAACAGGGTGGGGATTTGAAGCTAGTGCCTCACTGCCCCAGTGGTGCAGATAAAGTTGCGTTCCTTGCTGTCATTTATGGGTCACTTAAACCTACCAAGACAAGGCAGGAGAGGCAAGGCTCTGCAGAAACTCTTGTTGTGACTTTGCTGTGAACTAGGGGTGATTCTGAGCAACTTCTGGCAATTTGTACGTGGCCATTGGGAAATGTGGCACTGGCAAACATTTTGAGATTGATCAGCAGGCTTCAAACTAGTAGATATATACGTAATAATATTCAGTGGCAGGAAATCAGTGGTCAACTTGGTAAGTCTTGAAATGTGCAAATTTTTAAAGGTGAAAGTGATTAACCACTAGAAGACCATGTCAGAGGATCGGTGAAACAAATCATAAGATTTTTATCTTTATTTTTAATCAGGAGTACCTGTTTTATGAAAGGGATGTTCTAGTTCAAACAAGAACTGACTTGAAAATGTCTGGTAGTTTGGTCTGGTAGGTTCCACAAGACACCAGGCCAGATGATCACAACTGATCCTTGTTTGTGGATAATCCATCATAACCCTACGATTATCTGAGAAAGAGGCGTTGGATACTTCGATATCTCTGGTGGGTTAGACTAGTTCTTCTTTGCACCCTAAGTGCTGTTGTGTAAACTCAGAGAGTGATTTGAATATAAGTATGTGATGTGCATGTGTCTTTCTGGAAGTTCTTCAGCACTTCATTTTGAATGTTCTTCCCTTAAGACAGATGGCTGTTGGTTACCACCAATTACATGTACATTTCGTTCAGTTCTTGCTAGTCGAAATCCATCTCAATTAATGACAATAGAGGAGAATTTCTCCTCTTGCCCCAGTTCATCTGTCTTGTTTCCTCAAGCCCATCTCCGGTTTACTCAAACCCTGTTCCATAACATCCTTCTTACTCCAAAAGGAAGTCTCAGAAATTAATATTGAAGAGCTCATGACTTTCTTTAGGCAAAAAAAGTGCAGACAGATTTCTAAATCTGGTATGCTACCCAACTTTGTATTTCTTCCCTTAGATTGTAAAACTGAAATATCTCTGTGAGTAGAGGTGAATGTGTTATAGCTAAATTTGCTACAGACCAACTGATCAGGCATCCATGTGTCATCATGCAAACCCGTGAGGAATTTCCTGAGTATGAAAGATACCATATCAACCCACATTTATTATTTTGGTGAAATATAAGTGTGATATTTTTAGATGCTTTTTTTCAGTAATGCAGTCCTGAAGTTTATTATATGAAATGCCATTTTTATTTGCAAGTGGATAGCTAAAATAAGTTTTATTTTCCTTTTCTCTTTCTCTTTCAGTTTAAGTAATTGGTTATTGCATATGCACAATCTGTGTTACTTAGCAAAATTGTACTGTATAATATTTGGAGTTCCATATATAGAGTTAAAGCAAAACCTGAGATCTTTGTGAGTTCTTTTTAATGGCATATGGATATTTGATAGCCAAACCATATTTGTTAATCTCCTGTTAAATTCCCAAAACAACACCTTCCCTCATATTAGAAACTGTCCTGCTTATTTTCATATCAGTCAGCCAAGTTTTCTTATCTACGTGCAGTACAGGTCCAGGCCATGCAATAATTTCCACAGAGACCTATGCAACACCTTTTCTCCATAGGAAAGCTGCTTAATTGAAACAAATGGTTAAAACCCAAATTGTAGCACATGCTAAAGCACAGTTTAGGAACCAGATCAAATCCACTGTGCATCTAGTCCAAATCCCTAGCTTAATAAATGGTCATCATGGCTTATTGAAAAATGGGGAAAATCTCCAGCAGGTGGTAATAGGGTAATCAGCAGATCTTAGTAGTTCTCCCTATTTGGTGTTGGTATACATTGCAATGCAGGACACAGAACAGGAAAGGATGCCTGAACCATTCAATTAGTTTTCTTGCAATCATGCAATCACATTCAGAAACCTACGAAGTTGCATCTGAAAACCAGTTTCCTCTTACCCGTCAACTCAGCTGCTGTCAGAGGCTGATGGATAACCTCTCTCCACCAAGGATCAGCTTTCGTCACGTCCATCCACCACCTTGCAGCCCTGGAAGCAACAGGAGATTCTTGACTCCAGAAAAAAAGGGTCAATATTGCCATGGAGGCATCTCTCTGGCCTCCCTATGTAGCCCCAGATCTCCACTTCCACTCCTTCCCGGGACAACCCTGAACAACCCTTCCCTTCACATCCCACCCTGACTTCCCTGCCATGTAGTAGAAGAGGTTGCAGAAGACAGTTTTGTCACCCACAGCACAGAAGGAACATAGCAGTTCCTGGAGCATTGCCCTCCTCACAGCTGGGCTTTCCCCCACTCCTCACAAGAAATGGGTTTATCCCAGTCATCCCACAGAAAACTCAGTCCTTGACCGCCTGGGGCTGCAGGGTGGGTAGCCACTAGCAAGGGCACTGTGGCATGTATCCTTGCAGGACTGCTGGGTTTGTGTCTCTCTCTTCTACAGACCCCTGTGATCAAGAGGAGGCTGCAAAAACTCTTCTCCTGCCCCTTTGTGCCCTGTCCCCATACTGGAGGGGGTGTGAGGCAGGTACACCTGGGAGTCCATCCTGGAGGGAGCACTGCTGGAGCAGAAGGTCTTTCAGAGGGGGAGAGAGGGAGGAGAGAGGCCAGGGAGACCAAGGTAGAAAATGTGCCTGTTCCTGCAGGGATGGCAGCAGCTCCTGCCTACTTGGTTCCAGACCAGCAAAAGCTTGGAGAGAAGGTTCGAGGGGCAGCTCTTCCCCTGTTTCTCAGTTTATAGCCCACATTGTCCTTCCAAACCCCTTCCCCAACCTTAGGAGCTACAGTGGTGCCCAGGTAATAGAGTTTTTCTGTTTGAGCATTTATATTTGACTGTAGGAGTTACCCCATTCAGTTTTCAGCCTTTGCTGAAAGCTATGGGCCCTCCCTGCTTGCCCGTCCGTCCGTGGCGGGGGGGGAGCAGCAGGAAGCCAGGGCAGGCTGTGTGGCCCGTGGGCTGGGTCTGCCATGAGAGGGGATGGCCACTCTCCCTCCCCAAACATCTTTGGTCTTTGCACGTGGGATGGGTGTGCAGGGTGTGGTCCAGGCAATTTTGGGAAGCTAGTTCTTGATCTTTGCCTTACTGTTACAGTTTTCTTCCTTACCTGTTCCTCTTTCTTTCATGCAGCTGGAGAACCTTTTGCTGTGTCTTTTAATATCCTTTGCAGGTCTGACTCAGCTTGACTTTTGGCTATGCTCCTTTTATTGAACACTGATTTCTTTGCTGATCAAATGCTTTTGCAATACTTCTGAGCTCTCTGCTACTCTTAATATGACTTCTGAGATGCTGACTCAGTTTGCTTAGTCTAGAGCCCTTCCTGAAAGATTTTCTTTTGCTTGGGATAAAAGTTGAAGACACTATGGCACCTTTGGCTTAAATGCATTTCTTTCCATTCATGTCTTCTATTTCTTCAGTTGTTAGAATTCATTGCATTACACAAAAGTATCCTGTAGAAATTGAAAATGTTTCAAGTCTTCCACTGAATTTAAGCTGAATCAGGTTGTAATCACAAACCATTTTGTAACCAGAGAATATAGAGGATTCTCTACGTTTTCTGACACCTTCTCTATTATCTAAGCACCTTTCCTAAGCAAAACATGAGGATCGCCCTGTAGCCCCTTCCCTCCCCTTCTTGCCCCATTGCAAGTGGTCCAAGCTCCCCCTGTTTCACTGCCCAGGGGCGTCCTGTGATTCCTCTTTGCTTTCCCCAGAAAATCCTGCCCATACACCTGACCATGAAACTTGATGAAAAACCTGCTGCCTTTCCCTCTGGCTGTAAATTGGGAGCATTTGATCTCTCATCTGTATGTAGGAAATCAGTGTCTCTCCATAACACATTTCCCAGTTGCGTGGGCCAGCTGCGACCTATGCTTACATGCTGACCTGAGCCTGCTGGTCTTGGAGGAATGAGCTACATGAACCATCTTTCTCCTTCCCACACGTCTCCGACCCAACCATACCTTTATCCAGGTTTTTCCTGCGTATTTCCTGCCGTCCAGTATGGCAAGGCACAGCCCTTCCCTCCCGAGGCAGGACTGGAGCCGGGGCTGGGGATGAGCGCTCCAGCTGTAAGACAATGCCAAGGGGAGCACGACATTTTAAACCTATTTCCTGATGCGTCTACTAAGTCCCGATGGAAGATTGTGATTCTGAGGATGATGTCTCATCATTAGCAAATTAGATGCTGTAATCTGCTTCTAAATTAATCTTCTTAGGGGGCATTACTCAGGGTCAGATTAAAATTAAGTGAGGGGAAGACTGATTGAAATGTAAGGTGAGCTTCCGTTCTCTGCTTCTGGTGGGTGTGACACAAAATGCTTGAAAGGGCAGAGGTATTTTTAAACCACTTTTTTGTGGCCTGCCCCAGAACCATCTCTAAATTACGATGCCTCACAGATCCTATGGCAATGTGCATCTCCTCCTCTCTAGGTGCCAGTTCCCAGGTCTGTAGGAGACCAGGTCTGCCTGAGACCACGTCTAGAGAGGAAAATGTCTTCGCTACTGAAGGGGGACTTTAAAGGCTGCAGTAGACACTTGTCCTGGGGCTGCAATCAGCAGCAAGAGTCCTTCCTGTACTTTTCTAGCCACCCTAGCATTATCGTGCAGGGTCATGGGAACTTGGGCTAGCCAAGGATTTCGGCTAAGCTACACTACACTTTGGTGTTCCCTTTAAAATACAAGATCCCAAGTTAGACGATGTATTGCTGAGGGAAAAAAAAAACCAAACCCCTAATTCAAGGTCTTCTTGGCCTAGTTGTTTATTTGTTCAGTCTTTCTCTGATTTCTGAGAGGGAAATAACCAAAACCAGTAAACAAGAGACTGTGAGAGGCCAGTTGTACTTTACTAGGGACCCAGCTTATCCGGGGGTGTCTCATGGCCGCTTTTATGCTCCCTGACCTAGATCAACCTTTATTTACCTTTTGTAATCTCAGATTAATTCTGACTGGATTCAGATGACTGGGATGCCACACTGATGTCATTAGGGTAATATGGAGCTCTGCAAATGGGCCAATAAAAAAATATTTGCTTTTAATTTTGACTGAAATAAATGACTTAGTGAGCCACTGTATTTCAAAGCTTTGCTACGGCAGATCAAAACTGTCCTGTTAATTAACTGCCATGTTAATTAATTAGACGTGTGTGAGCTGATGTTTAGCTGCAGCTGAACAGCAGCGTATTTATTTTTCTCATGCTTTATAAATGGCATTAGCATTTCTAGTTTCTTGTCTCATATCTGCTGCCTAATTTCATGACCGAACATGAAGGGTGTTTGTGACAAATAGTGCTTTAAACTATTCTGACGTGCTCTCCTTTCTGCTTCCTCCCCGTCCACTGGCACCAGGCTTTCAGGCTTCTGCTCCATGCCCACCATCCATGCCACATGGCCCCAGCACTATCAGGGCGGCCTCACTGTGTGTGCCAAAAGAGAGCATCCCCAAATGTCTGAATACAGCCCCCCTTACCCAAGTCATGCATGATGTGCTCTAATACCAGTCATTGAGCAATGAACGCAGCTGCTCATCTCAGTGCCAGGTGGGCATGGGGACACAATGTAGCACAACCACACTACCTGACAGCTCGTGCAAACCTCTTCTCCCAGGTAGCAAGCAACAGGACAAGAGGTAATGGCCTCAAGTTGTGCCAGGGGAGATTTAGTTTAGATATTAGGAAAAATTTGTTCATGGACAGAGTGGTTAGGCATTGGAACAGACTGCTGAGGGAAGTGGTGCAATCACAGTCCCTGGAAGTATTCAAAAAACGCATGGATGTGGTGCTTAGGGACATGGTTTAGAGGTGCACCAGGCAGTTAGGTTAACGTTTGGACTTGATGATCTCAGAGGTCCTTTCCAACCTTAATAATTCTATGATTCTATGATTCTATAACCACTGTCAGCAGCGCCGGGCATATCAGGTCCAGAGCCTCAAGCCTCATCTCGTCCTCCCCTTGTTTTTTCACTCCTTTTTAAAGAGGTGCTGGGATGCTCAAGAGAAAACACTTTGCCTTTCTTTTCCGAATTTTCTCCTTTGAAATGGCAGAAACTATTTCAATGATGAGTGAGACCCAGGAGGGAAAATTAGCCATCGTGAAAAGCCGTCATTTTCGCTCTCAATGCACAGTCCTCCAAGGCACCATTTCACACCTCGGTACTAAACTCTGCACTTTGGTTTTCGCTTTTTCCGGTCCAGCCGCTAAAGCTCCTTGTAGCCTTGGTAACTGTAGGGGAAGCTGCCTTTCCTCACTGCTGGCCAGTCTGCACGGGGCTCTTCCAGCCGTTTACTTCTGCCTTATGTAAAGCCCTCCTAATCTAATTAGGTGTCTTTCATGAGCATACTAACAACAAAGGCCACACATCCAGAACTGTTATTTTATGGACAGAACAAAGCCTGTTTGGTGACTTTTCTGTTCAGGGCTTCTAATAGCTGAGCTCCACATTTGCTGGGTGCTACATTAGGTTTTCATGCCAGGGAGGCATGATCCAGTTCCTATCGGAGTCCACAAAAAGGCCCCTGCTGACATTTGGCTGGGGCTCAAGACCTACATCTTTATCAGAAAGCTTTCTTGTCTGCCAATTTTTTTGAGCCTAATGCACATATTCAGGCAAATGCAGGGACAACTGCAAGAAGCATGCTAATGAAACCATCAATAATCCAGCTTCAGTCATTTTACCTCAGTATGTGACACAACAGATTTTAGCTTTTTCTCTGAAATCCCCGAAAAACAGGTTTAAAATCTGGCTAATTGTCTAGATATCGTGACGTCATTACTGTTTATTTCCCGGCTAGAGGATAATGCTGTTGCATTTAAGAAAAGACAAATAGTTAAAAATTTTCTACGTTGTCACTTGGTCTGGTAATGAAATGAGGCCTTAGAAAACAAAAGCAAGATCTTACCAAGAAACAGTGATAGTTATTCAAGATGCAACGTTTTCTTCTTGGAGTCTGCTGGAAGTATATATCTCCATTGGGGTGTGCCCAATAGCTCCTGATATGTCTGTTGTCTTTCTTTTGAGTGTGGACTTGAATTATATTAAAAGTTTACTGTATCATAATCATGTGCAAATGTACATAAAGTACATGAGATGGGATCAAATATATAACTAGTAGATGTAGGTGTGTGTGTACAGCATAAGCTTCTCTATAAGTCAATTTGAAGTGTAAAAAAGTGAAAAATGCAGGGATATCAACTATCAGGATAGGATGAGGACAGATTCAGATGAGCCTCTGCTTATGGAAGTGGGGAATAAATGGAGAGGGACAAAACAGGCTGAACTCGAAGTACAGAAAAGTAATTCTTCTCAATAATTTTAATGGCAAATCAAATGGGCTGCAAACCTAGTCCAGGATGGGCAGTTATGTCTTACCAGCTATATGCAAATTGGCTATGGCTTTGAAAAAAGCCCATTTTGGATACTTTTTTGATTATATGTTTTTGTGAATATATGGAGGAAGGCAATTGAAGAAAATATGCAGAATGCTTTCATGATCAGGTAATAAATGGTTCAGGATGAATTAATTAACTCTGGTAAATGATTGGAAGAAGTTATAGGATTTCCACTGGTATGAAGCAGGAATAACTCCATGAATGTCAGTGGGCTAAATTAGTGAGAATGTGAGAAGAATTAGCACCTCAAGAATGTTTCTCAGTTTCAAAGTCCTACTACATTGCTTTGGGATCCAGTGAGATAAAATGTGCTGTACAACTGTAAATGTGTCTTATTATTAAGTGTCTGCTAATTTTATTCAGGGAAATAACCCTTGCTGCTCTGAGTTCAGCAGTGATTTGCATAATCTCAGGTAAGTGAATCAGAAATGTCTTTTAAGAATGAGGCTAAACCTTAAAGAATTTAAAACTAGAAAGGATATTAAACTATTCAAACCCTTCTGAATTGCCAGGTGCTTTTCTTTATATTTCATCTTTCCAGGGGCATCTTACTCCAGCTGGGTGAAGGGAAAGGATAGAAAACATAAACAAAAAACAAGCAGAACATTTGAAGGAGAAGTGGCATAAATGAAGACTGAAGAACTACAAAGTAAAAAAACACCTCTGAGAAACAGCATTGCTCTCTGAGCGTTTTACTATGTCACAGGGAAATTACATTTACAGTGTCATGGATAGACAGAGAATTTATTTTTAAGGCCCCCAAAAAACCCTTGAGCTCCATTCTAATGCCATAATTTTTGTTTTGGCATATTTTCTGGTTTTTAGAGCATAAATACCCCTCGACCATCCTACCAGGTTCTGTCTCTTTCTCTGAGATGTGGTGACTAACAGCGAGCATGAACGTGTGAGTGTCAGAAACAGTGAAAAAAACCCCTTGAAATCAAGGACAGTACTCACCTTGACTTCACTGAAGCCAGGATTTCATCCAGGAAGTAAGATTATTGAACACAGCACAACCCTTCATGTACCCTGGGTGCTCCTGCCATCAACTAATTGCCTTAGGTTATTTCCTGCAAATTTTACAAATGGCAAAGAGTACCTATGAGAAGGCAGAAATGAACTGTCTGGTTTCAAATTGTTCTTTGATGGTCTTTGAGCCAAAAAAAAAAGTGTTTCGGGTCTAGGTGAAGAAGGGTGTCCCTGTCTCGAGGCTCTAAAATTCATGGCTGCTCTTTTGGGTTACTATTTCCATCATTGACAAAGACCTACTTGTCAACAAAATGTTGAGCTTTCCTTTTTGACTATATTCTTTTTAAAAGGCAAATGCAGGATACACTAGGAAGCTGTCTACTGTCACTTAGTCACAACAAGCCCATCATAAAAACCTTAGACATCTTGCTTCCTTACTGCAACTGGAAATATTTTCTAGGGCATCTGAGGATGAGAACGTGCTTTTTAATTCCCACTCAAAATTATTCATTGTCACCTTCTTCTCATTTGTCCTTGTGCCAGTGTTGCCATCTTACTTAAATAATTCTTAATTCTTTAATGACTACCTGGTGACAAGCCATTTAACAGATATATACAGAGCAATCGTAACTCCAATTTCTAGTCTAAGCCACCCACGCTCTTTTATTCTGTTCTTGTGGGATGAGTGCTCCACCTCTCTCTTCTTTTTAATGACCTTTCTTTGCCCTTCTCCCACCTGGAATTCACATTTTTAAGTATGGACTTGTACAGAGTAGTGTAGATTGGATCATAACACTCACTCGTATCACAGCACGAGCACATCTCCAACTACAAGAAATACTGAAATGATGCACCCCACAATTACATCTGTATTTTTCTGATTGCATCACACTGATTGATTGATCACATTCATTCTGTGATTGCCTAAATACCCAGGACTTTATTTTCCTCAGTCTCTTCACCCTGACAGTTTTGTTTTTGTGTGCCCAGCGATTTCATCAGGGATGACATGAAGTTTGCAATCATTGAGTTAGCTTCTTTCATACAAGTCACCTGCCAGTAATCTGGGTCTTGAAAACTGAATCCAGCCTAAGGAGAAGCTGACCATGGAATATGGCATTTCCTTGTTGTGATGTACCTCTCATAAAGATCACATACAATTCCCGTTTCCTGGAGCTGTACGTGGAGGAATCACACACCAGTAGGAAGTTTCTGTGCTGGCTGCTCCAGTCCTCCTTCCAGCCAGCACAGAGATCTCTCCCAATGCTTTTCCTGGGTTTGCACAGCAAGTGCTGTCCATGGGGCTTCTTTGCAACTCTTCCTTGATTATTTTGGCTCCTGCTGTGCTAGACATGTAGCTCCACCAGAATAATATCCACCTCCTGCCCTTGCATGTATCTTCCCCCAGTGAAAACCTCCTGTCCATCTACCTCTAAGTAGTCTTGTCCCTGGCCTGTGTTTGTGGTCTTGGGTCCTAATGTCACTCGAAGAGGAGGTTTGTTATTCTGACTGAAAAAGGTCTGTTATGGGAAACCACAGAGGTCAGCCAGGCTTCATTTAACTTTCACAATTTTTTTCACAATTTTTGCAAATTTGCAAACTTGTGGGAAGAACCGCAATCCCTTTACTCAAAATGCTACTACCAAGCCACATGTACCTGAAGAGGAACTGACGTAAGACCACGAAGAACTCAGTACCTTACAGTATCAGGCTCTACTGGCCATTTTAGCAGTTGTGCTGGCACTCAAGCTGCCAATGGAGAAGTCTGGGACTTTGGCGATGGAAGTTGTCACTAGACTAAGAAATAGGAAGAGGTTCTTGACTGTAAGACACTAGCAATGAGGAGGTTGCTTGTACAGCTCTCTCTAAATCCTGCTGCCTGATATAATTCTCACAAAGATTGGCAAGTGCCTCATTTATGTTGCCAGTGTTCACATTGTTTAAAAACCCCACGCATGCAGAGGCTGCCTGCTATCCCTGTTAAAATCCCAAGGCAGTGCCCCTGGAACTGCAAGTGATAGATACTTGGTAGTTCAAATATGTTTGAGAAGATTTCCTCTTATCATCCTTCCTTGCTCCTGTGGTTCTGCTACCATGTTCTTACAACACAACAGGTTTGGGTTCTTAAAAAATAAGGAGACGGTTATTATACTTTGGAAAATGTCCAGCATTGCTTCTAGAAATGTTATTTAGAGTGAGCCTCAGGAGCCTAGTCCAATCCTAGTGGAAGTCAGATCTAGGTAATGTAAAACCAGGTTGGTAACTTGCAGTTAACACCACACATGCTGAAGGTTGCAAAATGTCAATGATGAAGATCATCTTAAGTTTCTTCAGCATAAATCACAGTAAATGATAACCTAAGCAAGTCACAGTCCAAAGTGCAAATCTCAAAGGAATAGCTGCTATCTGTTTTTTATAATGCCTTATTTACCCAGCCACTGTAAAGACAGTAATGATGAAATGGAAATGATAATGCCTTCCACCTGAAGCAATGCCAAGCAAGAGCTTTAGGGAAGATAACGAACTTGATGGCAAGGCCGTTTTGAAAGGAGCTTATGGATGGAAAGGCCCATCTGTGGGGTCTAAAGTACCTTCCAGATCAGAAATGAGTCCACTGGTGTGAATTTTATCTGATGAAATGTAGATGACTCTAGTGAAAACATCTGTATCTGACCTGGTTGTAAAGGATATTGGTTGGAAGAAAGGAAGCACTTTGGGTGTATGATTCATTTAATCCTAAACCAGATGTCTACAATGTTTCTGATTAATTAATCCCTAAAACCGCTTGTTTTTCCCTATCAGCAATTAGGGGTTCCTAAATTGGTAGCCAGGAGGAACACATCTGTATTGGAGATATACAGATACATGAGATGAGCTTACCCTGGTGTCTGCAACTCATTGACAGTTTGGGAAATCTGGAATAGTCATTGCTGTTCAACAGACAATCTCTTGCACTACCTACCTTGTGACTGTAAGACCTGTGCAGGATCTTTCCACTGTTTCTGCTTCTCCTGCAAAGGAACAGATGTGCTACAAGTCATCAGGTACCATGACCTAATTTATTAGTGTATTATACCTGACACACTTTTCTATCCTTCATGCAGATAGTAGTGTAAATTTTATATTGGAGCAAAGAAACAGACAATATGGGAAAGGCAAAAAGGAGTTTATGCTGCTTAAAATCAAAACACATCAATGGCATTTTGCTTATAAGACATCATGTGCATTCTTTCAAAGGATCTTATGCTTCTTTAAAACAGCAAATTAAGTGTAATTTCAGGTAAGGAAACTGAGGTTAAAGACATGATTTCCATACCAGGTTGCCAGTTTGAGTAATGCATGGAGAAGAAGTATTGCATTGGAGTCACAGAAGTATATTCCTCAGTTGGGATGCCAGTGCAAACCTACCATAAAACTTGCAGGAAAAGATCAAGTTACTTGCCTGCAGCAGAAATCCCCAAAACAGTTAAGCTTGTCAGCAGAGCGCAGTCAGCTGTTACACTGCAGTCCAAAAATGCAGGTACTGCAGGTATTGCAACTGCTTGGGATTCGCATTGCCCCTCTGTACAGGAAGTAGCAAAGGGGAAAGAATACACATCTCCTGCCAAAAACAATGTCATCGAGGCACAATGGGAAAGGTAACACACCACAAGAGAAATCCATACTGAAAAATACTGGCTATAGCTGAACGAGGGTCCAAATGCTACATACACGCTTTTGTCACAGGGAAAAGGAAGCTGCTACTGTGAATAAAGCAATGCTTAAGGGAAAACAAAATGGTATTTTTTCCTCTCTTTCATTTCTTATGGATGCGGTAGGTAATGAATGATATTTCTCTCTGAGCAGGAATGTTGTTTCCTTTCCCCCTGGATTTCAGGGTATTTTTCTTCGAAACGCAGTGTGGCTGCAGAAGTGCCTCTGGAATCTCTAAGTGCAGAAAGGGAAGTGTTTTCTTCTACAGGTGGGATGGTACCACCCAAAAGCAAGACCACCAATTAGCAGGGAGACGCTGCCCTTGCAAGAATAAAATTGCAAGGGAGTACTGACATAACAGCTTCACTTCAGAGTAGAAGTGGTGAGCAAACAGCTCTCCTATCAGCTGAACACCATTTAGTTGTCAGGGGTGGACCAGCAGCAGAAGTAGGTGCTTGCAGCCAGTGTGCATGGTGCCAAATCTTACCACAAAAACATAATCCACACCCAGAGAGAAAAAGAATTACTCTAAGGAAAAAGAAGAGGTGCTGAGAGGATGCTAGTGCCGAGTCTCTTGTACCAGCAAAGCAGTGGCATATGCTCGTTACTAACGGTGTGCTAGATGACACAGGAACAAAATTTGCCTTTCCCAAGCACTGAGATGTGAGGAGCCAAACTGACTTCAGCAGCCTTAGCCCCAGAAGGAAGGGTCAATATTCGCATGTCCAAAGTTCCTGTCATGGGGATTGCTCCAACTGCTCCATTGGTCCCAGAAGGTGAGGATGGCCTTGTTTTCTGTGCTGTACGTACTGAGGAAACAACCCCAAACCTGAGGGTTCACAAGGAATCAACTAAAAATGGACAAACAAACACTGATCTACCAGTAGCTATAAAAACATAGGGTGCCTGTTATTTTTTATCCTCTTTTTTTCTACTCTTTGAGGCTTCCAGTGTATGCATGGCCCATATTTAAGCTTTTATCTACAGCCATTAGGGCTGGAACTTTTCTTTTTTAAATGAATGCTGAGATTCTCACATAATGACAAGAGCTGGGGAAAACATCAAATATCATGAGACATGTGAAAAACATCTTAAGTTGGCAGTACTGCACATAAAAAGAGACAGCTCTTGCCTTGAAGAGCTACAGTCCAAACACGAGACAAAGAGTGGTAGAAAGTAGCATTACCACAATTTTACAGATACAGCAAGATTAAGGAAAAACTTGTCAAAGGTGAAACCGAGCACAAATCTGCTGTGGCTGTTGAGAGCCCTAGCTATAGGGATACATTTCTTCTTCATTATACAGCCTTAATTGTCATAGGGAAAATAAAATATTTTGCATGTTGCCAGAGGATTATGTTTTGCTTCCTAAAACAGGTAAATTAGGCTACTGTTGTGACAAGTCACACTAACGTATCGCTTTGGCGGGCCTTAAGCTTCACAAATAGAATTTGTTGCATTATGGGATATCAGTATTTTTCAGTGAAACCAATGAAAACAATGTTATAGGACCCAGTGAAAGTAATTTTGAAATGGATTCAGCGAGTATTTCTTGGGTTATTTGTGTGGGTGTATGTACGTGTGCAAACCCAAACAAAATCCCATGCCCCACAGTTCCTCAAAGCATCAGGAAGGTGACAGACTGTGACCCTTCTCCTTGCGTTGCTCTGCAGAACATTATCTAAGCACTGACCAGAGCATTGCACATAATAGGCCACTTTTACCCGTTGAAGTGAGTGCCTCATTTTCACTACAGGGTTAATTTGCTTCAGTTTGCCAGATTATTTTAATCAGAAACCTAGCCAGTTCTCAGCTGTAGCTTATTTTGACAGTCAATGACAACAGAGTGTTCCTTCAAGTTGAGGGAACATTGATGATGGTGGTTATAGAGATGAGATAAAGCTATATGTACTTGTTCTCTATTATGTAATGAGTCATTGAAATGAATAACTTTCATGTTGTTATCTTGCATTACAGTTGAGAAACAAATTGGTTATAGCCAACAGTAAGTTGAAAAGCCGGTTGTTTTGTTAATGGACCTGTTGCACTTGTGAGCTGTACAGTCATCACTCAGTCCCCAGAATTTTACTGTCTTTGTGTTCTTTAAAAATCTCCCAATATCCAGAGGCTATTTTTTAATTACTTCATTATACCCTGTTTCAAGTTAATGGAAGTGCATGCATCTGTGTTAGTATTAACATAATTCAATTAATCATATTTAAATTGATTTGCTGGTATTTGCATGGAATAATGAATTGATTAGCATGGCAGCATATGCCATCTTCATCAATGACTGACGTAAAGAACAAAACCAATACTGAAGTGAGACTTTGAAGCTTTAATTCATATAAAATCTCTGAACATTTTATTGATCGATGATCTTACAATAAAACTATTGAATCAAATACAACCTAACACTAATTATACTGTAGCCCTTTGCGGCACTTATCACTCTGTGGCTTTTGTTGCAGTCTGACCCTCTTCCATTTAAGCTTTTCTTTTAAGCATCAGATGACAAATGTGTGAACTAAAACCATGTAATAATTACTTCGTGCTGCTTTTTCTTTCTTGATATTGAAAAATTGCCTCTGAGAGTTTGGGGTGACTGTGCCAGATGTGGCTATGCTGGCAAGATGTGGCATGTGAAATGCAGAGGACCTCCACTCCACCAGAAGCTTGGCCCAGGTGACACTGAGTCTGCTTTGCTGGCTTCATTCAGGGGAATTTGATCTTTTGAAACACGCCATTGCCACGTCTTTCCTTCATGCACTGTCCTGCATGAACAGGACTCCTGGCTCCATGCTAGAGTCCCTGATAACAGCATGCAGGGAAGAGCTTTTGAGGATTGATGGAGCACTTTAAAGTCCTTTTTGAATTTGGGTTTGTCTTTCCTTTTACACTTAATGGTTAAGTACCTTTGAAAATTGTTTCTTCTGTTGCCTTAGAAAAGTACCATAAAAAATCCCCCACAGGTAAATAGATATTTTCACACCAGTGTTCACTTGCCTTCCCAATTTGCACAGCCCAGAGCTATTCCTGCTTTCTCATCCCCTGCACACAAAGAAATACTTTGGTCAGTCAGGAAATCTCATTGCTACAAAGTAGGCCAAAGAATTCGCTTCCCTCAAGAAGTCAATCTGATTGATTTTTCTTTCTGCGTCTATTGATTACAAACCTGAAAGAACATTGCTATTGTCACGGTTGCCTCAATAAGCGAAGATGGAAGGGAGACATAATAACAGTCTTCAGATATGTAAAAAGTAGCTGGAAGGAGGACAGAGCAAACTCTTCCTCTCATCCCAGGTGGACAGGGCAAGAAGTTTAGGGGCTTAAACTGCAGCAAGAGCAATTTATGTTAGGCAATAGGAAAACTGTTCTCAGTGATGAAACGTTGGAAGACATTGCTAAAGGAGGCAAGGGATCCCTAGCAATGTACCTGGGCAAACTTCTCTGATGAATTGTTCAGGGAAAGCTGAAAGTGTCTTAGGACAGTGGGGTGGTGTAAAGGACCTCTCAGGTTTCTTTCCAAGCGCTGGTGTTCAGTGGGAGACAGGATTCGTCCTTGGACTCTCTTGAGGTTCTACTACAAGTCAAAATGGACGTGGGTTGCTTTCATTGCCTGTGGCCAGATTTATTTTGCTGAGGTATCACCACTGGTGGCAACAGCAAGCAGCAGTGTTGGTGGCAGTCAGGCAGCATGGCACGCAGGCAAGGAGGTGGCTGCAAGAAATTCTACCCCCTCTTTTCCCTTGCTGGAGACAACCTGCTCCTTCCACAGCACCCATCCTTTCACTGAGTATTCTACCTCCCACAAACCCAAACCCAAGTTCGTGCCCTCTTCCACTCCTCTAGAGCTGCAACGCCCCTGCCTTGCTTCCCATCGTGGCGGGCAACCTGCCATGCCTTCATACCCCTGCACATATGCATGTACCCTCACTGCTGGGGGCTGCTGGTATTTTGAGGTACTAGTGTTATGCATGCTACAGTAGCAGGCAACTGTACTGCACCAGTCAATATTACAGGTTAAGAAAAAAGTAACACCACTAGACAATTCAGTGTACTCCAAATAAATACCATGGGTTAATGAAGCAATAAAAATTAATTAAGCACTACTAGTCAGAACAACTTTTTGCAAAGGAGACTTTTGCTAACAATATAAAACACTACAGAGCCTCCTACCATGTGGCATTTTGCCATCGAATTGCATGGACACAGGACAAGGAATCTAGTGGAAGTCATTACCTTTGTGGTCGGAAAGAAAAGAGAAAGCTTGCTTTCCACGCCAGACCATCCCAAGCCCTCTGAGGCAGTACGTGTGGCATCAGAACCCTCTCTGAATTTTTCACTCCATGTTGCAGCTGGGAAGACCTTGGGACCTATGTTCTTGGTGGCATCGGTGCAGCTTCATGGACAATGTCAGCTGGCAGCCAGGCGCAGGCTCCTTTCCCAACCGATTGCGGTGTTTTCCCACACCTGCAGCATCTGGACTAATATTTTTCTGTGTTAGACCATGGGTTGGATGTTTTCATATTCAAGGTGTCCTGGTTCTGGCAGTGGAAGTAGCTCAAACTGGGACAGCGTAGTGGCTGTTGTCAGACGTCTCAACGCTGTGTGTTGAAATGACATCTCATCATCACATGCAGACAGGAAGCAGCAAGCAGGCGAGAGAGAAAATATAACATAAAGGATCTCTCTGTCTGCCAAGGGAACAGTCCATACGCAAAATCCTGGCTGCTAAAAAGGTAGACAGCAGTGTCAGAAACGACAGCTTTGGATTTTTAGTGCCGTCTTCTTATCTGAATTTTCATTATGTATCTATTAACTAACTAATAACATGTAGGTGAATGCAAACATCACTTGAATATTTTCATAGGTTTCCACCCACTAGCTTTTTCTAAATAGCATAGTATTTCTACATCTTTTTCTGCATTTATGCATCTAGATTTTAGTTACCTCTATGACGCTGGAAGCACATCATATTTTCTCTTTGTTTTTCAATGGGTATGTTTTTTAAAAACTAGGTAGGTTAAAAATGTGAATTTAAAATTGCTCCTTTTTTATTTTACAAGCAGAATAAAAATTGCCAACATTCTCCTCCATTTCTGTTTCACCTCTGGATCTAAATTCACACATTCCACTTTTGCTCTTAAAAAATTTCCATAAATTTACTTTGTGGCAGTTGTAGTAAACTGTAGCACTTTAGAGAAGACCTTCTGTGTTTTCTTTTAACATGGATCCTGTTCCCAGTAAGATTTATGCATAAGCAAAAAAGAAAATCACACTAGGTTTTTTAGTTAAAATTTCCCCCAGATTTTAAGCACTAAACTGATCATAGCCTGAAAACTTCTAAAAAATTAAAATCTCATGAGTTTTATCCAATTTACAGCCTTCCAAAAAATGTTGGCATTTTTTGAAGCTGCCACTTTTGCAAAAAAAATCCTATGTAAAACTCCATTTTCCTGATGAAAAAGATTTTGATGTTATGCTTGTCAGCTGCTTACTGAGATCCTCAGGCACATTAGAAAATTATTGCCTTTAGTCAGAGATACTGAGGGTTTCGGAGAGGAATAAGCAAGCCCATTGCAGAAAACGCTCCATGGGCTGGGACTCAAGACCTCTCTGAGGTGATTCTGTGGTGGTGTGGTGTTCTGTTGCTCTCTTCTGTTTCTCTACTCTGTTATCTCCTTCATTTTATTTCAAGTTTTATTTGAAGAGGGTTTTTTTGTCCCAAATAGAAGAATTTTTTTTCTTACAGAATAGTTTGTGTGGGTATGCAACAATTTCAGTCACAGCTGGAAGACAGAAAATGCCATTTTTATACAGAGACATTTAGACACGATGAACACACCAAGGTGGTGTGGGGCCATGGACACTATCTGCAGTAGCAGCAGTGCAGTGCACTAAGGGTGAAATGCAAAGCAAATCAGTTCTGGTGCAGAGGACCTGATGTTTGTGATATACAAGTTTATGGAGGTTTTAGGTCTCATCTGGTCCACTCCCCCTTTTGTGGGTGGAACCCCATGGGCGTGCTCCTGATCAGCACCGTCTGGTTTAGGTGAAACCCAGAACAACTCAGTTTGTGCTTTCCAACACTGCTTCACAAAGCATGCCAAACTGGGACGTGCAGTTCAAAAGTGCCCTCCTGATCTGAATGGAAACACTAGTGCAGCTGCACCCCGAGCTGCTTTGGGGTACACCTCAACGTAGGAGTAATGAGACCACCAGAAGAGCCCGGTGGCAATTATAGCCAATCATTTTATTCATTTAAGCTATCCTGGCAAAAGTTCTCTTTCTTCCAAAATAAGCTGTGACTCTCTTACTAGTGTTAGCTAATACATGCGTCCTGGCTGTACAGCTATGTTAGTGACCCCTTTCTTACACAGGTAAGGAGCGATCCTCAGTAAACAGTGGTTTGGCTCCATCTCCAATCTCCAGCGACACCCATGGGAAGGTGATATGAGGTAGGTGCCCAAATACCTTTGTAGATCTCTTTGTAGACCCTGAACTTGGGCTTTCCAGACCAGTGAAAAGTGAAATAAACTCCACATCGCCCACCTTCATGGTGACAACGCTCAGCCAAGGAGCAGCAACTTTTTACGTTGTGATTACTTGATCCTCTGTGTTCATTGGACTGTGTCTGCATGTCATGGGGTCATCCACAACTGGAAACAGCGGCATCAGCGAGTGAAAACTCTCACCTGAGACTGAGAGGCGATTGCTCCACCCACCAGTGAATTAAACCAAAATGCAATATGACCAATGTCATTCCACACGGGAATGTTAAAAAGGATTTTAACAAGGATTCATTTACCTTTTCTCAATTTATAGGTCTGGTGAGTTCAGACCAACGTAAACCCAATACCTCTACAAATGTAGGCACACAGCCTTGCTCCCATCCTCTGCAGTAAGAGTGTGACCATACTAATTTCCTCCACTTTCTCTGGCAGCGTGGAAACGCAGCCATTCTGCCACGAATTAAATTAATCCTTCATAGATAAGACAGTCATTGCAGCTTCCTGCATGGAGCCCAAAATTTTCATCCTATTTAATAATCAGACACTGTAAAATGGCATTTTAAATGTATTCACAGCTTTCAAACATCTGGTGCATACTGCTGATGTGCAGCAGACGACTAAGTTGTATTTATTTTGGAGCATAATGCCACAGCCTGACTATTTAAGAGAGAATATACGAGAAAGAACATCCCAAACAAAGGCTTATTGGTGAACTTACCTGCCGCTGCCCTTTACTCATCTGTTGAAACAGTATGTGTCTATTTGCATAACTTGAACTGCTCAGCAGCAATCAAAGCCATCACTACCCTGCTATCATTAGTTTTTGCCTCATCTATGCAAAAATCCATTTACATGGGTGAACAATATAGATCTTACCTTTTCCTGTGTTTCAAAACGATAGCAAAGAATAGAAGGTTTTGTCAGAACTGTTTAGTCATTTTGGAACCCAAGTGCTATTTCTATAAGTTTGGGCTATATCATTTAAATATTTCTTTATCTTTTTCAGTCTCAGTCTAAACATGAAACTTCTGATGTTTTAGAATTTCTGCAAAAAAAGTAGTACTATGTCTTCTCCCTTTATTTTAATATTTTTGTAATTGATTGTTTGAATGTGTGTGTATTTTAAAGATATATTTTAATTTGAAGAGGAATGTCAGGGAGCAGGTACCAGGTTTGTGGAAGTTTGCATGTGGGGGTTAATATGAAATGATTTGCTCATATAAGTCAACACAATCCTGGCATTCATGCCATACAGAATGGTGAACACATATAGTCTCCATAACAATAAGAAACCCAGAACTTATCATTCACACCTTCACTGTTAACGAGAAGCTCAAAAAACCCCAAAGAAACCCAAACACCCAAAAAGTGTTTGTGTAGTAACTGAGATCATAAGAATAGTCAGTTTGAGACCAAAAAATCTTGTCTCCAACTCAGTCAGTCTCATTACAAAAAGTATTATTTTAGTTTGACAAGATTTGTTTTCCATAAACCATTTTTGATTTAATAGTTTTATTTCTATCCTTAAAATCAATTCCTATACTCACAATGCAACATTTTGTTTTACTTCCAAATAGTTCTGATATGCTTGTAATATCCAAGCTTCCTGCTACAGGTTTTTAAAATACTGACATGCCATTGACTTTCTTCCAGTCTTCTGGAAACTGCTGGAAGTTTTCCAGTATGCTGAAAATCACCATTTCTGCTCCTTGGTTCTCTTCAGTTAGCTGTCTTAAAAATCACAGGTGCAGGTTATCCAGACCTGCTGATTTTAAATGTTTAATTTTTGTAGCTGCTGTTTAATATCTTCTAGCTCCATGCTTGGAAAGACAGTCCGCAGAGAGAGCTGTGATATCACCAGATTTAAAGTAGCACAAATTTGCACACACACTGGACCAAAATGCTTTATCGGACATAGCCCAGTTTGGAGATATATAGCACTATTTCTGAGAGCTTAGACTGGGCTGGTACGCTGATCTACAGCATATACACACATCTCAAAATCTAGCTTGTCTTTTATTTTTGTAAATAAATAAGCCTTTTGCTGTGAGAGCTGAAAGAAAACCCTGTGAATGTGAAATGGATGTGTGCCTGAAGCTGAAGGAGCCTTGGACAACGGCTTGGAGAAGCCAGAGGTATTTTTGTCCGTCATAGTAAGATGTGAACTGTGATGGCAAGGGATGCTAATCCTTATCTCAGCATGGATAATGAACTTGCTCTGGAAGACGAGAGCCCACTTGACTTTTGTCAGAGTGTTACTATAACTATCCTGGTAGTACTTTCCATGAAGATAAGCCATATAAGAGTTATGTCCCTGATGTACCTGACAAAAAAGTCTGTGACCCAAAGACTGTTTCCTCTGGCACAGTGTCCAGCCACCTACCAGCAAAGCTGTGACTTCGAGCAGACATAGCTGAACAATTTCAAATGTCTTGATCTGGAGAGGGTACCTCACTGCCATATACGCTTTTTGATGATGCTGTGCTTCCACCTTCTCTTTCTGCTTGCCTTGGCAGGTATATTTTCCTCCAAGACATGATGAGGACATGGGTAGCCTTCCACATGGCTGTCTTTGCCTCTCCAGTCAGAGTGGTCAGGTCCCTGCTTGCACCATGACATGGGAGTCAGCACGTGTCCAGAACAAGAACCATATCCAGGTTTCTAGACAGAGCCAAACATCTTCTGTACTGCCTCTACTCAGACAAACACACTAACAATCCAGCATGTCGACAGCTAACACCCCCCGCAACACACACACTGTTTTATTTGCAAGCAAATAAGAGGAGTTCAGTAAGTATATGGGTTTAAGCACTATTCTAGACAGTCAACACTTTGTTGACATCACAGTTTATGATGAGAAAAAAAATGACTTCTCTGGGTCACATACCAGGCAGCGCTAAATGTTGCATACTGTTGATGCTGTTCTAGTTCAATGTGGTTTACCTCAAATACTTAATGCTTGGCATTAAGTGTTGCATACAAAAAAACAAAAAAATGGCTCCTTTTAACATTCAAGATAAGACAT
Organism: Nipponia nippon; assembly: GCF_047370975.1. Lineage (NCBI taxonomy): Eukaryota > Metazoa > Chordata > Aves > Pelecaniformes > Threskiornithidae > Nipponia > Nipponia nippon. Next base: position 30,768,150 of record NW_028262380.1, read on the forward strand.
CTGACTTAAAAATTTCCCAGCATGCAGGTCTTGCCATAGCATTTGTCTTTGAAATGAAACAAAACTGCAGTTGATAGGGAATGTTTTGATGAAGCAGTTTCTCATGAGAAAATGTGGATTCACAAACATGGAAAATTTTCATGGAAACACATGGGGCAGGAAGATGGTTTAGGGCCAGGATAGAAATTCTGGGTCAGAGGGAGACTCACACAATGGCTGAAATGTTGGCTGGGATGGGAGGGATGAGTGTCTTTCAGGTAGTATCCTCAAGTGCATCTTGGGTAATGAAGTACACTCGGGCAGAGCCAGCACAGTCAAGTGCTCATTCAGTGCTTGAAAATGGCAGTTAAAGTATTAGATGGAATGTTTTCCAGCACAGAACTGTCTTTAGGTCTTGCTGATCAGCAACGGGTAAATTTCTGGGTCTAATAAATGGGTACTAACAAATGTCCAGGTACTGGGGTACTAATAAATGTCTGTCCACATTCAAAAATCCCTCAGTCACAGCAAACTCCCGTTTCCTGAGACATCTCTAATCCCTGAGACATTTCTGAACATCATCCCTAATCTGAGCATCACGAGTTGGCTCACATTGAGGTCTCCAGGCAGGCAGAGGGGCAGATGCAGCTCCATGTCCAGCCCCACCAAACTTGTTCTGTATCTAAATGACAGGCCCTCAGATGAGCTTAAAACACTGAACTGCTTCTGGAGGTCAAAAAGTCAGTCCCCGGTTTCAGAAAGAGTTGACCCCTTTGGTCTCTGGACCTTACAATGCGAGGGCAAAAGTATTGTCCTCTTGACAGCTTCCCTTCCTCTCTTTTTTCTGGGAGGACACTTGTTTAGGAACACGTTTGTTTTCTCACCTCTCCAGATAAAGCAGTCAGCCTTTTCCTCTAGGTAAAGCCTCTTTAATTGCAAGCAGTTAGCATCAATCACTGCAACTCTGTTAGAAGTAACCTGCCCTCTACCTGGCATTGCAAAGATCTGTCCCATTGTGCCCTGTACCAGGTTGGAGTGTTGACTATCCATATAACCTCTTGCCTTGTTTATTTACATTACAGAAGGGACTGAGTAATTCCGCAAACATTTCAAAGGTGACGAGTATCTCTTTCATTTGCTTAAGTCATGATTACTGCACTGCAACGTATCACTGTCCAAAACAACTACATGTGAAAATATATATCTAATTTCATATATGTTCATAATAAAGTGTATTTAACTACAAAGTTATATATGTCTGAAAGTATAATTGCTGCTGGAAGAACATCTGAGCCTTATTGCCGCCGGCTCTGGACACACGGAAAACGTTCAGCAGTCCAGTGACATAATAGTGATTAATACTACCTGCATTTCTAAAGTATCTTTAACATCCTTCAAAAGGGGGGTGCTGAGAAGGCTCTTCCTTTGAAAACTAGGGCTCCTCTTCAGGCATGCAGACAGAAACAGAGAAGAACATATCTAAATACTTGGCACCCTCTGCATAAAATGTATTTATTTATTTAGACTAATCATAAATGGTATCAACAATAATTCTATTCAGTTCACACAGGATCAAGTAGAGGAATCTGATGTATGGGATTTTGAAACAGCAAGAATAATGAATGAGAATAAGCTGTGCGTCTGTCAGAGACCTGAAAGTGTTCCAAATAACAGAATCCTGGCAAATCTAGAACTCGCAAGGGGTCAGGCAATATTGATTTGGTTGAATTCATCAGCATAGGAAATCATACTGTGATTGTGTGTCTAGAACAGTTACAGAGTCTGTAAACTTTTCTAAAAAGTCTTGAGTTCTCATGTCAGGACCACAGCTCTACAAACAAAGAACTACTGTGTTTTGGAAAGTTTTTCCCATGGAGGAGGAAAGGCTTTTTCATTGTGAAAACATTATAGATGTCCAGTTTGGTTATGCTTAAGGCTTGCAATTTTCAATTTGCATAGCAATTTTTATGCCCAAGCTATTCTGAATTAATTTTGAGAGTAAGACTTTGTAAGGCACTGTATCAAACGTTGTTGCTGTTTTTAATTCAAATTACCACTACCATGTTTTCTTCAGTTGCTAATTTACCAAAAGAATTAAGAGCCACTGCAGAAAAGCTATCAAGTTTCCCAAGCGAGATTTGATCTTTATGAGAAAATGCATGCATAAGCTTCATTCTTATTAAACACTGCTGAGCATCCAAAGATAATGAAAATTAGGCTATGTCTTCCTGATTTCAAATGTGTAACTCAGAGGTGAAGGGCACTTCGAGGACACATCACGCAGACACTGGATCTGTGAGCTTGACATTAATCGTATTTTTTGTGTCATGCTTCACGGTTGCTGTATTGCTACATTATTTGCATTATGCAGTAAGCCTCAGTCATAAACAAATATATCTGAAAACCCGTATTGTGAAGGCTCAAGAACTGCTTGAAGACGTAATTCATACTACTGCAACACTCAGATGCATTGGAAAACTGCTAGTAATTGCTGGAAACATTTTGAAATTTGCAGCAAGTTCACTTTTCTCCCACCTTTTCCTTTGTAATTACTTCCCTTTGATTGAAACTCTTATTATTTTAGAGATGCCTGCAAAAAGCATTCTGCAAAACCATGTTATAAAGTTTTCCTCCAAAACTAGGTCTGCTGGAGACACACAACATATGCAGAGGGAAAGTTGATAAATTACAGCATATCTGAATCCAAATATGACAGACAGTGCCTGAAGAAGCTGCGAATGCCCAGAGGATCTTCCCCAGCACATTATGATGCTGGACATGTTTGAATCAAAAGTTCAGTGCCTTTTCCAGAGAAGTGGAAGATAATGGTAACTTCGTTTCTTTACAAAAATTTCTGCAGGAAATAGATGCTGCAGAATCAAGTCGCCCCAGATGTATGACAGCTTAATAGGCAGGAAAACGTAGGAATTTGGAAGCTAACCAAGCTTTTCTCAGGTCCTGTGTTGGAACAAATGCTGGATTCGGGGCTTGCTGCCTTACTCTCAAGACTCAGAGGGCCAGAGCCCAGCCTTTTGTAGCATCATTTGGATCTACCTGTGCTCTGAGAAGGCTTTTGGAAAGAGTCTCCCCTCACTAGTTGCTATCTAGAAATTATGGAAAGTCTTTCAAAATGTGTCATTTCTGGTGCAGGAGTTAAAAAAAATGTGAGAAAAGACCCTGCGTGGTTCACATGCACAATTACTGCCACCTTTCCACGTATGCATCTATGTTCCTGGCAGCAGTCATCGGTCCTAACCATTAAAAAGACCCCATAAAATTTAAATCAATTTGAGCAAATGAGATTCAAGCAATAGGCGTGCCTGCAGGCTCCACCATCACATCTGGAGGAATAGATGTAATCATTATCTTCCTTTATTCCAGCCTTGCACCAGGGGGATGAGAGGCCAGGACAAACGATCAGCAAGTCATTTACAGGACAGCACTGCTTTCCAAGCTCGAGTGAGCTTGCAGCAGCTCTTTGCAGGGTCACCAAACCTGGCAGAAACTCAGCTGTTTATACTAATATTTGAGGTTGCAGTGGGATTCCCATGGGGAAATCTCCGCAACTCTGTCCTATGATATTAACAATGAAACAACGCTGCCAAAGTGCATCAGCGAGAAGAGCATCTGCTAGAATCGTTATTTCTATAATCTGACATCAGTTTTAGTAAACTTTGTCTGTCTAATGTGCCCAGTGGGATTTTGCAGAGGTTAAATCCTTCTCACACACAACTGCGGCCTTGGGTTTTGTTTGCAATTTAGAAAAATGGGACTAACATCGTAGTTTCTTAATTAACAGCCTCCTAAAAATGGAAACAGGAATTGCACCAGATAGAGATCTATATTAATATGATCATAATTTATATTATGTTACTAAATTTTTTTTGTTCTTTTCATCTGATTTGTGTGTTACCACTTCAAAATGTGTGCTGTGTGTTATTAGTATGCAACTTAATCTTTAGCACATTATCCATAAGATTTAAACACAATGCATGCTCTCTTAATTTTGGTTATAGCTTCTGTGACATTTATACTTACTTTCCCTTTTTCCTATGCTGGTAAGTTAAAAATGCCCCCGAGCATTTTCCCGTTTATGCCTGTGTGTTTGTTTCCGTGGAATTACACATCTTGTGTTGCAAGGAAATATATTTATCCGGAGACTTAATAGCTGGGGTTTTTTCTTATCTTGCAGATATCAATAAAACCAAATCTCTCTGTTTCCCTTTTACGGTAAAAAAAAAAAAAAAGTAATTCTCTTGCTGTTAATGAACATTATTAGTGGTGTTTTCAGTCCCTCAATCTAATAGTCACCTCCTGTGTTTACAACTCTTTCTTCACAGAATAAGGGCACAAAGCATCTCATACAGGGACAGCCTATGACAGATTGCCCCTTCGCTAATGGGGGCTCCAGATATATGACTGAAACATTTACATCAGAAATGGATTGCCTAGACCTAAATTCTTCCCACTTCAAAGCCTGAGGGTGACCAGATCAATTCACAAATATATCTTCCTTCTTTCATTTCCTTACTGTGTCATCGTCACATGAAACTTTTAAAGGGTTAGATCAGAAATAATTAGGAAATTCTTATTTATAATGGAGTATAGAAGCCAAAAAAAAAGTAAAAAGAAAAGATGAAAGAGACCAACAAGAAACTGGACGAAGTGCCCTTTGCTTAATAGATAGGAAACAGGTCAAACAAAGAAGGCAATTCATGTGTGTCTGGGAGAGATTTCCTAGGGTTAGCAGAGATGCAGATTTACTAGGCATACTGGGAATAGAGGGATTTACTTTCTCCTACTTGGACGCATGCTCCAGGTCAGGATGGGGAGCAGTCTCTCACATTCCGCTCACAGAAGCATACTACCCTGAATACCTGCAGAGTTGTTCGTATTTATCAGGAGACGAAATAACCTGGCAAAAGTCCTCACCACTTTTAGCTTGTGAAATTTTTAACTGTCAGTGAGGCAGTGTGACAGGAGAAGGGGCTGGAGAGGTGGATGGGAGGCTGGGAATGAGAAAGGAGAGGCTGGAAACAAGAAAAATCACAATAAAGTGAGGCAGCAGGTGGAGGAGAGGAATGGGTAGCCATCAGTAACATGAAAGACTGAGCTCAGGTCTCACCCTACCACAGAGCACGGCTCTCTGAGACAGAGCCGGGAAGAGACACCTTCCTGTGGCAGGAGCTGCGGAGACCCGGAGTAACGCAAGGGAGAGCTGAATGGCCCTGTGAGCCTCCCCGTGAGTCATGGATAGTATTAAAGGTAGAGATCTAAGACTATAATTTTAGGCTCTATTTGACTCTTTCTAACCAAGCACAGCCATGAGCCTCTCATTTAGCTCATAGCCAGTCTTTAATCAACACTGACTA